>NC_061114.1:209861499-209928663 GCF_002878395.1 Capsicum annuum
ACATATCTTCTATAGACGTGTATATTTAACGTATACATGCGTATATATTTTATAAATTAGTATATAACTATATATATAAATATATTGTAATGTACATATATCGTAGTATATTTTATTTAAAGTAGTATATATACATTGAATGGTGCGTATGTATGTGTATATATCTTCTATAGACGTGTATATTTAACGTATACGTGTGTATATATTTTATAAATTCGTATATAACTATATATATATATATATATATATTGTAATGTATATATATTAAGTATATTTTATTTAAAGTAGTACATATACATTGAATAGAGCGTATATACGAGAATATATCTTCTATAGGCATGTATATTTAATGTATACAGGTGTATATGTTTTATAAATTAGTATATTACTATAGATGGATATATATATATATATATATATTGTAATGTATATAT
This sequence comes from Capsicum annuum, assembly GCF_002878395.1. Lineage (NCBI taxonomy): Eukaryota > Viridiplantae > Streptophyta > Magnoliopsida > Solanales > Solanaceae > Capsicum > Capsicum annuum. The sequence goes on from NC_061114.1 coordinate 209,861,934, forward strand.
ATTGTAGTATATTTTATTTAAACTTTAAAGTAGTACATATACATTGAATGGTGCGTATATATGTGTATATATTTTTTAAATTGTAATGTAGTATATACTATATACATAGTGTATATATATTGTTTAAAGTATTTAAAATGTATATAGGTGGGTATATATAGTGTATATTGAAATTTTTTTTTTTTATATTTTTGACCGGGTTTGACCGAATTTTTAACCGGGTTTGACCGGGTTTAGGTGGGTTTGACCGGATTGGATTAAGTGGGCTGGGTTAGGGCTATTTTTAAAAATTCTACTGTTGAACCCGGTGCGGCCCGAACCACTTAACCCCAACCCGGCCCGACCCACATATCGGATAAATTTAATGGGCCGATTCTGGATTGACCCGGCCCGACCCACTTAACACCTTTAGTTTGAAATATACAGAGAGAGGTGACAAAAGAAACATAAGAGTAAAATAACAGGGGAACAACTCCAATTTTAGTTTGCTGCTAACATAGAATTTCAATCATGAAGAAAAAAATAGATTTGTGATGGGAGCAAAAACAGGAGAGCAACTGCAAAAGCAACGTGTTGTCTGGTTGTATAATGGGTTAGAGAGAGAAGATAAAAAAAATAGGGGATTTAAGTAATTACTTTGAGATTTATGTAATTACTTTACTAAATTGGAATTTAGTGTAATTAGTTAAAGTTACCTTGTGTATATATCTAAATTTTAGTATATCAAACTCTTATATTTGGGTAAATCTAAATAAATTCTCCTTCAAGTTGTTATTTTTGATTTATCTTTGTATTTCTTTCTTTATCATTCGTCACATAGTCTAATTTCTTAGGTTAATAAAAGTAAGTTGCTCTATATTTTTCCTTTAGAACAAGCCATTGAAAATTCAAAAATGGCATTTTACTTTGTTCATGTGCTAAATTGACTAATTTAAGTTAAAAAAAATTTCATCAACATAAAATTTGATTTTCCTTATGAAATCAAAACACTTTTGTATTTGATCAAAAATTTCATAACTTGTTCAATTTGATATTTTTTTAAAAGTAAAAACTTCTATTGTCAAAAAATGATGTTCAAAATCACTTTCTTTCTCTTTTTATTTGAATATAATTTTTTTTCTTTTTTCTTAAATTAATAAACGAATTGAATTTAGTTAAACTTTTCTTTTGAGAGAATTTTTTCTTAAATTTAAATAAACAAATTTTCACTTGAATAAAATGAATGCCATATTTTGCAAAAGAATTTCAATATTTTACAAAATTAGTCATGTTTTCAAAATTAGTCAAAACAATCCATTTGTCTTTTGGTCAACCATTTTTTAACGAATGCTCGTGAGTGCCTTAAAAAACTTCTTAAGGTCTTAACTGAATTCATACCAATTTTTCTCCGATTTTAAGAATTTATTTCTATTTTCAAGTCTTTAAAATATTTTGATTTTTCCTTGATACTTCTTAAAAAATCAAATGACATTTTTATATTTTCTTAAATTATTTCAAAATTTTCTTCAAAGCTTTGAAATTGTTTAAGAAATCAAAAATCATTATTTTTCGACCCTTCGAGACGAAAAGGGATAAAACAAGTATCCATGGAGGGTTCACACCATTAACTGTATCATATCTCAGTGTGAATCTCAACTACCTCTTCGCCTCATATTCACGAAGAGAATTGTCATAAAATTGTCTCATTTTCTTTCAAAGTAGTGTTTCTTAATAGTATCAATATCTCATAAACATAAATGTAAGGAACGAGGATGCAATGCTCATGATCAACTCAAAAGTGAGGATATCCAATCATCTAAAAATCAACTCAACATAACCATAATTCATGATTATCAACTCAATATTTGGCAACATCAAAACAAATATGGATGTAAGACATAATTTATAGCATATCAACCTCTAACTTGATGTAACTATCATGATAAAGGCAAGCAATGCTCAAATAAAGCCTATATTATCACATTAAGTCCCCGCATGAGCATTATATCTAGGATGAAGGTGTATAGAGGCACAAATAAGGTCAATGATGTCAAATAAAGCCCCCCCACGAGCAATGCACAATATCAGATATCACAAATCAACAACAACAGGATATAAGTCTCTATACGGATACACAATAATAAAATAATTTCAAAATATATACCCCATAGTCATTTTCTCCAACCCATAGCATGTTTTACTTAACTATTAACTATTCAACTCAATATGAAGGAAGTTAAGCCATAACCTACCTCAAAAATAACAAAATTCAAGCCCGAAGTTCTTTCAACGCGGAGCCTTCACTTTAAGAATGGTCTCAGAATCAACTACAACATTCAAATATAGCATCTATGCAATAAAAAAATCAACGATACTTATATTGCCCATATTTGGACAAAATTCAAAACGGACTTCAAAACAACTTCAAAAATGATAGAAGTAAAATCATAATTTTGTATCAAAAATATATTTACCAAGGTTATGAGAGTATACAATTGAAAACCCATGTGCTAATAGGTAAAAGATGAGGTCCAAATCTAAGAAAAATCTATTTTTAAGTTTTTTCAAAAAAACCTCAAAAATTTTATTTTTAAATCATGATTTAAGATATTTTCGAAGATATAATTACTGAGAAATAATGAAGAATAAGCTATTGTAGCTTACCCAAGATGTAATGGTATAGAAATCCTCAAGAATTGCCCAAACCCGAAGTTTTTGATCCAAAATTAGAGAAAAAATGTGAAAATAAATTTTTGTATCAACCCAGCTGCTTAAGAGGTCATCACTTAAGCGAGGAGTGACTAATAAAATGGTTTGGCCTATGTGGCCGCTATAGCGGGACCCACTAAATCGGTCAAGTATCTGCTTAAGCAGTAGGCGACGAGTCCAACTGGCTACTAAAGCGACGCTTTGCTACTTAAGTGACCACCGCTAAAGTGGTTGCACCAGCAACTTTTCTAAGTTGTAAATTTGTCGGTCGATCCCTCGAAATTCATTTGAAATCTAGAGATGTAAACGAACTATGCACATTTGATGTTCCGAATTCAATGACAACATCAGATTTTTGAAAAAAGTATTTTTTTCATTGAGTTGACCCCCAAAATTTCTTTTAAATTATTTTCCAAATGATAAATTGAAATAAGATATAAAAATTTCAAACCCGAAACAATCACACTAATAACTCAAATTCGACCTGTCGAACGTGCTGGCGAAGTTGTTTTGTCATCCGATAATCAATAATAAATATTGAGCAAAGTCATCTATGAAGCTTCCCAAGCCTCTAATAATCACCAACTCACACAATTCATTTTCAATTACATTGAAAATCATGGCAACCATCCCAAATATCTAGAATCAAAGTGCACTATCTATGAAAAAAGGATAAAATAATAAAAACACATAAAATGAATTCACAAATGTCATTACAACATCTACCACTAAAACTCTAGTTCATTCTCGAACTAAAAGGCAAGGAAATACCTAAATCGGTAAGAAGCTGAGGGTAACTATTATACATGTCGGACTTGACCTTCTATGTAGCCTCCTCAACATGATGGTGTTGCCACTAAACCATAACTACAGGAATATTTATAGAATACAACCGTCTCACATCCCTGGCTATACTGGACACTGACTCCTCAACAAAGGTCAATTTCTTATCCAACAGAATCGAATCTCAACGAAACACATGAGACTCATTTGAAATATAATGTGGGAGAATAAAACATGAAAACCTAAATGAACAACAAAAATTTTTGGGGGTATGGCCAACACAAACCTCCCCAACTGTGCAAAAATTCTCAAAAGGCCCAATATACCTGGGGATAAGATTTTCTTTCTTTCTGAACCTCATCACGCTCTTCATGAGTGATAAACTATGGTGCGCATAGCTCTTTTTCTTATTTGGGCTGCTTGAAGCCTATCCTGAACCAATCGAATCCTATTCAAAGACTTATGGAGCAAGTCCGTACAATGGGGTCTTACCTCTAAAGTCTCAAAATAACCAATAGGATATCAACATCACCTATCATACAATGCCTCAAATGGTTCAATCTTAATACTCAAATTGTAGCTATTATTATAAGCAAACTCTTCCAAAGATAAATATTGCTCCCACTAACCTCCAAAATCCATAACACAAGCGCAAAGCATATCCTTCAAAATGTGAATAGTTTACTTCGACTGACCAATGGTCTAGGGGTGTACGATTATGCTAAGGTCAACTTGAGTACCCAACTCATCTTGAAAAGTATGCCAAAAGGTAGAAGTGAACGTGGAATCTTTATCTGAGTAATAGTCACGGGTACTCTATAGAGATGAATAATCTGATGAACGTAGACATGGGCCAACCTCTCTGTATAGGTATGTAATGGGTTGATTTGATCAATCGATCCATGATGACCTAAATATTGTCAAAAGTATGAGATGTATGGGGAAACCCACTTACGAAGTTTATTCGCTCCCACTTCCACTTAGGAATGGTTAATTTCAAAAGTAACACACCCAGTATTTGATGTTAGGCTTTCACCCATTGACAACACAAGCAACGGCTACAAAATTTCCCATATCCTTCTCCATACCACTCTTTTAGTAAAGTTGCCTCAAATTATGATACATCTTAGTCACGCTCGAATGGATAGAATATCTAGAACAATGTGCCTCCTCTAAATCAAACTCACCCATCCACCAACTCTCGGTTGTAAGACCCCATAAAATTTCTAGCTTAATTCAATCCTTTAAGCTTGTTAAGAGGGGGAGGTCCCAGACTTCGAAAATTCTAGCTAAGTTTTTAGACTTAGTTTACTTTTAGCCTTCGAAAGTTAGAAATCTCATTTCACAACCTTAATGTTCTTTACGTGTCTATATTTTAGTTAATTCATGATCAGGAAGGCCAATGGGTGTTCTTGGACAAGTTTCAGATTTTTTGGACCTCATTTAGACCATGTTTGGAATCCTAAAATAGTGTACCAACGTGATCTTGGTGCGGTGAGTCGCCTATTGCGTTGGTTGATATTTTCCCCAGCTACCAGTGTGCCATTCTAGTGACCTGACGCGTTGGATAAAGCATCGATGGCATCGACGCACCACGTCAGATATCGCGTCGGTATCCCAGTTTTGCTTATTAAAACATTGCGTTCTTAGGGGTAATTGGGTCTTTTCCCTAGACCTTCAGCCCCCAAAACACAAAATTTAGCCCTTTTAGAAGCATAATACAATCATTATTCATAAAATTCTCAAGAACAAAACCCTAGGGCTATTAATTCAGGAATCAAATTCAAGAGATTTCACCATCAATCATTTTAAATTCAAGCACTAAGGTATGTAAAGTGTTCATCCAAGGGTCCCTTCCACCCTTGGAGTTCAAGAATCTTCTTTCAAAAAGTTGAATTATGATTTCCATGTTGTGGGGTGAATTAAATCCATGTTGATGTGTTGTATGATTTCCAAGTTGGGATCTTAAATGTATTTTATAAAATTATGTTATCATGTGGGTTGAAATCTATGAATTTAGTTGATTAATGTAATTATGATGTATTGGTTTAATGTTCCTGCCTAAGCCTAAAGTTATGCATTCTAGGTGTTTGTCAAAATGCCTAAATGAGCAAAATTGTGAATTATGACTCAATTGTGATCTAAATGGTGAATCCATGCTATACTCTCATGTTTAAAATGACTCCCTTGCTAAAGCTATGCGTTGTAGTTGATGGAATGCTCATGAGATTAGAATTGTGAAATTATGATATATTAGAATGCATTTCTATTCATGTACAAGATTATTATTATGAAGTGCTTCATGAAATCTCTCAATGATTGTATTATAAATTGTTGACTATTGTCATGTGTTCTAGAAGTGCCATGTCTTATTAATATTCATGCTATCGAGTCCTAGGGGTATTTAATACCCAAAGTTTTAGCTGTGTGCCTAGAGCGAGTGTCATTTATAGAGCAATCTCAGTCTTATCACAATTAATAGCACTCTCAGTTAGTTTCAAAACTCAGTCAGTTATAGAACTCAAGAAAACTCAGTAATATCAATGAATTCAGTCTAGTTCAGTCCAGTATACCCAGTTTAGTGTCTCTTCAGTTGGGAGTAGGATTCAACACTGAGTGAAGCTAAGGATGAGGGCTTACCTGCCAGCAGAAGGTGTGATCCTTAGAAGCAGTCCTTGCGTCCCAGAACTACGTAGCCAACGTAGGTTGAGACATCAAAACCTGTTAATTGAGGGTTGATGAGGTGGCTTAACCTGTCAGTTGAGGGTCCCACCATTCTTATTTAAGAACCTACCAGATAAGGGTATCTGTTTAGTGTCTTTACCCGTGGCACAGTACTGACACCCTTCCAACTGGGATTACAGGTTGGACCCCAAATTTATTCAAAAAATGGGGCATGTCGGTTAGATGATTACCTCCCACAGCCTCGGTCTCAGCCTTCAGTAAAGAACTTAGATAGTTCTACAGATTTCAGGCCTGTCAGATACAGTCACTCATCTCACAAAACTCAGCTAGTTCTATCAGAATCAAGACTGTCAGACACAATCACTCAGTAAACAGTATATCAGTTATCAATTACATCAGTTAATAAGTATTCAGGCTCATTATTCAGTACTATCTCAATTTTAGTTATAGTTCACGTATTCATGCATGTACTCTCATTCAGTCATACTCATGTTATTCAGTTATTATTGTTCATGCATATGAACCCATGCATTTAGCCTTACCTCACTTTGCGTACCAGTATATTCACATGTATTGACGCATACTTTTATTTTATTCTATGGTGTTTTATACCATAGGTTCAGACGTATGGGCCCTAGAGCATTCTTAGCAGATTAGACTTTCAGCAAACAAACTAGCAGTGAGTCCTCATCATTTAAGGATATTTTTTTATTTCATTATATCATTAGATTAAACATTTTAGTAGATGGAGTTAGTTAGGGGATTGTCCCATCAACTCTTTATTCAGACAATTCAGTTTTAGAGGCTTTCCAGACTAGATGTTAAGATAGTATTCATTATTTCAGAATATGATGTTTTATTAGATTTTATCATTATCTTTATCAATATTACAATTTTGAACCTTATGGCATTTCAGCCCATTATTTTGCACTATATAGTATTATTACTCAGTTATTGCAGCAGGTACCATTCATGGGTTAGCTTGTGGGCCTTCGAGATTATGAGCACCGTGTAGCGTCTAGGGTGCCAAATTCAGGGCGTTACAAACTTGGTATTAGAGCCTAAGGTTCAATAGAGTCCTAGGAAGTCTGAAAGCTGCATCTAATAGAGTCTTGTGCAAGGGTGTGTAGCATGCCACACTTATAGGCAGGAGGCTACGAGATGTTTTAGGAACAGTTTCCCTTCTTTCAATATTCATGTCGTGTGAGTGAGCATGAGCTGGAGTTAAACTCTCAATCTAATCCATTTCTCCCTTTTGTTTATAGAATATGCCTCCCAAGAAGGGTAATGAAAGAAGAACTGGAAATCAGTCGGCACCTCAACCCGTTCAGGCAGATCCCCTGGACGAACATGTCTCTCATGCAGAATTCAGAGCTGCATTCACTACTCTAGCCAATTAAGTTATTGCCCAGAATCAACGCCCAACTGTCATTCCGACCAACCTAGTGGTCAATTCTGCTACATCTAGGATTTGGGACTTCACCCGAATAAATCCTCCTTCTTTTACGAGGTCTAAGTCAGATGAGGACCCTCAGGAGTATCTTGCTTAAGTGTTAAAGATTACAGATATTATGGGAGTGACAGCTAGTGAAAGTGCTGAGCTAGCTGTATATCAGTTGCAGGATAGGGCTCACACTTGGTTCAAACAGTGGAAGTTAGAGAGGGCTGTAGATGCAGGGCCTATTAAATGGGAGGAGTTTGCCACTTCTTTCCTAGATAGATTCTTCTTCTATAGCTGAGAGAAGCTAAGGTGTTAGAGTTTATTAATCTAAAGTAGGGAAACATGACAGTGAAAGAGTATTCTCTCAAGTTTACTTAATTAGCTAGATATGCTCCTCATGTGGTGGCGGATAGCAGGTCTCAAATGAGTAACTTTGTGTTTGGGGTAGATGATAGTGTGGTTAAAGAGTGAAGGACCGTAATTTTGATTAGTGAGATGGACTTAGCTAGGCTCATGATCCATGTTCATCAGATAGAGGAGCAGAAGAATAAAAAGAGAGAAAAACAGAACAAGAGAGCTAGAACAGGTAGTTTCAACTTTCTCAGCCTAATTCAGAGGGTAGGAATCATTCTCAGTTTCACCTGAAATCCTCAATTCCATCTCCATCTTCAGCCAGTTCTCCAGTGCCAAAATTCAGAGACGACAATAGAGATAGGGCGCAAGGCTCTAAGTCTCGGGGTAGTGTCAGTAGTACTCGAAGCAATCCTCTTTGTCAGACTTGTCGCAAGAGCCACTAGGGTAATTGCATAGCTGACAGTGATGTTTGTTTTGGATGTGGAAAGCCAGGCTACAGAGTCAGAGATTGTCCCTAGTCAGGTTCTCAGGGTTAGCATAACCGCCCTCCATCTTAGTTCGGTCGCCCGAATCAGCAGGGTGCCTCATCCAGTGCCACTAGTGGGCAACGCCCAAACATACTTTATTCTCTTCAGTCTCGACAGGATTAAGAAAGTTCTCCTGATGTGTTCACTGGTACATTACAGATCTTTCATATACATATTTATGTTTTACTAGATCCTGGAGCTTCCTTGTCTTTTGTTATTCCTTATATAGCAGTTGATTTTAGAGTCAGTCCTGAATTCTAGCACTGCCATTCTAAATCATTACCCCAGTGGGTAAATCCATCATATCCCGATGGTTATACAGGAACTGTCTGGTTATGGTATCTCAGAAAGTCACTTCAGCCGACTTAGTCGAATTAGAGAGGACTGATTTTGATGTCATTCTCGGCATGGATTGGCTTCACTCCTACTATGCCACAGTCGATTGCAGAAATAGAATTGTCCAGTTTCAATTTCCAAATGAACCCGTCCTAGAGTGGAGGGGTAGTATTTAAATATTCAGGGGTCAGCTTATCACTTACCTAAGGGCAAGAAAATGATTTCTAAGGGATGTGTTTATCACCTCGCACGAGTCAGAGACTCTAATTCAGAAACTCCTAGTCTTGAATCAGTCTCAGTAGTGAATGAATACTCAGATGTTTTTCTCGAATATCTTCCTAGAATTTCTCCCGAAAGGGAAATTAATTTTGGAATAGACCTTCTTCTAGATACTCAGCTCATATCTATTCTGCCATACAGAATAGCACCAGTAGAACTCAAAGAATTAAAAAAAAATTAAAGGATCTCTTAGATAAGGGATTCATCACTCCCAGTGTGTCCCGGTGGGGTGCACCAGTCTTATTCGTGGTAAGAAAGACGGTTCTCTCAGAATATGCATAGACTATTATCAGCTCAATAAGGTCACAATCAAGAAAAAGTATCCACTTCCCAGAATCGGTGACTTATTTGACCAACTTCAGGTGACAATTACTTTTTTAAGATAGACCTCAGATCAGGCTATCATCATCTCAAAGTCAGAGAATGTGATATTTTGAAAATAGCCTTTCAAACTCGGTATGGTCACTTCGAATTCTTAGTCATGTCCTTTGGTCTTACCAATGCCTCAGCAACTTTTATTGACTTGATGGACTGTGTGTTCAAGCAGTACTTGGACATGTTCATCATAATTATCATAGATGACATCCTTGTCTATTCCTGCAGTGAGCCTGATCATGCAGATCATCTCAAAATAGTATTGCAGACTCTCAAAAATCATCGATTATTCGCCAAATTTAGTAAGTGCAAATTTTGGCTAAGGTCAGTAGCATTGCTTGGTCATATCATTTTTCGTGAAGACATTAGAGTTGATCTCCAAAAGATCGAAACAATGAGAAACTATCCCAGACCTATCTCTCCATCAGATATCAAGAGATACTTGGGTTTCACTGGCTATTATCGATGGTTTATTAAGGGATTTTCACCTATTGCATCTTCTATGTCCAGATTGAATCAGAATAAATTCAAGTTTCAGTGGTCAGATTCTTGCGAGAAGAGTTTTCAGGAGTTGAAAACTTGACTCACCTCAGCCTCAGCTTTGGCTTTACCAGATGATTTAGATGGCTTTGTTGTGTACTGCGATGCCTCTAGAGTAGGTTTGGGTTGTGTCCTCAAGTAGCATAGTAAGGTCATAGCCTATGCTTCCAGACAACTTAAGACCCACAAGAAGAATTACCCTACTTATGACCTTAAGTTAGCAGTAGTAGTCTTTACTTTAAAGATTTGGAGGCACTATTTGTATAGGGTGCACGTTGATGTATTCACTGATTATAACAGCCTCCAGTATGTGTTCTCTCAAAAAGAGGTAAACCTCCATCAGAGAAGGTCGTTGGAATTACTGAAAGACAACGACATGAGTATCCTTTATCATCCGGGCAAGGCTAATATAGTGGCTGATGCTCTCAGTAGACTGTCTATGGGTAGTGTTTCTCATGTTGAGGACAGTAAAAGGAAGTTAGCCCAGGAAGTATATCAGTTAGTCCGACTAGGTGTCCACTTAGTCGACTCAGTAGAAGGTAGTATATGGGTGCAGAGTAGTTCAGAGTCATCTCAAGTTTTCGAGGTGAAGAAGAAATAGTATAGAGATCCTAATTTAGTCAAGTTGAAAGAATCATTCAAAGATCAGAAGGTCGAGGTATTCTCCCAAGGGGGATATGGTGTTCTGTGTTATTAAGGTTGTCTGTGTGTGCTAGGTGTTGATGACTTAAGACAGTGAATTCTTGCAGAAGTGCATGGTTCACGTTACTCAATTCATCCAAGGGCCACTAAGATGTACCTCGATTTGCGGGATATCTATTAGTGGAGTGGGATGAAGAGAGATATTGCAAAATTTATGGCTAAATGCTCAACATGTCGGCAGGTTAAGATTGAGCATCAGAAGCCAAGTGGGTCCATGCAGGAGTTCAATATTCCTACTTAGAAGTGGGAAGAAGTGAACGTGGACTTTGTGACGGGTTTGCCTCGTACTCGTTGTCAACATGATTCAGTTTAGGTCATTATAGATAGGATGACCAAATCAGATCATTTTCTTCCAGTCCATACCTCTTATTCAGTCGAGGATTATGCCAAACTCTACATCAGAGAGTTGGTCAGATTACACGGTGTTCTATTGTTCATCGTCTCAGATAGAGGTACCCAATTCGCCTCTTATTTTTGAAAAGTATTCCAAAAGGGTCTTGGCACCCGAGTTCACCTCAGTACAGCTTTTCACCCTCAGCTAGATAGTCAAGAAGAAAGGACCATTCAGACTTTGAAGGATATACTGCGAGCATGTGCGATTGATTTTAAAGGTAGTTGGGATGACTACTTGCCTTTGATTGAGTTTTCATACAACAACAACTATCATTCTTGCATTAAGATAGATGCGTTTGAGGCACTTTATGGGAGAAGGTGTAGGTCTTCCATTGGTTAGTTTGAAGTGGGTCAGGCCATAGTGGTAGGGCCTGACTTGAGATTCGATACCTTAGAGAAAGTTTAGTTGATTAGAGAGAGGCTCACGATAGCTCAGAGCCGACAGAAATCATACATAGATGTGCGTAGGAAAGATCTCGAGTTTGAGATTGGTGACTTTGTGTATCTGAAAATCTCTCCATGAAGGGAGTGAAGAGGTTCAGCAAGAAGGGAAAGCTCAGTCCCCGATATATCGGCCCCTTCAAAATTCTCAGTCGCTTAGGCAAAGTAGCTTATGAGCTCGAATTGCCTTCAGATTTATCTTCAATCCATCCAGTGTTTCACGTCTCCTTGCTCAAGAAGTGCATAGGTGACCCAACATTCGCAGTCCCTATAGAGGGCTTAGATATTCAGAACAACCTCTTTTTCAAAGAGATCCCAGTCGAAATCCTTGACTATCAGATTCACAAAATAAAGAACAGAGAAGTCCCTCTAGTTCAAAGCTCTTTGGCAGAATCAGTCCGTTGAGGGAGCCACTTAGGAAGCAGAAGAAGACATGCGGACTAAGTATTCTCACTTCTTCTCCGCTAATCTAGACTCAACCTCAGGTAATGGCTTTCCATAAGCTTATTCAGTTTCATGCTTAAATTTCCATTATAAACTTGGTATTATTTATCATTGTATGTTCAACCATATGTTCATGAGCCAGTTCAGTCATATATTCATGCATCAGATATGCTTGATCAGTATGAGAAAACTTAGCTTATCAAAAATCCCAGTCATATATTCATGATCAGCTCAGTTATGTACTCATGCATCAGATATGCATGTTCAGTGTGATAACTCAGTATATCAGTAATATCAGTCCTATAATCATGTTCCAGATATTCATGTCCATATGTAGGTTCAGCCTACTAGTACTCTCAGTTCAGTCAGTCTTATTCGAGGACGAATGTTCCCAAGGGGGAGATATTATAATACCCCATAAAATTTCTAGCATAATTCAGTCCTTTAATCTTGTTAAGGGGGGAGGGGGTCCCAGACTTAGAAAATTCTAGCTAAGTTTTCAGACATAGTTTACTTTTAGCCTTCAAAAGTTGGCAATCTCACTTCACAACATTAATGTTCTTTAAGTGTCTATTTTTTAGTTAATTCATGATCAAGAAGGTCAATGGGTGTTCCCGGACAAGTTTTAGATTTTTCGAACCTCGTTTAGACCATGTTTGGAATCCCAAAATAGTGTACCAACGCGATCTTGGCGCGTCGTGTTGCCTATCACGTTGGTTGATATTTTCCCCAGCTACCAGCGTGCCATTCCAGTGATCCGGCGTGATCTTGGCACGATGCATTGGATAAAGCATCGATGTCATCAACGAGCCGCATTGGATATCGCATCGGTAGCCTAGTTTTGCTTATTCAAACACCGCGTTCTTGGGGGTAATTGGGTCTTTTTCCCTCAACCTTCATCCCCCAAAACATGAAATTTAACCCCCTTTAGAGGCATAATACAATCATTATTCATAAAATCCTCAAGCAACATACATGAAGAAATCTAGAAAAAAATAAGTTGGAGAATGCAGAAATGGGTTTGAAACTTCTTAGTTGTAAGGTATGAATTCTTCCATTGTTTTTTGGTCATGAAATTGAATATACATTAAGTAATGCAGATGAGTGTTAATATTATTAAGTGATAAAATAGATAATTGCGGCTTATGATTAGTCTATAATGAAGGGTTGCACTATTATAGTAATGATCACCCAAAGAAGAGTTAAATTAGGAATTAATTAGCTTTGGTTTCATTTGCATGAGAAAACCATAATTTTCAACTTTGGATCAACTGGCAGTAAGCAAAGCTGAAGCTCCTGTTTGGGAATTTTGTTTTCTTACCATTGGTATCATGTTTGGACAGTCATATTAGAGTATTATTATCGTTAATTCAATACGTGCAGTGTGAGATATTAAGGTTTAGCTCTAAGTTTAAAAGTTAGGGACATTGAGCGTAAACCCAATTAGTGTAGTTATCATTAATTAATATTTTTGATAGGTTGAAACGGTTGGAGATTATTTGGTTGATGTTCTACACATTGTAAGGTCAGGGAAATTGTCATTAAGTGAGACTTTTTAAACTTTGATGCTTGCTTTTCAAACTTACTTTATAAAAAAAATATATTTCTGCCTATTCCATGCGTTGGGACAAACGTGATCTTGGTAGAATCGATGGTCTTTGACTAGCTGTGAATATGTATTTTGTGAAGTGTACTGAGAATTATTTAGTGGTAATCTATGAGGTGATGTTGGGGCGTTGAATATATTTTCTTTGCTGACGTTATAGTTTCTAGGGGCATACATAGCTACTGTAATATGTTAGGGGCATACTTATGCTGCTGTAATATGTTAGTGGCCTTGTACTTGCTGTCGTAGTAGACTTTTGGTGCATTATATATACTGTCGTGGACTTGTTGGGGTACTAGGATGGTCACCTTCACTTTCCTTTATAATAAGTCATAAGAGTTGATTGAGTTTAGATACATAGTGGCTTTCCGAACTTCGTTAGAATCTTATTGAGTGATACATTATAAGAGATATTTTTTGCATATTTATTATGTATTTTGTTGTGCCTTGTATTTTCTAACACTTGTTCCAGGGGTATTAAAGTAGCAACTTATTCCAGGGGTATTAAAGTAGCGAGTAGAAGATCTTACTAGGTTATATTTATATATAGCTCGTTCCTTACTTGCATGTCTACAGATACTGTTGCGGAAGGAAAGACTAGTGGTTAACAGTCTTTACGTGTGGATTCTACTGCTGAGGTGAGCCTTCGCATTATTCGTGGAGACTGTCATCTAGCTTTAGCTATTTTTAGATTATATTTCTTTTCATTGGGTTTGTATGCCCGGAAGTTGAACTTATGTAACTGTGTTTAGATACTCCATGGTCTTAGTGTGGGATTTGGGCTAGAGATTTATTATATAAGCTATTGTTGTTTTCATAAATTGTTATACGATATCTAGTTTGATAATTACTTTACGTTAATGACCGTTTCATGTATTTGGAGTTGCATATGTTTTTATCTCAGTGCTTATAGACATTGCAAATATGTGGAAAATTGATTCTCCTAGTAAGTGGCATTAGCGAGAGCCAGTCACGTCCAGGGATTATTTTGGAACGTGATATAAACTCCTTTCTAAAAAAATCTTGCAACTGTCCTTTCAACTCATTCAAATCAGTCAGGGTCATACTATAGGGAGGAATAGAAATGGGCTTGATGCCCGACTCCACAACAAAATCACTATCACAATCTGGAGGCATACCAAGAAAATCCACAGAAAACACATGAATGAACTCATGAACAAACCGAATATAATCCATAAGAGACGGTGAGGCAACACTAGTATTACAGACATGATCCAAATAAGGCAAACACCCTCTCTTTATTATGTAGCGCAAATGTGGGAGAGATATAAACACCCTTCAAACCCGAATTAAGAGTACCCTTCTATGCTAACCTTGATACATCCAGTGTAGCTATATTCACGGTCTTAACATAACAATCCAAAATAGCATGGTAAGTCTCTAACCAAGCCATACCCAAAATAACATCAAAATCAATAAAATCTAAGATAATCAAGTCTATCCAAGCCTCACGACCTGCAAAGGTAACCATATAAGACCAGTACACCCGACCACTGAAGAATCTCCTACGATGGTAGAAACATGAAGAGGCATAGCCAGGGGCTCACATGCACATCAAATCCAAAAGAAAAATAGGTAGACATGTAGGAGAATGTATATCTAGGGCAAATAACATAGAAGCATATCGGTAGCAAATTGGGATGATACCTACAATAACTATATTGGAAGCCTCTGCCTCAAGTCTATTATGATTTGGACAGAGTAAGCAAACCACAAGCAAAGTAATAAACAAGAACACACAGATTTACGTGAAAACCCTTGCGGGAAAAACCATGGGCAGAGGCAGAGGATGTTTCACTATGAAAGGATAGGAATACAATGTGGAGTAAGAGTATTTTATGAATGATCAAATTAGACCCACTAATTGCACTTATATAATGCGTGCATACAAATAAGTCCTAGGCCCAAAAACATAAAGAGCCCTATCGGCCCGATCCCTACGCTACTACTACAGACCCCATTGAAAATCACAAACATGGGTCGCACCGCGAAACATTCTGGTAGGGGTGTACATAGGTTGGGTTGGTTCAATTTTTATTAAAAAATAACTAACCAATCATGTCGGTTTATTAAAACTATAAACCAAATTAAACCAACATAAAATTAATTTTTCGGTTTACGTTTTAGTCGGGTTTTTTGGGTTTTTTGATTTTTTTCGAGTTTTTTTTATAATCTTTAGTTTTTACAATTATATTGTGATCGAAGACAAGATCAAATATGTTTTCACTCATGTGCTAATGAAAACCATAATTATGAAAAATGAGGAGCGAAAAACTCTCTTGAAACTAAAAAGTGAGATGAAGAGTGAAAATTTTAGGTTTTAAGTTTATATTGGGTTTTCGATCATTTAATTAACAATTAATGGACAAATATTACAACTTAAAGGTTCAAATCTAAATATATATCTACATCTACTTTCAAATTATTGAAAATTACTAAAACTAATTGAAAAAGTATTTAAAAATTAGATTATAATTACTATTTTAAGTATAAAACAATTTGAATATTATATATATATATATATATATATATATATATATATATTATGTCGGTTTGATTTAGATTCTGTTTGACTTTTTTTTTTGTTAACACCAAACCAAACCAAGAATGGTCGGGTTTTTTTTCTAACGCAAAACCAATCAAACCAAACCATAAGTCAGTTTTTTTCTCGATTTGGTTTGGTTCGTTGGTTCGGTTTGACTTGACGGTTTGGTGTGTACACCCCTACTTTCTGGGCAGGATCAAAAAAATTTGGGTCACAACTCTAACAATCTCCACCTTGACACTAATTCTAATTCAGAACTCAAATTCATTTCAAAACAAACTTGTCACCTCTTCCACAAAAGCCCCTAAGGGCATATCTCAATAGCTAACACTAACCAAGTCCAAGCAATGCTCAAACTTGGAACTTGGTAGAATCTTGGTCATCATATCATCAGGATTATCATGAGTACTAATCTTGCTCACCACAATATCACCACGAGCAATAATTTCACGCACAAAATGATACCAAACATCGATATGCTTTGTCCTCTCGTGAAACATCTGATCTTTCATAAGGAAGATAACACTCTGACTACCGCAAAAGACCGTAGTAATCTGTAAGTCTTTGCTAAGTTAACCAAACAAACCCTTCAACCAAATAGCTTCCTTAAAAGCCTCTGAAATGGCCATGTAATTTACCTTAATAGTTGACAAAGCAACCGTAGACTGTAAGATAACTTTCCAACTAAGAGCATAACCACCAATGGTGAAAACATAGCCTGTAAGGGATCTCATTTTCTCATGATCTCCTGCAAAATCAGAATCAACATACCCAATTACTCCATCTCTATTTTTCCCAAACTGCAAACAAATATCAGCAGATCCATGTAAGTATCTGAAAATCCACTGAACTGCTTGCCAATGTTCTTTGCCGGGATTTGCCATGTATCTGCTAGCTGCACTAACAGCATAAGATAAATCTGGTTGGAAACACGCCATCGCATACATAAAAGACCTGACAACACTAGAGTAAGGAACTCGAGATATATAGTCACGCTCATCATCTATCTTTGGAGATAAAGTGGCTGAGAGTTTGAAGTGAGCTACCAATGGAGTACTAACAGGCTTGGTATTTTGCATATTGAACTTGTGAAGAACTTTTTTAATATATCTTTTATGACTCAAGTATAACTTACAATTCTTTCTATCCCTCAGAATCTTCATGCCAAGAATCTTCTTTGCTACTCCTAAATCCTTCATATCAAACTCCTTACTGAGGTGGGCTTTGACTTTTATTATATCTCTCATATCATTTGCTGAAATCCACAAATCATCAATACACAAGAGAAGATTCATGAATGAACCATCATTTACCTCCTTGAAGTAGAGACAACTATCATAGCTGCTCCTCTGAAATATATGAGAGGTCTCTTTTATGATATGAGAGGTCATAAAAGAGATAAACCTATTATACCACTGCCTGGGTGACTACTTTAAGCTATAAAGAGACTTTTCAGCAAGCATACATAGTCCTCCTTTCCTGACACTACAAAGCCCTCTGGTTGCTGGATATAGATATCCTTCTCAAGTTCTCCATGTAAGAAGTAGTTTTGACATCCAACTACTCAAGCTCAAGATTATGCATGGCCACAATACCAAGCAATGCTCGAATCAAACTATGCTTTACAACTGGAGAAAACACATCTGTGAAGTCAACACCTGGAATCTGACTGTAGCCTTTAGCAACTAATCTTTCTTTGTACTATGCATCTTCAACTCCCGATGTTCCTTTTTTTTTTGAATACCCACTTGCAATGGACAACTTTCTTATCTTTAGGCAATTTCACCAGATACCATGTGTCATTCTTATGAAGTGATTCCATCTCCTCCTACATAGCAATCATCCATCGGCCAAAATCATCACAACTAACTGCCTCTGAGTAAGAAGAAGGATCTTTACTAAAATCAATGCCTTCTGCTACATTCAATGCATAAGCAACTAAATCAGCTTCAGTATACTTTTGAGGTGGTCTAATATCTCTTCTAGGCCCGTCTTTAGCAATATAATATTGTTCCATCACTGGTGGTAGTGAAGAAATAGTACCACTCTGTATCTCTAGGCTAGACTAAGAAGTAGGCACCGGTGTAGACTCTGCTCCAATCTGCAAGTCAGCATGGGTGCTTGACTTTTGCTGATTCATGTCACTAAGCTTATCTGGAGGCAAAATACTAGATTCGGAGGGAGCCTGAAGCATGGCAGTTTCATAAAACACAACATCCCTGCTAATTATAACTTTTCTACTTTCTGGACGCCAAATCTTATAACCTTTAACACCAAGCTTATAACACATCAATAAGCACTTGACAGATCTAGGATCCAACTTTCCTTTATCAACATGAGCATACACAGGACATCCAAATATCCTCAAATCAGAATAACTAGCAGGAGTACCAGACCATACCTCTTGTGGAGTCTTTTTATTAATTGCAACTGAGGGAGAATGGTTAATAAGAAGACAAGATGTGGAAGCATCTTCAGCCCAAAAAGACTTGGGTAAACCAACATTAGAGAGCATTCAACGCACCTTCTCCATTATAGTCCTATTACATCGTTCAGCCATACCATTCTATTACGGAGTATGACGAACTGTCAAGTGCCTCACAATTTCTTCTGACTTGCATAGAACATTTAATTTAATAGAACAAAACTCAACCATTATCAGTTCGAAGGTATTTTACCCGTTTTCCTGTTTGTTTTTCAATTATAATCTTTCACTCCTTCAATATAGGCAACACATATTTATTTTGCTTCAAGAAGAACACCCAAACTTTTCTAGAATAGTCATCAATATAGTCAATAAGTAATTAGCGCCTCCTCTAGAAGGTACTCTAGCAGGACCCCAAAGATCAGAATGAACGTAATCAAGTGTGCCCTTAGTTAAGTTGCTGCCTTTAGTGAATATGAATCTCCTCTGCTTCCTGAAATGCAGTGCTCATAAAACTCTAATTTGGTAATACTCTACCCATCAAGAAGTCCTCTCCTACTTAGTTCAGCCATACCATTTTCACTCATATGCCCCAGGCGCATATACCAAAGTTTAGCAACATCACTTTCTGATAGAGAGGAGGTAGAAACTGCTGCATCACCTGTAACCATAGAGCCCTACAGACATACAAATTTGCAAACTTTCTCTATCCTTTCATCACAACAAGAGCACCTTTAGTAACCTTCAAGACTCCACCTTCACCAGTGTACCTATATCCATTCGAATCAAGGGTACTCAAGGAAATAAGATCTCTCTTCAGGTTTGGGACATACAACACATCACCAAATGTCCTCACAACCCCATCAAACATCTTAATTCTGATTGCTCTAATACCAGCTATCTTTCAAGGTGTGTTATTTCCCATCAACACAACACCTTTAGAGACTGCTTCATATGTTGTAAACCAATCCCGATTACGACACATATGAAACGTGCAAGCTGAATCAAGAATCTAATCCTCATAGGGTTTGGAGTTACCATCAGAAATAACCAAGAGTCCTCCATCACTACCGCCATCTTCAACAAAACTAGCTTCACCGGACTTCTCTGATTGGTTTTCCTTCGGTTTTGGAGCTTCTCTTTTCTCTCTATTATGTAACTTCCCACATTCGGATTTGAGGTGTCCCTTCTTCTTGCAGTAATTACAGGTTTTATTTCTATTTTTGGATTTTGATCTATTTCTATCATCACCCCTTGAGTTTCTCTCACGATTCCTTCCTCGAACAAGGAGACCATCTTTTTGAGTCTCCAACCCATTCACAACATGCTTCATCTTCTCCTTATAGAACAATGCATCATAGACTTTATCTATGATCAGGGTATCACGACTATATAAAATCGTATCCCTAAAGGTTGTGTATGATGCAGGCTACGAACACAAAAAAATCAACCCTAGATCTTCCTCATCGTACTTAACCTCCAAAGTCTCTAAATTAGAGATGATTTTCTTAAATACAGATAGGTGATCCTCCAAGGATGAACCCTCAAATATGCGATGGGAATAAAGTCATTGTTTGAGTTGCAACTTACTTGTTAGGATCTTCGTCATACACAATGATTCCAATTTCAACCAAAATACAGCGGCAGTGGTCTCCTTCAAAATATCCTATAGAATCTGATTGGATAAATGAAGGTGGATCTGAGATTGAGCTTTCTGATCCTTATGTCGTTTGTCCTTATCCGTCCATGATGAGGGCATCTTATCAAACCCAAATAGAGCATCGTCCAAATCCATTTGTTCCAGCACAGCCCGCATATTAACCCGCCATAATAAAAATCTGGTATTGCAATCCAACAGCGGAATATCATACTTCATGGTAGCTATCCTCGAGAAAATAATCGAACAGTCTCTGATACTAGTTTGTTATGATTCGGACAGAGTAAGCAAACCACAAGCAAATTAATAAACAAGAACACATAAATTTATGTGAAAACCCTTGCGGGAAAAACCATGGGCAGTGGCAAAGGATGTTTCACTATGAAAGGAAAGGAGTACAATGTGGAGAAAGAGTATTTTCTGAATGATCAAAATAAACCCACTAATTGCACTCATATAATGCGTGCATACAAATAAGTCCTAGGCTCAAAAATATAAAGGGGCCTATTGGCCCGATCCCTATGCTACTACCATAGACCCCATTGAAAATCATAAACATGGGTCGCACCGTGAAACTTTCTGGGCAGGATCAATAAAATTCGGGTCACAACTCTAACAAAGTCTCCTAAGCATAGCATAGCACCGACCACATCTACTCTCGAACAAAGAAACCCCATGACCACCCTTACCATTACCTCTCATACCACTGGCACCACCCCGACCATTCTGTGACTAATATCCCATTGTAAAAACCAGTGTATGACAAAGCTGAAGCTGAGAATCTTGCCGAGTTGATCCATACACACGTCGAGGGAAATCCTTAGCCATATTACTAAATTCATCACTTATAAAACATCTTTTACAACCTAATTCAATCTGATGAGGTGCAAATGAACCAGAATGACCACCTTGGCCTGAAGAACCAAGCCTAGAACCTCCATTCGCATGACCTAATCCTGGCGACCAGTAGCCACAGAACTTAAAGGTATACCACCTTATCCCTACAATGCAACCTGAACTGTCCTACCATGATAACTATAGGAATATGTACTAGATAAATCTCTACCTCGAGAGGCGTGTTCACTAAACTCACTCTGCCGACGCACCTTCTTGGTGCCTCCCTAAGTAGCTTGAATAATAGACTCGGTCATCTTGGCATGCTCCAAATTACTCTGAAAATAATCCCCTAAAACAACCATGTAAGTCGTAGTCAACTGATAAGTACCATCCAACCCCTTCACAAACTTCTTAATCTTTCAAACTTGTCTCATACTCTTCAATAGCCATGGATCCCAACTCTAAGTGACCAAAGTCATCATGTATCTAATCTTTTAAACTATATGGCACAAATCTCTCCAAGAAGGCCTTGAAAATCGAGTCCAAGTCATAGCAAGAACCCAAATATGTACAACTAGCAAACAACCTCCACCAATCTCTAACCACATTCGCCAACTGGTAGGTAGTATAAACAACCCCATAAGAATCAAGGGATCCAAGATTCTGTAACTTCTCCACGTCCATTGACTAGGGAAGATCGTCGTACCCGACCTCTACCTCTATGTCATCTATGACCCCTATCTCTTCTCTAGTTTAAGTTCCATCATCGGCTGCTAGCTCAACATCCCTAACCTCTGGAGATATAATCCTCATTGTTGACACTCAATTTTAGATCACATTTTTTTCTCTAATTATTTTACCGATGTTTGGCCCTAAATATTTTTTGAAAAAAAATAAAATAAGAAATAAAATTTGTATTTTTATTTCTATTTCTACAAATTTTGAAAAGAATGAAAAGAGGATTTATTTTCCTATCATATTGGAAAAGTTCTAATATAATTAAATATTTAACATCAAAATCACAAAAAATATCTTTTGGTAATCGCATTCGCATTCTTTCTAATTTTATTTTTTGAAGCGATATTGTGACCATATATATGTATATTTTTATTATATAAAATATATATTCTTTATAAGTACGTACATATATTTTTTATTACTAGTATAGTGTACGCGCTTTGCGCGTGTACCTATATGTTCAACGTTAATCATGTGAGTGACCATTAAAATAATTTAATTTATATATAAATTAATAGCCTTGATAAAATACTAATAATTTAATTACTCAATTTTCTAAAATTAATTTATTTTGAAACATATGTCTAAAAAAAATTTTTTTATAAAAGAGAAATTGAACCAATGGTCTATTGGAAATAATCTCTCTATCATAAAAATAGAGATAAGATTTGTGCATATTTTACTCTCCTCAAATTCCACTTGTACAATTATAATTAGGAAAAAAAACTTCTTCTTTTTTAATCTTATGAAAATAACTTCTACTACTTCATACTCACATAGAAATACTTATATTTTTTCAAAAACTTGATCAAAAGTCTATTTAGCATACAAGTTTGAAGATTTTATTGTCATATCTCAAATTGGAAATTTTAATTGTTAGTATCAAGTTATAATTAATTGATAAAGCATCCTAAGCTTTTGATAAAGAATCTAAGGCATCAATAAATCATTACATGTAGTTTCTCTAACTCTTCTGATCCATCTAGAAATATTTATCCAAATATTCATATGATGTAAATGGAAAAAGATTAAAGTAACTTATATTTCCTTCAATATTTAGTGTAACTAATCATTTTACTTGATAAAGTACCCAACATTAATCATATATTCTCTGGATATGGCCATAAAATTAATTCTTGTTGGATAAATTCATGCTATCAATGGAACAATCAAATCTTATAGCAAACATGCAATCAAGAAAAGTATTCGCAGGATCAATAAAAAAATAAATAAGAAATCCAACTAAATAATAGCCAATAGATTAGGCTGAGATAACAATGCGGAACTCCATTTTATTAAAAAATTAAAAGACATTATAATTATATTTTTTCTTTAGAGAAGTTTAATTAATTGTGAATTTATCTCTGATTTGAAGCTTTATTTGGGTATGAACTTCAGATTCACATCAATAAAGCTTAAGATACATCTTTATGATTTTCATTATCTCACTTTCGAAAAATTGATCAAGACAATATTTCACAGAACTTGTCAATCAAATCACCAACAAAAAAATGAAGCTTTTTATTTTTATCTTCTTCAAATCTTGTACTTGTAGCTAGGTCTTCACCAGACTGGACAGATGAAAAGAAAAAAGGAATAAAGAAATATACCTGATGGGACTTCTCCATCCAAAGCACTAACAAAATACTTTAAATTACATGATGCAAATGGCACTGGTTTAAAGTTGCGATCCCTATACTCTATATGTGTGGATTGATCTTTAATGATACAAAAGTAATAATTGATTTTTTTTCTCTGTTGATTAGCTAGCTACCTACAGCATAGAACATATCATAATAAGAAATAAGGCTCTAATCAGAAGAAAATGAATTTTTCAAAATAAATAATAACGTATATGCAACTGAAAATTAGTTGAAAGGAGATCCATACCTCTGAATCGCACAGAAGAATCAATAAGTTCATAGTTATACAACTCCCCTATGAAATGCATGTAAGGAATAAGTCTTTGCTGCATTCCATAGTCACTCAACTCTAATCCAACCCTGATCTCCTTCAGAATTTACAGAAATTACAGTGTAAAATTTCAATTACAAAAGCAACATAAGTTTATGATTCAATTAACTTATATATACCAGCACAAAAGAGCAAAATGAACATAGATGAATCATAAAACAAACGTAACAGTTTGGGATAAAGCCTATTAGTTGATCGATTGTTAAAGTGATTAAAGATGCATAAGTCTTCAGAATTATGTAATAAATTAATTTTAGAAGCAAGAGAATTGATATAAACTAATTTTATACAAATCGATCTTGTTCGAGTTGACTCTTTGAGAAACAAAATTTATCTGACAATATATATAAAGTGTCGCCATATCTATGACTATAACGAAGTACAATAATAAAGAATTTTACTAAAAACTTTTAAGATACAATGACATAAATCTAACTTTACCTGAGTTGAGAACTTTCAAAAATAATTTTTTATCTCCGTGAGGTAGGGATAAGATCTGTGTGCACTTTTCTCTCTCTGTTAATAGAATACCAAGTTTCCTATCATTATAAATAATTTTAATATATAACTTCAAAAATTCAATTTTACCTAAATTGAGCGTGAGGTAGGAATAAGATCTGTAAGCACTTTGCTCCCTCCTCGAATAGAATTACTGATTTCTTCGAGCACCATGTCGTGTTTTACCAAATTCAGAGTTACTTTCTTATCTTGCATTGCTAGAAGGTACAACTCACTTATATATACTTGTCAGGAAAACTTTGTTTTGAGGGTCTTTGTTTAAATCCTGATCTTATTTCTGATTTATGTAGTATTAGCATGTTGTACCTTCCTTACTTTGCTGTTGATTATTCTTTTAGTATCAACTTAGCAGGGCCGCTTTCAATAGTGTGTTGATGGAGTCACGAACAACTATCATCAATTCGTCGAAATCTTTTAAAAACAACCTCTTTATCTCGATGAGATAGGGGTAATATCTGCATCCAATAACTTCAATAGTATGACATTTTTTAAAAATATTATCTCAACCTCATTCTAATTCTTAAAAAGTATAAATACTATCTTTTATATGAACAACACCTAAACAATAACCTATACTTCCTCCGTTTCAAAAAGAATGACCTACTTTGACTTGACACAGAGTTTAAGAAAATAAAGAAGACATTTGAATGTTGTGGCCTTAAATTAAAGTTGTGTCAAATGTACCAAAATACCCTTTAATCTTGTAGTCCTAAACATATCATGTGAAAAGTTGAAATTAAAGTATTGCCAAAAAAAGAAAGGGGTCCTTCCTTTTTAAACGGATTAAAAAGGAAAGTATGTCATTCTTTTTGAAACGGATTGAGTATTATGTTATGAAAATTTTATGTCAATATAATGAAATTTCTTATCATCATTGGTAGAGTCCTACCAGCTACTTTTGTGATAACCATATGAAGCTAGAACGTATTTTTTTGTAGAAAAGGCTTAATATGAAAGTTTTATTTCCTTTTTTCTAACAAGATTAGAAAGGAGTTGAATGGTAATTATATTCCATACGTACATATTTTATATAAACATTTATTTTTCATAAAGTTTGCAAAAATAGTGTAAAACTTGTTTTTTTATTTTTTATTTAAAAAAATTCAATGTAATACTTATCTTATATTTTAGGATTCCTAATTTAAAAAAAAAAAGTCTTATTATATTTGTTAAAATTTTAATCCCATATATTTTAGGATTCAATATCATAAATATAATTAAATAATAATTTGAGGAAAAAGGTGAAAAGACGATTTTGTCTAAAGTAAGGATTTTTAATGAAGGGCAAAAAATTCAAATCTCTTTTGTAAGAATCTTCACACTTTTAATATATTATAGATATTTTTGTTTTTACATATATGTATATATATATACGTATATTTTTGTTAACATTAAATTGAAAACGATATTAAATTAGGACTCTTATACAAATTATGTCTGTAATTTATATACGTACGTACCAAAATAATTTTGGGATAGTAGGAAATATCGATAAAATTAATTTCAATAGAAAAAGAGCATTTGGGCCGATAATAACTCAATTACAATCTTTCTTTTGTCCAAATCCAACTTTTATTCACAAATCTCAGCCAAAAAAGTCCAAAAATTAGTCCAAAACCCGGTCTGATTTCCACAACCACTTCATTAATCCACCCCACATAATATTCATCAATCACATGAAGAAATAAAATTTGTCCACAACTTGGTCTAGTCCGTTGGTTACTTTCTAATCCGTGAATGCCGAAATTTTTAGTTATTTATACAAACACATATACATAATATTTTATTTTTATTTTATTATTTTAAATCTGAACCATCCGATCAAAGAACGGATGGATAAAAAATAGTCATTTTTCAATCAACTCTTTATATTTACCCATACATATATAAAATTTATTATTTATTTGTATTTTAAAACCTGAACTGATCGGATGATCCATATTTGAGTCAAGAACTAGGGATTCTATAATAGGGAACTTTCATTCCCGTTAAGGGAGTCTTGGTGTGGCTCAGGTTAGCTTATGCGTTTTTGTAACACAGCAGGTATGATCCGGGGGATACCTCACCTTTTTGGTAATTTCCCGCATAATAACCCGTGAATCTGAAGAAACCAACGAAATAGACCCGAATTCGTGCAACAACGAACATTAACTTCAATCAATCTCTGAAACAACCACAAGAAAAGGTGATTCTTGATTTGAAATTCAAATCTCTACCTCTCTTTCTTCCCATTTTCTTATCTTAAGGTTTCAAATTCAGACTTTTAAGTCCGAATTTGTACCTATGAATGGGGGACAAGCTTCTGGTGAATGGGTTTTTTTTGGGGAAAGGCAAAAAAGGGTTTGAGAGAGGCTGAACTTTAAAGAGAACAAGGCAGATAAGGAAAGAAAAAATTTGAAAAGAGGGCAAAAGTAAAGAATGGAGAGGAAAGGGAAGCGAGAGAGAAAAAGCAGGGGAAAACAGTCTAACGTTTGAAAACCTTGCAAGCAAAAGATGGTGAAAATCACTTTGTTTTAAACCTTAATTTTGGTTTGAATTTTGAGTTTTCGAGTTTGAGTTTGGTAGCCAGAGAATTCTTGACAGAAAGCCTCAGTTTTGCTGCACAACACAAGGTGTGAATCCCCCCCCCCCCCCCCCCCCCACCCACCCACATCTAATTCTCGTCATCGCTGTTATTTCCTTTGGATTTGTGGATGGATATAGCTTTCGATTCTGGAAAATTATTACGGATGTGGATACTATAAATATATGTGTATGTATATTCACCTCATTCTCTGATTGCTGTCTGTTATTTTGATTCTTTTTCTTCATTTTTTTGTCTCCCCGAAGATTGTGTTTGGATCCGGATTTAGGCTTAAGTTGTTACATGGTGAATAAATATAGATTTGGTTCTGAGGAGTTATACCGTGTAGAGTCAGTAAATACACGACTATATTATACTTTTGGGTTTGAAATCACATTGGTTTTCCCTGTTTTAGATTTGACCTGTGATGAAATTTAATTTACTATCTTAACACCGTTTTTTCGTTTGTGTTTGCCTGGGATTGTTTATCATTCTATTCTGATCAAAGCAAGTTCTCTTTTGAAAAGAAACATGATGTTCTCCC
Organism: Capsicum annuum; assembly: GCF_002878395.1. Taxonomy (NCBI): domain Eukaryota; kingdom Viridiplantae; phylum Streptophyta; class Magnoliopsida; order Solanales; family Solanaceae; genus Capsicum; species Capsicum annuum. The sequence goes on from NC_061114.1 coordinate 209,889,351, forward strand.
AAATTCTTTCTCCGTGATTATTGTGATTAAGCAAGTGTTAGTTGAAATTGCGTTAAGATTTGTTGATTCGGGTAGAATGATATTGTTAAAGAAAAATGAAAAATGATGTTAGGGAAGTTTTATTTTTTTGAAATTAGGATTAGATGCTTTTATGTTATAGTGAAAGAAATATTATTTGGGTTGTTGAAAAGGGTGATTTCCACGTTTTTGTATTAGGAATTGCATATCCTGGAATACCATATGTGTAAGTCTAATATTTGTCTAAAATCCAAAATTATCAAATGTGTCTTCAAAATCCTAAGTAACAATTCCTTAAAATGACCTTTTGGAAAGAATATATATTTATTAGAAGAAAAGTTTGCTAACTATACACTTTGGTCGAACAACACGAGGACTCCATATGTACTGATCAAATGGCAGTGGTTTCTTTGAATTAAAATATTTTATATTAAATTTTTAGCTTGTTTGATCATACCTTATCACTCCAAGGCTTTTAACCTGGTTTATTTATCTATTTGTTTGTTTTTCCTTAATTCTATCCTTCTCGACTTATCTGGTGTTTGGATTTTTAATCCTCATTTTTTTTTTATTTCACATGTGAACTCGGGAGTTGGAGTTTCATCCAAAACTCGTTTCGACCCAACATCCGGGCAACTGCTATTAGGATTGCAAGAGCCTCAAGAGCCGCGAGAAATAGGAATTTATACTCCTTTAGGAGTCTAGTATCTCTTAGTCTCTTACTCTTTTACTTTATCATTATCGTCATGTTCCTTAAAAACTCAAATTAGTGTTATTATTGTCGCATTTGGTTTACATTAGTTGTTTATCATGCTTATATTGTTTTTCGTTTGTGAACATCTTAAGACGGGTAAATACTCACCCTTTCGCAAATAAAACACGACTAATCAGTTCTATAAAAGATATAAATTTTACCATTTCGATACTTGGCTAATTCTTTTAAAATTAAATTTTGCCTCCAAATATATTTTTGTGAAATTAACATAGCAATCTCATGTGTTTCTTAAAATAACAAATGAAATTCCTAAACTAGTTTAATCAGAAAGTATACCACTAAACTCGGATTTTTGATTCGATAATTCATTACAACAAGCTAATCATTTTAACATTATAAGGTTTAACATTTGCTTGAGTTTTCTATCCAGATTTTCATTCATATATATATGCGCTATAATATACAAGGTATTTCTACATCATCATCACTTATCCTAGCTTATTACTATTACTTACACCTTATTTCAACTGTATATTTATATTTCACTATTGATTTTTTTTTTTTTGTGGCCATTATTTTAAAATCGCACAAATAAATGAATATTGCTATTTTTTTGATACACATTAGTCTATTTCAATCAACAATTAGTGCATCTTGACGTCATATACATTTTTCTCTCACAATAAACGCATCTATATATATTTATTCTTGAACATAAATTATTTTCATATTTTAGGCAGGAATAATAATAAGAAAATAAATTTTCACCTGATCTTAAGATTATAATTATTTTACATAGTGACAAATTCATCAATATATTTATCCTTGTGTGTTACTAAACTTTACATTTTCATAAAAATTATGTCATTGAATTTTATAAAATACTAATGTCAAATTTTTCGCTCTCTCATTTTCTTATCCTTAAGATGCACACACATTTTACAATAAACTATATCCTTGTATATTGTGGTAGTGTACTTTATATACTTAGAATTTTCTTTTTACTGAAACGATAAAAACATTTTTGTCACTATCTTAGCAAATAACAAAACAAATATTTTCAAATATTTTCCTAAACTAAGTGTAAGGACTATCTTCGGATAGGGTCTGAGGGATGCCTAACACCTTCCCTCGAGTAACCAAAATCCTTACCCGAAATCTCAAAATATTTTTTTGATAGACCAAAATAGAGTATTACAATAAAAATGATTTTTCCTAATTTTCCCACAAAGTTATGTGGCGATTCTAAAAAATGAAATTTTCAAAATCCGAGAGTCACGATACGCCACCACATATTGTGTGTTGTTTCGACCTGTGTGAAATTAGAGCACGGTAGAATGATGACTTTGTTGGGGAATAGACTTAGGTTTTGATCTTATAAAACTTGGTTTAGGAATATTATTTAGCATATTTGTCTATTTATTGTACCTCCTTGCTTTATTTATGTTTATATCATGCTTTGTTTGAAAGGACGCAAGCCAAATTCAAACATGCATTCCTTATTTGTTTGAAAACATTAGTTGTTACTACTTTTTCATTTGCATTTTTCTATCGAGTCCTTGACCGAACACACTTCACACACTGTGCTGGTTAGTTTTAGAGTCGGTGCATTTAGGTTAGTGTACCTTCTCGCAATTATTCAGTCTCACTCACAAACATTTAGGGAAAAATCTTACTCTAGCAATAGGTCATACTGCATAAACCTTAGGCGGGACGGTCCAAGGTATCGTCTTCGCAACTAGGGAGACACCCTTTCATCGGAAGGTTATGAAATCTTTATGACGTATCTTGTATTAGTGATTCAAATAGTCTGGAAATCGAACATTATGGACTCTAAACAATCGAACTGACCTTCTTTTACTTCATTTTCAAGTCAATAGAATAGAGTATTACCCATACTCGCCAACATTTGACCTCTTTTCTCGAATACAGCGCATTGTTAAAACTCTGCTTCACTCGTATCTTTCTCAAAGTCCATGAAAGTCGAGTGTTCTAAAAAAAAAGGTCTTTGTTTTCGTTCGACTTTCTCGTCAAGTCCACATATATGAAATTCACTAAAAAAGTCGCATACATCTAACCTCTGTTGATCCAAGCGGGAGAGGAATGTCGTCAAGCATTCTTCCAACTTTTGATTCTTCTTTCTAGTCAGCAGACGTAGAATATTATTCAAAACTCTGCATTTATTTGAAATCCTTCTTCAAGACAATAAATGTGGAATATCATTTACCTCCACCTACTTTTAACTCTTTCCAGTCGATGAGTGTGAGCCATCGTCAATACTTCTCTTACGTTCGATACCTCTACCACAAGATCCTCATTCATAAATAACGAGGCTTGAGATACTTACTTTTTAAAGGCATCATTTTACCTCACTCTTATCAATTCATACCGACTGTATATCTTCATCACCATCATCAAGGCCTCTCCCAGCCACCCTTGTTGGATATATTTCCTCTTCAAGAAAACTTAAAATTGTTCTGAATCCAAAATGTGTCAAAATCAAGATTTATCTATATTAGTTTGTTTGGACGAAGGCCTACCTCTGGCAAAAAAAGGCTCCAAAATATAGGACGCTCTTACTTGACATTGTCCGAATGTGCTTGTTCATCAACATAAATTAACATTTTAACTTTTATTTATGTTTATCCCCCAACAGAGGTTGATTGTGTTGATCGATAGAACTAGCTGACTTAAGCTATATCCCAAGAATAAACACCAATGTCGCGGCGCGGCTAGAAGTGTTCCAACACTAGCAAATCTATCAAGGACTTTCAAAGGACAAGATGATGTAGATAAGGATGAACGTATTCTTCTCTTGAAGAAACAACTTGAGACGTTAAGAGGAGAACTACACCAAGAAAGGGACCCTACACATCCATACATAACTACTCTATCACGCCCTTTTTTTTTTCGTCGGAAGGAACTCCAATACCTGAACACTGTCAGGCAGTACAATTTCCCACAACAACTATTGGCTTAGCGAATCCATCATCCCAGTTCACACCCATCAACTCCCATAAATTTTCTCATTGCACTACATAAACCAATGTTGCTGCATCTGCTCGTGATATTCAATAAACAAATCATGCTACCTTTGAAGAACAATATATTTCGCCAATATGCATAACTAAGACACCCACTTTCACCATACCTGCAAAAAGTAGGTTTCCGATGAGTACAAGGACTAAAAAGGAAGACGATATAATCATAAACGAGCTTCGCAATCTAAAGCGGACGATGAAACACCCCAAGAAACTCAAGGCAACGAGTGTTTGGACTATGAAGATTTATTTATCCATCCAGATGTTGATTGGACAGTCAGGTTCAAGCCATATAAGTTCGACTTGTTTGATGGAACCGGTGATCCCTATACTCATTTAAGAGCATAATGTGATAAATTGGTAGGGATTGGCAAAAATGAGAAGCTCATAATGAAGTTGTTTATTAGAAGTCTGTCTGGCGAGGTTATCGCTTGGTACACCAAACAAGACCCTCGTCATTGGTGAAAATAGAGCGATATGGCTGAAGCCTTTATGAATCATTTCAAGTTTAACACAGAAATCACACATGATCGATTTTCCCTCGTTAGTATACAGAAGAACCCCTTTGAATCATTCCAAGAATATGCTCGACGATGGAGGTCTGAGATAGGAAAAGTTAAACCACCAATGGACGAAAGTGAATTAATGAAGTATTTTATCCGCAATCAAGAAGGGGTCTATTTTGAAAGGATAATGTCCACGTTGGGGTTTGTCGATTCCATCAAAATAGGAAATTTTGTAGAAGAGGCAATTAACTCCGGAAAGATTAAGTTGACAAACAACTCGAGCAAACCTACTCAGTTGGAGTCCATCGAGGGAGCTAAGCTGGAGGATGAAGAGGAAGTATCTATTGTGATACTGCATAACTCAATACCTGAATCGTCCCAATCATTTCAAAACCCTGATAATGAACTGATGCAAATATAGAATCACAAACTACATCATGCCTATGATATCCAACAAAATTACCTTCAACCCCGAGCTCCCACATACCAAAATCCACCACGACCATGTGTATCAATCCAAGTATCGGTTTATCAAAATCAAACACCTTTTGTGCTAAGACAAAATTTGAAGGGTAAGCGCAATCGAAATCGTACTCAATTTGTTGAACTATTGACACTTTAGTTTGAGAGACTGAGAGTTGTAAATTTATTACAACCCTAGCTGGGGAAGATTCCTAACCAATTACCTAAATATTTCGATGAAACAAAGCGATATGCTTTCCACTCTAGAGTTCAGGGGCACGATACTGAAGATTGTAATAGGTTAAGGCATAGAATTGAGTGCTTGATTAAGGTCGGGGTAATCCAATGTGTCGTAGTGCAACTGAATGCAAATAATGATTCGGCACCCAATCATGAAAATAGAGGAGTGTATATAACATGAGGGACACCATCCTCCATGTCGAGCTGTCATATCTTTCTAATAAGCCACTTTACAGAGAAGTGCTTCCTTTAGCGAGAATACGATGGAGATGAATCCAAATTGATCAACTCAAAAGTAGTCAATAGAGTCTAATGTTTAAAGGCACAAGATTTACTTCTAATTATCATGTAACAGAACTACGTTCTGACCTGATTTCTCATGGTGAAATACGTAAGCAGGCCTCCTCAGGTTCAGTCAAACTTAAGTAGAAGCATTTCTCTTTTTTGTAATTGAAACTACGTGCGACCTGATTTTCCTTGGCAAGATACGTACGTAGCCTCTATAAGGCTCAGTCCCTTTATAATACAAAATTCCATCTCTCCCTATAATAACCAGAATTTGAGCATGACGAGATCTAGAAGACCAACTACCTTCCATTAAAGATGTCCTTAGATACGCAACCGATGCCCTTAGATCCATAACAAACAATCGTTAGGTAAAGTCTCTCCAAAATACTGGGACAAAATTTAGAGAACGCTTCAAAAATTAATGAAGGCTAGTACGTTCAACTTGGAAGTGTTACAACCAAGGTTGATTCATACCAAACAACATAAGTCATCACTAAATCTACAAGGTATCAATAGGAGACAACTTATCTATAATATCAGAGAAATGCACCCGAGGTCAATACCAAAGACACTCCACCACTTAACCCAAAGATCTTTTATACAAATATTGTTTGAACATACTATCGATCCAAGTGCTTCAAAATCATGTCAACAATCAGTACACAATCGATTGCACTTATTACGTCAATCATATGGTGTCAATCGGATCTTCAAGTGGCACATACGTATTAAAGGACTGGAAAAAAAGTGCATGTAACAAGAAATGATAATCTATACCCACAATCCCAAGGATGATTTCCAAAAATATGCTCAAAAGCATTCAAGTTTGGATTACGACTAATATATCAATCGTGAAATGACATCTAAATTGGTTAATGTTATGGCTGTAGTGGACCCAAAAAGAGTTCAAATATGAAAATGCCCACAAGATAATGAGACTGTTAAGGAGGCGCCCAAAAACACTCAGAGTTTATGCAGAGAAGACTTATGCATGTACCCAAGCCTCTTGTTTCCATCAAAATGCGAGTAATAGAGACTACATATGAAGATAGGTTACACAACGTGTTCACTGCTCTCTCACTCAAAACTATGTCACGAAGGAACCGGCATTGAGATGCAAATCTCAATGCTTGATCAAATCCACAACTTACAAAAGCATTAATCGAAATAACATAAGGAAAAAGCGATAAGATGTTGAAGAATCTTACATAAGAGACACTGCTCAGAAGTGATCAAATGAGCCTTTAAAAAGCAAGCTCATAAATATCAATCTTACCATTCTCCACCCACCCACCCCTGTGGCCAAAATTTCTTGATTCTCCTCCAAAATTTTCTTGATTCTCCTAAGATAGAACTACGTTTTGACATGATTCCTATTCTAGGATACGTAGGCAGCCTGAGTTAGGATTGGTCATATCAACAACATAATTTTTTTGTCCTTTCAAAAGTTTTATTTATCAAATCAAGCCACATCAATCATGTCGCCTTGACACAAGTCCGAAAATAAAAAGCAAGATAGAGAAAGTCCCCCGCCAAAAGATATACCCATATGAGCACATCATGTGAAGTTAGGAAGCGTCACTACTCCAAATCCTGAATTAACAAATAGATTATCATTTGTTGGAGGGTAGAAGGATGAGACAACTGTTATGCCAAGTTCTCGATCAACACAGAATCAAAAACCCCTCCCCAAACTAAGAAACTTTCTTTAAGCGCAGGAACAACGATGCTACAACAAAAGTTCAAACATATTGGAAGCCCAAGTGTTGCCTCACCATTACGAGATGAGCTCCCAGGTATCGTCAATATATCCATAATTATTCTAAGAGTCTAAAGAGTCTTCTCGAATCTTGCAGGTCACGATAGTGCTCAAGGAAAGCACATATCAAACATCTTACAATATTCTGTCAGAAACTCAACATCACATCGCTATCACAAGCCAGAAGGCCGGGTTTTGTAAATTCATTCGCTAATACTTTCTAACTCTAACAAAAAATTCTTAATTTTTTGTAGGTCACATAAAAAGGATATTCCTATTAAGCTTCGGCCATCAAGTACTAACCGATTTTCCATAAAACTCTATCATAATAAATACAGAAAAGTCTACCTCAAAAAATAGGACAGGATAAGTCTGCCCGAACAATAGGACAGGGCAAGTGCATCCCAAAAATAGGACAAGGAAAGTCCTCCCCGAATAATAGGACAGGGCAAGTTTGTCCCGAACAATAGGACATGGCAAGTCCGCCCCGAACAATAGGACGAGGCACATCCGCCCCGAACAATAGGACGGGGCACATCCGCCCCGAACAATAGGGCATATAATACAACTTTCACTTCCTCAGCAAACTGTCTAGTCAAATGTTTTATCCCTTTGTGGATTTCGTTTTAAAGAAAATGATTTTGACTTCTTTAAAATTATTTCAAAAGATCTGAGAAAATTTTGAAATAATTTTAAAAAAATTACAGAGTCGTCACTTAATTTTTTAATAAAAAATAACAAGAAAAACTTAAAGGACCTTCATAGATTCAAAAATAGAAATAAATCCTTGAAATTAGATAACTGAGTAAGAGTTCAATTAACGTCCTAAAAAGATATTTAAGGCACTTAGGAGCGTCCGTTTAGAACGATTCACCAAAAAATCATTTTTAGACTAACTAAAATAAGGGTGGCTAACTTTACGAAAAAATTGACTTTTAAAATATTAAAATTATTTATTTACATGTTTAAAATTGGCATTTATTTATTCAAACGAGAAAAGAGGATTATATCACCTTCTTTTAATTTTATTACTTACTTCGTTTCAAAAAGAATGACCTACTTTAACTTGACATAAAATTTAAAAAAATAAAGAAGACTTTTAAATCTTGTGACCTTAAATTAAAGTTATGTCAAATATATCAAAATGCTCTTTAATCTTTTGATTTTAAACATGTCATGTGAAAAATTGAAACTAAAGTAATGCCAAAAAAAAAAAGGTCCATTCTTTTTTAAACGAATTAAAAAAATAATAGGCCATTCTTTTTTAAACGGAGGAAGTACTATTTATCATTTATAAAAAAAAAGGTCACTTTTATTATAAATAACACACTTGAAAATCACTAAGAAAGTGTCATGTTAAAATATTTTATCAATTATGAAAAGTTAATAAAAAAAAATATGCAAAAGAATATTTTTTTTTTATTCGAAGGAATTTTTTTTAACCCAAATAGGCCCTTAATCATATGAATAAAACAAATGTCATTTTTAATAAAATACTTGACAATTTCTTTTAAGCTTAGTTTTAGGGAGGAAAATCGAAAGTAACCATTTCTATTCATTTGGACGAGATACATTAGGTAAGAAAATTACAAATTGACCAAAACCCGTGATAAAAACAAAATGGTGATGCTTTAGGGAGTTTCACTAGATTAATTAGTTAGGTTGTTCAAGTAAATACAAATATATAAGAATTGAAAATAAAAGAAGAGTTAGAATTGGGCCCTTTTGACCCATTTATGGGCTGCCCAGCCTTTGGGCTTAATTCCCATGGATTTCAGTCCATTATTCCAGTGTATATCATCTGTATACAGCAGCCATTTTCCCTGCGTTTTTGTATATACACTGTATATCAGTGTATAAAGTCGGCATCTTCGTTTCCTTGCTTCCATCTACTGCTGTGTATGTCATATACCAACCACCTTCAACCCACAGATCCTGTATATTCTCCGTATTCAGGTGTATATCTTCTGTATACGAGCACAAAACAGTCCCCTTGGGATTTGGATGTGTGGTCTTGACTCGATGCAAATTGGGTTTAACCGAATGGAATGCGAGAGAGGGAGTCCGAGGGACTCAAATGGGGGTGTTCATGCAAGTAAAGAAAATAAGGATTAGATATGAAGGAAGAACGCGATTAAACACGATAAACAAAATGCCACATACCCCAAAAATCTCACAAAATTAACGCACGGAAATATATTTTCATGGCTGTTCCTGCCGTTTTATACCCCAAAATCGGTGTATATAGCAAGTTGAAAACCAAAAAAAAAAGAGTTAATATATACTCCCTCCGTTCTATTTTACTTGTCCGAAATTAGAATGGTACAACAATTAAGAAAAATAATATACTCCCTCCGTTCTATTTTACTTGTCCCAAATTAGGATGGCACAACAATTAAGAAAAATAATAAATCACATGGCTGGAAAAGGTAATTAATGCAAAAGGTAAACATGGAAAGAAAAGGTAGTCTTATCTTGACAAGTAAAATGGGACATCAACTTAGCCAATTTGAGACGGGTAAAATGAGACGGAGGAAGTACTAATTACCCTAAACTTGACACCAAATTATAACTTTGACCTTATAACTTTGATAGTGCACAAATATGACCTTTAACTATTCAAAACCTGAACAAATATGACCTCCGATTTTGCAACCCATGAGTGAGTTTCATTTGCATCTACGTTGAAAGATAATCCAATCACACGATGCCACATCGTTAAAAGGGCTAACTTGGAGAGAGGTCATATTTGTGCAGTTTCGAATAGTTAAATATCATATTTGAGCACTGTCAAAGTTTCGTTTTTTGTGTTAAAAAGGCATCATTTTTATTATTATTATTATTATTATTATTATTATTATTATTATTATTTTTTATTTCTATAGCTGCAACACCTAACTTTTTTTTAAATTAAAAAATCAAACTCGGGCAGTAGCCTTAAGGAAGCATCCAAGAAGAGCAAATAACACCACTGGATTATCGAAGTGCTTTGTTTCATGTGGTTCAATATTAATATACGTACATAAATATAGATTTTCTATCTTATATATATAACGTAATTTTTTTACCGAGAGATTCGGGTGAACCCTATGGCAACCACATAAGTCCGCCCCTGCATTAATTTAATAATGTTTTAATAATGTTAATTTAGTAACATTGTAATAACATTAATTTGATAACGTTAATTTAATATATTACTTCTACTATTCTTAATAACGTTAATTTAATAACGTTTTATTAAAACTTTAACTTTTTTATTATTAGTACAGTTTCATCTTTAATTTAATATTTAAATAAATAATATTTAGATACATTATATAACTTAAATTCACCCTCTGCTTTAATATATATATATACCCGCGCGATTTTTTTCGTATGAATCTGACCCATCTAATTAATAAATCTTCAATATTACTCTTTTTCCACAATAACAAAAAAAATTAGATGTCATTTTCATCTTTGAGCCAAAAATAATAGTGAAAAGTTATTTAAAGGTCATATTTGTGCACTATTAAAGTTTAATGTCATATTTATGTATAATGCCATTAGATTTTAAGTTGAACGCGCCCAGTTTTACTTGTTGAGCACGTATTTTGCCACATAGGATTGGAGGTCACATTTGTGCAGTATTAAATAGTTAAAAGTTATATTTATGCACTGTCAAAATTATAATTTGATGTCAAGTTTAGGATCATTTTTATGTATTAACTCAAAAAAAATAAAAATGAAACAAGTTATACTTGAAACTTTGGCATGCCCATAACTACGGAAAAGACTCAAAAATACCCATGAACTATTTGAAATAACTCAAAAATATCCCTCCCTCTAACGCAATTCAGAAAAAAAAATCAAAAATACCCCTAAACTATCTGAAATGACTCAAAAATACCCTTCGTTTTAATGAAATTCCACCAAGCATGCCACGTAAATAAAAAAAAAACCACATGACTATGCCACATTACCATACACATGTAAAATGTTTCAATTATATGACATTCCTTTCTTCTTTATTTTTATTTTTATTTTATTTTTTTCAAAACAGTGAAGCAGAAAAATAAAAAAATCAATCTTTTGCTAATTGCTTTATTAGTGTTTTAAAAGTTCTAGATTTCACCTTTTCATTAATGTTTTAAAAGTTCTAAATTTCATCTTGTTATTGTCATTTGGAATGAGGGACAACTTGATCTTGATCTGATGTTGAATCGGAGGAAGAACTAGAATTTTAACTTTTAAGCTTGCAAATATTGATGTACTAATAATTGAGTTGAATTTACAAATGCAAATTCTTTTTCAAAATAAATGAATTCCTTTTTAAGACTTGTTTAATCATTCAAAATGAATTCATTTTTCTAAATTCAGTTTTGAAGAATAATCTTTTTATTTTTAGAACAAGTTTGAAAAGAAGTAAAATGATACTTAATATTGATAAATTATTCTTTAATTATGTCATGCATTAACTTTTTGAAGATGTGTGCCACATTCAAAAATTCATTAATTTTAGATTAGAGGATATATTTATTAAATCGTTATACTAATTTGAAGTTGAGTTTAAAATTTATTACTTTTACGAGTAAATCTTAGTTTTAACTTTTATACTAATCTAATAATTAATGGATTTATCAGTTTAATAAAACTCTTTTGTTGGGTTTCACACTTTTAAACCTATTAACAGAAAAAAACTTGTTTTTTAGATGATAAAAAAAATTGATAAGAGCGATGTTACATTTAATTAATTTTTTCAAAAAAAAATATTATGTAACCACCGTTTGTCAACTTTGATTAAAAATTAAAAAGCCGTGTAAATTTTATCCGTTTCACTAACATTTATAAATAAAAATAAAAATAAAAATAAAAATAAAGAAGAAAAGAATGCCATACAATTAAAAAATATTAACATTTTACATATAGCTGGTAATGTGGCATAATCACGTAGTTTTTTCTATCAAGGTGGCATGCTTGGTGGAATTTCATTAAGGAAAGGATATTTTTGAGCCAAATATTTAACAGAGGAGTATTTTTTAGCCATTTCAGATAGTTCAGGTATATTTTTGATCCTTTTCCGAATTTCGTTAGAGGGAGGGATATTTTTGAGCCAAATATTTAACGGAGAGATATTTTTCAGCCAAAAAACTAACAAGGGACATTTTCGCGCTATTTCAGATAATTCAAGGATATTTTTAAACCTTTTCCGTCCTAACTAAGAACCGAAAATAAATAAAAAAAGTTATCGGGACGATTCACTATTTTACTACTCTCGTTTTAGTTTTCCACGAAGTACATAATAACAATAACATGTAAGTTGGAACCATGAGGAGCACTACTGAAGTGACCAAAAAAAAAAAAGCAAGTCTAACCATGAGAAGTACTACCAAAGTGACATAAAAAGAAAGCAAGTTAACACATTCCAGAGCATGGTGAGAAGAATCGCTATATATCACGTACTCTTTCCCTTCAATTGGTAGATAAAGTATACGTGAGGGCATAAGACTCAACATACTGCCGTCATTTTACTTTTGGGAACCCTGTTGAGTGTGAACATAACCCATAATTACGAAAAATAACAAATTATATTTGTATTTAAGTAAAATGTTGCTATATAAATATATATACAAATATATATGTATTACTCATAAATACATATGACAACTTAAAAATATATATTCTTCTATTACTATAAAGTAGATAAAATATTGCTACTTTTGTTAAAAAGTTATAATTTTAAAAAAATATTATTATTTATTGTAATTATAGTTCTAAAGAAACGCTAATTTCTGTAATTTTTTCAAAAAAAAAAAAAAAAAACTGGTTAAAAAAAAAATACTTGAAAAAAAAAACTAATTCAAACTAAAGGAGCTCAAGTAAACAACAAATGACTAAACATTGTTTAACTATATATGATCGACACCAATTTAAACAAATAAGTGAATCATCTGCTAACCATAACTGAAAAGAGGCATAGCAACCTACGAAGGATCCTGTTTCACCCTTGAGAAAACAATTCTTCTTTTTTTTTTTTTAGGAAAGAGACGAAGGAATGAAGCAGATAGGATTGCACGTGAAATTAGTTTAGCTGTTATGAACACTTCCAAGCATCTTAATCGTCTCATTTGCAGGCTTAAAAAAAAATAAAGTAAGGCAGCCCCGTCGCGGATCATAACAATCGTTTTGGGCGCACTTCGGATGAAAGGGGAGGCATAAAGCGATGAACACCATAAGATGTTCATCGTTTCACCTTATAATTTTTACAAGAACATCCCTCTCCTCTATCAAAATTAACCAGCAAGCAGTGAATAAGCACGTATAGCATTTAGCCATATTTGCTCGAATAAAGTTAACCAAACTGACCCGAAACAACGCTAGCCATAAAGAACTACTACACAATGATCTCAACTAAACGGTCAGCCCATCGGAACAAAAACAAAGCATAAAGAAAACGCAAACTAAACCAATGGATCCTCGGCCAAACAGGCAGTCCAAATAACTCCACCCAACAGCACAAATAATAAAATTTTGACGAAATAAAATAGACGAGTATAGAGATGTTACTGACCTTTTTTATGGCATCGAACCAGGAATCCAAGCCGACAAACAGTTCCACCACCACCTCCGATTCCGAGTTTGAACAAAGCTTCGTCGAAATTTAAAGTATTTTCCTAGAAATTGAGCGTATTTTCTTCCTGGATTCTTGGTTACGTGAAATTAAAGGAGGCTCCTTCAAAATTCTCAAATTTTCCCCAAAAATCCCCTGCCTTTCTTCCTCTCAATCTCCTCTATTTATAGGAGGAACTACTGATTTTTCATTTTCAAAATTCAAAATTAAAGGAGGCTCCTTCAAAATTCTCAAATTTTCCCCAAAAATCCCCTGCCTTTCTTCCTCTCAATCTCCTCTATTTATAGGAGGAGCTACTGATTTTTCATTTTCAAAATTCAAAAATGAAGGAAAACATCCCCTAAAATTCGGATTTGATACTGTGACCTCTGACTTCATTGGATTTTGGGTTTGACAACACACAATCTCAAGAAAAAAGTCAAGGGCTCTAAGGCCTGCAAAGTTCAGAAATAAGATGAAAAGATAGAGTTTTCCGCAATTTAAGGGATTTGTCTGGTTGAAATTTGGTGTTCGCGGGTCGGATTCGGGTTGTAGCCGTTGAAGTTGTTGACGTACGCTTGTTGTACGTCTTTTTTGTGAAGAAGAAGAGAGGTTAAAGGCTGGGGCCGGGTCGGGTTATGGTGAGTAATGGGCTGGTGTTGAAATTTTGTGGAGTGGGTCAACTAATTTTGTTGTTGGTCCAAAAATTTTCTTTTTTATTAAAAGGAGGAAAATGGACTGGTGGGTCATTGTATTTGGGTGGATTATGAACTCAATAAAATAGCCCAAATTGAATTAAATTTTGGAAAAATTTCAGAAATAGCAACTTCGTAGTCTTAATTATAACTTTTATAGCAACAGTTTCATAATTACGAAAATAGCAAATTGTATTTTGTATTTAAGTGAAATGTTGCTATATAAATACATATACAAATATATATGTATTACTCGTAAATACATATGCACAACTGAAAAATCCATATTCTATGAAGTGGGTAAAATATTGCTACTTTTGCTATAAGTTGCAATTTTGAAGAAGTATTGCTATTTATTGTAATTATAGTCTTAAGGATGCTAGTTTCTGTAATTTTTCCTTAAATTTTTGGCCGAGTTTATTTAAATTTTAATCAAATTGAATTTCAATTGGCCAATTGTATCGCAATCGTGACCAAGTTGATTCAATTAAGATCAAATTTAATAAATTGACCAAATTTAAATAAAATTTGAAATGAATTAACAATTATTTTAATCCAGATCTTCTCGATTCAATAAAATCGAATAAATATTTCTTCAAATAAATTATTTTTGAGAGTAAATTATATTTAAATCAACAATTTAACCAAATCAATTTTCAAGATAACCCTTGATTAAAATTTAATTCTCGTAAATAATTATTTAAGTAACAAAATTATATATTTTATATATGCATGAAGGTTCGAAACACTGCAGGAAAAAGAAATAAATTTTACTGTATTTGCGTTTTTCCTTTGGTATTTTTCAGAATTCAAATAAAGTTTATCCAAAAAGATAGATCTCATCGATTGATCATTTTCCAAATCCAAATCCAAAGACGAACCAAGCGAGCGACGACGACGACGGCGCGAGGCATCTCTATTTTCTTTCCTCACTTATCATGTGGAGTAAGTGTTCATTATTATAAACACTCCAAAGTTTCCTTCTCCCATAAATGTAGAAGACTTAGTGAACTTTCCAATTTTGGGAGTACACTTTCCAAATTGGTGTCTCCTTCTCTCCACCATTTTTCTCTCCATTTTCCATTCACATTTTCTTCACACTTTGAACCCAACAATCCCCCATATGAATAGGAAATGGCTATTTTTCGTAAAAGTTTTACGGACAAGTATGTGATCATCAAGTAAAGATTAATTGCATCTGAATAAGTGTGTTTCCCTTTGAACTTTCCATAGTGAACATGCATCGGATGCACTCAATCAATCAGTAGCTTTGATATCTTTGAACCGTCGACCTTTAATGTACACCTAGACAATAGATGCCACACAACCATCCTTTTAACATTTATGGTTCTCACGGTTTTGTTCTTTTCAGCCATGAACACGTCCCAGTTTCGTGAGAGCTTAGAGAATAGGCCTTTACTAACATTCTCCTTGAAACGGCTTCCACTTTGCCCTCACATAGGTGATTTCTAAACGTTCAATCCTATAGATTAAACTATTTGATCAAATCTGCCAAATTTAGATAATCATTAAAACACTTTTCACTTTTAGTCTTATCCTTGATTACTATACATTGTCTACATCATGAGAATGTGTTGGGTAATTGACAATATTGAACCTGTCAGACACAACTTTGATTTTCTTGAACCTAGCTCTTGAAATCTCCAGTCTGCTAGGTAAGTTACTGCCATGCTGACTTGTTCTAGGCCTTAAACCCATTCCCTTGGATGTCCTTTCCACTCCTTCTCTAGATAGGCCTTCTGTAAGTGGATCCGACACATTATTCTTTGACTTTGCATAGTCAACAGTGATAATTCCACTAGAGAGAAGTTCCCTAACGGTATTATGTCTCCGTCGTATGTGACGAGATTTACCGTTGTACCTCATACTCCCTGCCCTACCTATTGCCACTTGGCTATCATAATGTATACATACTGGTGCCACTGGCTTGGGCCAATAAGGAATATCTTTTAAGAAATTTCAGATCCATTCTGCTTCTTTATCGGCTTTATCCAATGCGATAAATTCAAATTTCATTGTGGAGCGAGCAATACAAGTCTGTTTGGATGATTTCCAAGAGACCGCTCCTCCACCGATAGTAAATACATATCTACTTATGAATTTTACTTTGTTCGATCCGGTGATCTAATTTACATCACTATATCCCTCAAGTACCGCAGGATATTTATTATAATGCAAAGCATAATCTTGAGTGTATTTAAGATACCCCAAAACTCTTTTCAATGCCATCCAATGAGTTTTGTTGGGATTACTCGTGTACCGACTCAATTTACTGATAGCACATGTTATGTCTGGTTGTGTACAGTTCATTATATACGTTAAACATCTCAATACTCTTGCATACTCCAATTGTGAGTCACTTTCACCTTCATTCTTTCGAAGTGCAAAGCTCGCATCCAATGAGTTTTGGCAATACCGAATTTCATATACTTAAATTTGTCAAGTACCTTTTTGATATAATGAGATTGTGACAATGCCAACCCTTGTGGAGTTTTATGGATTCTTATACCTAAGATCACATCCGCAACTCCAAGGTATTTCATATCAAACTTACTCTCGAGCATTCATTTTGTTGCAGTTATGTCAGAAATGTCTCTACTTATGATTAACATATCATCCACATATAAACAAACAATGACTTAGTGATTTGGAGTGTCTTTAATATAAGCACATTTATCACATTCATTTATTTTGAATCTGTTTGTCAACATGGTTTGGTCAAACTTTGCATGCCATTGTTTACTGCTTGCTTTAGTCCATACAATGAAAATAAGTTGACACACCTTGTTTTTCTTTCCTGGAACCACAAAACCCTCAGGTTGTTCCATGTATATTTCTTCCTCCAATTTTCCATTTAGTAAAGCGGTTTTTACATCCATTTAATGGATTTCAAGACCATATACCGCAGTCAAGGCAACTAACATTCGAATCGATGTTTTCCTTATTACTGGCGAGTATGTATCAAAGTAATCAAGGCCTTCTTTTTGTTTGAAGCCTTTTACTACAAGTCTTGCCTTGTATTTGTCAATAGTGTCATCTGCTTTCATTTTCCTTTTGAAGATCCATTTAGAACCTAAAGGTTTATTTTCGGGAGGAAGATCAACCAATTCCCAAGTATGGTTGCTTAAGATTGAATCAATCTCACTATTGACTGCCTCTTTCCAAAAGGATGAGTCTGACGATGATATCGCTTCTTTAAATGTTTGAGGCTCATTTTCTAAGAGAAATGTTAAAAAAGCTGATCCAAATGAAGTTGACGTTCTTTGACGTGTACTATGTCTTGGATTTTCTTCATTATGTACTTTCTCACTTGGTTCATCTCGAGGTGGTTTAGATCCTCCACTAGACTGTTCATGTCTAAGTTTATATTCTTAAATATGTTCAAAGAATTCAGTATTGTCTAATTCAATTACCATATTTTCATTAATATCCGGATGTTCGGATTTATGAATCTAAAATCGACATGCTTTAATACTTTTAGCATATCCTATGAACACGCAGTCCACCGTCTTAGGTCCTATCTTATCCCTTTTAGGCACAGGAACTTGGACCTTTGTTAGACACCCCTACACTTTGAAATATTTCAAGTTGGGCTTTCTTCCTTTCCACTTTTCATAAGAAATTGATTGTGTCTTACTATGAGGAACTCTATTGAGTATATGGTTGGACGTAAGGATAGCCTTCCCCTACAAGTTTTCTGGTAAACCAGAACTTATAAGTAAGACATTCATCATTTCCTTCAAATTTTGATTTTTCCTTTCCGTAATTCCACTAGATTGAGGTGAATATGAGGTCGTAGTTTGATGGATGATTCCATTCTATACACATATTTGCGCAGAGGGAGATTCATATTCTCCACCCCTATCACTTCTTATCATTTTAATCTTTTTGTCTAACTGATTTTCAACTTCAGCTTTATATTGCCTAAACGCATCTACTGCTTCATCCTTACTATTTAGCAAGTAGGCATAACAGTATCTAGTGCAATCGTCAATAAAAGTTCTGAAATATTTTTTCCCACCACGTGATGGTGTTGACTTCATATCACAAATGTCAGTGTGTATTAAGTCTAAGGGATTGGAATTCCTTTCAACGGACTTATAAGGATGCTTTGTATACTTCGATTCCACACACGTTTGACACTTTGATTTATTGCACTCAAAGTTTGACAAAACTTCTAAGTTAATCAGTTTTCGTAACGTTTTGTAATTAACATGGCCTAAATGTTCATGCCATTAATCATAAGACTCAAGCAAATAAGAAGAATTTAAACTTTTATTTATTTTAACAGTCATTCCATTCATCTTATAAAGGCCCTCGGTGAGATAGTCTTTTCCTACATACATTTCTCCTTTGCTAATTATAATTTTTTCAAAAACGATTACACATTTGAATTCGTTCTTGTCTAGAAGTGAAACAGAAATTAAGTTCCTACGTAATTCTAGAATATACAAGACATTTTTAAGTGTCAAGACCTTTCCTGAAGTCATTTTCAAGCACACTTTCCCTGTTCCTTCCACCTTAGTAGTAGCGGAGTTAGCCATGTAGATCATTTCTTTTACTTGAGCCGGAGTAAATAATGAAAACAATTCTTTGTTGGTGCAAACATGGCGGGTGGCACCAGAATCCATCCACCATTCGCGATGATTTCCCACCAAGTTGCATTCTGAGAACATAACATACAAATCATCACATTCTTTGGTGGATTCAATCATATTTGCTTGATCCTTTTTCTTGCCTTTCTTTGGGGCACGATAATCCGTGGACTTGTGGCCAATATTGTCACAATTGAAGCATTTTTCCTTGAATTTCTTCTTGGGTTGATTGCTTCCTTGTTCAACTTTCTTCCTTTTCTTAGAATTGTTTTTATCATTTTCTACAATATGTGCTCCATTAATTGTAGAATTCCCTTTTGACCTTCTCTCGGCAGCCTTATTATCCTTTTCAATACGCAGTCGGACAATAAGATCTTCAACAGTAATCTCCTAGCATTTATGCTTCAAGTAGTTTTTGAAGTCTTTCCACAAAGGTGGTAGCTTCTCAACTATCGCTGCTACTTGAAATGCATCATTCACAATCAAACCTACAAAATAGTTTATGTGAGTATTAAGAACATTTTTAATTTGTTCAACTAAGGTATTTTTCAAAGATATACCTTCTGCTAGGAGATCATGTATGATGACTTGCAACTCCTGCACTTGAGAGACAACCAATTTGCTATCTATTATTTTATAGTCCAGGAACCGTGCAACAAGAAATTTCTTAATTCACATATCTTCTGTTTTATATTTTCGTTCAAGTGCGCCCCACAATTCCTTCGATGTCTTAGTTCCACTGTAAATATTGTAGAGGTCGTCTTGGAGACCACTCAGAATATTTCTGTAAAGGAAGTCTGAATGTTTTCAAGCTTCTACAATTACGAAACACTCCTTGTTCGAGGTTCCCTCGGGCACCTCAGGAGCGTCATCTAATGAACTGTTACAGACACAAAGTGGTGAGGTAAAAGAACATTTTTTGCTGTCATCGCTTAAAGTCAATGTTTGCAAATTTTTTGGGCTTCTCCGTCGGTGCCATTGTAGGGAGAGCATTTTTGCGACTTGATGTGGCAATATTAGTTGCCCTCACAGACGTTCCCGTATCTTGCATTTGACTTTCGCTTGTCATTTTTTCTGTCACCACAAGACAGAAAAATTTAGTATTTTCAGAATACTACTTATAAAGTTAAATAACTTTTAAACTTTTCTTCTTGTTTCTAGTTAACGCTGAAGTTTTTATAACTTCAAATCGCCAACCGAGTGAACTTTAACTTGTGATGAAGATTTTATGTCTTCTAATCACTAGTTAAATTCAAGCGGAGTAGAAAGCTTAAAGCTTTGATCTCCAAAAACAAGTAATACAGATTCTGTAGATTATTTTCTTAAGGTTGTTATTTTCTTCTACGGGTACAAAAATCAGTATATTAGAAACAACCACTTCAACTAGTTCAAGTTTATAAACCAAGAACACAATGAAGTGCAGAAAATACCCTCAACACAAGAACAAAGTAATCTTTCCAAGAGATGTATTTTATTTTTAGAAATAAAGATGAAACAGAAATGGCCAAGTCGTCCGAATTCACGGATTTTCCTTAAGGAAATAATTTCCCTCATTGTACCCGAGGTTGCAGAATTTTCCTCCCAGGATAAAATGGCCAAACAAACCAATTGTAGAGGTACCTCAAACAACTGGAATATCTTCTAACACACAAAACATTTTGATTGATCACACAGAGTAATTTTAAAGACAGGAAGAATTTTGTATTCTGTAACTTTTGTATCTAAACCTGTGAATGAAAGCAGGTTTATATAGCCATAACATGCCTCTTTGAAAAGGTGGCATTGGTTCAATTAAATGGTGTGTCTTTTCTGGAAATTCATGTCCGTTCATCCAAAGAACATGTCTTTTCCCGAATAGGCATACCAGTTCACGAAACAGTGTACCAGTTCACGAAACAGAGGCACCAATTCGATGAAGTATTGCATCAGTTCAAAACACTGTTACGAATTCTGCATGCATGTAT
The DNA here is from genome assembly GCF_002878395.1 of Capsicum annuum. Classification (NCBI taxonomy): domain Eukaryota; kingdom Viridiplantae; phylum Streptophyta; class Magnoliopsida; order Solanales; family Solanaceae; genus Capsicum; species Capsicum annuum. The sequence goes on from NC_061114.1 coordinate 209,910,244, forward strand.
AAATAGAGGTAAGGTATTTTTCGAAATTCAAATAAAGTTTATCCAAAAAGATAGATCTCATCGATCGATCCAAATCCGAAGCCGAGCCGAGCGAGTGACGACGACAACGTCGCGAGGCATATTTATTTTCTTGCTTCACTTATCATGTGGAGTAAGTGTTCATTATTATAAACACTCCAAAGTTCCCTTCTTCCACCAATGTGAGAGACTTAGTGAACTTTTCAATTTTGGGAGTACACTTTCCAGATCGGTGCCTCCTTCCCTCCATCATTTTTCTCTCCATTTTCCATTCACACTTCCTTCATACTTTGAACCCAACAGAATCAACAAATTATATGTCAATTTCAGTTTGGTAGCTATTCAGTGGGACTTTGGATTAAAAAGGACAACCAAGTTGTCTAATTAAGTGGGAGTCCTCCAAGTTTTTTAAATTAGGTGGGAGGGACAACTTTTTTTTTATTTTTATTTTTTAAGTTTTTTCGTCCCAACAACTTGTTCCAGTTGTAGAACAACTTTGGTAGTTGTTCGACAACTTTGCGAAGTTGTTCAACAATTACCAAAGTTGTTCTACAACTGCCAAAGTTGTTCAACAACTGAGCGCAGTTGTTCGACAATTGCGTAAGTTGTTCAACAACTAGGCGCAGTTGTCGAACAACTGCGCCTAGTTGTTGAACAATTAGGCGTAGTTGTTGGACAACTGCGGCAAGTTGTTTAACAACAGCGCGAAGTTGTTCAGACAACTAATATAGTTGTTCAATAACTATCCCAGTTGTTCAAAAAGACTTAATTTTTATTTTAACAAATTTGTGGGACCCACTTGTCTCCTTTTCTTAATTGGAAGCTTGAGGGGGTCTTTTGACTATTTTTCTCCTATTCAGTCCCCAAGTAGTTTTGGATAGACAAAGAGTGTATCCTGAAAAATATAGACAGGGAATAATGTATCTGTTTGGCAACAAGATTTTTCTCTCTCTACAGTTTAAGTACAACAACGGAGGTAGTACCATGACATGGTGCCTGTGTCATGTGTGCTAATAACTTGGATTATTTGAAAGATAACTAGGTAAGTTCTTGTTGTGGGTTTTTGAGGCCTCTCATATTCATGGTTTTTATATATCTCCAATATTTCTCTGGATGATTGTGGACAGAAACATTAGATTATTGTTATACAGGTGCTCCCTTTGGATCTCCCTTAAGATATGACTTGAATATGATCTATGCAAATTGTCTTGAGATAATAAACTTATTCTAATGACGAATTTCGCTACTCCTTTTGAACAAATTTCGCACAATGATTATGTGCATAATGTTTTCGCCTTTATATCATCCAGAGGTTTGAATTCTTTCCATGGATAGGGAAGCTAATCCTTTGACATTTTGGACTATTACCATTAACTGAACTCTTCTTTCTTTATATTTGAAACTTTTATGCAAAGTATCTCTTTAATATTTAATATAAAGTATATTGACATGTACGTGCAAGTTGACCGGAGCACCACCATTATCGTGAGAAGGGTAGCTCTCTTTAGGACATCTTTACAAATTATTGGGGATTTTTGAAACTGAACTTTTTATTAATTTGAGCCACTATGCTCTCACTTCTATTCATACAAGTTGTGTCCTTGTTCAGATTCCCTCGCTTGCTACAGAGTATGTTTTGCATGTGAGGAACGATGTAGAATCCTTATTTCTTTTTCTATTCTTTTCCTTTTGATTAACATGATCACATAATTCATATATGTGTTTTGTCCATCGATGTAACACATAATTTAATCTAACGCCTTAGTTTACGCTCACGTTTACAGTAATGTAAAAAGTCTATATTTGTCATTTCAAAAATTCCCCTGAACTATCTGAAATAGCTCAAAAATGCTCCTCGTTTAGATTTTTGACTCAAAAATACCCCTTCGTTAAATATATGGCTCAAAAATACCCCTCCCTCTAACGGAATTCGGAAAAAAATCAAAAATACCCTTGAACTATCTGAAATGGCTCAAAAATACCCCTCTATTAAATATTTGGCTCAAAATTACCCCTCCCCTTAACGAAATCCCACCAAGTATGCCACCTAGATAAAAAAAAAAAACTACGTGACTATGCCACATTACCATCCACATGTAAAATGTTAGTATTTTTTTAATTATATGACATTCTTTTCTTCTTTATTTTTATTTATATTTAAAAACGTCAGTGAAACGGACAAAACTTACACGGCTTTTTAATTTTTAATCAAAGTAGACAAACGGTGGTTACATAATATTTTTTTTTGAAAAAATTTATTAAATGTAACATCGTTATTATCAAATTTCTTTGATCATCTAAAAAACAAGTTTTTTCCTATTATTAGGTTTAAAAGTGTGAAACCCAACAAAAGAGTCTTATTAAACTGATAAACCCATTAATTATTAGGCCAGTATAAAAGTTAAAATTAAGATTTACTCGTAAAAGTAACAAATTTCAAACTAAACTTCAAATTACTTACTCAAAAAATGTATTTGGCTTTGCTGGCTTTTACTCAAAATATTTATGTTAAAATGATTTAATAAATACCTCCTCTAATCGAAAATTAATGAATCTTTGAATGTGGCACACATCTTCAAAAAGCTAATGAATGACATAATTAAAGAATAATTTATCAATATTAAAGAATAGTTTATCAATATTAATTTACTTCTTTTCAAACTTGTTCTAAAAATAATAAGATTATTCATCAAAACTGAATTTAGAAAAATAAATTCATTTCGAATGATTAAACAAGTGTTAAAAGGAATTCATTTATTTTGAAAAAGAATTTGCATGTAGTAAATTCAACTCAATTATTAGTACATCAACATTTGCTAGCTTAAAAGTTAAAATTCTAGCTCCTCCTTCGAGTCAACATCAGATCAAAATCAAGTTATCCCTCATCCCAAACAACAATAACAAGATGAAATTTAGAACTTTTAAAACACTAATGAAAAGGTGAAATCTAGAACTTTTAAAACACTACTGAAGTAATTAGCAAAAGATTGGTTTTTTGGTTTTTTCATTTCACTGCTTTGCAAAAAAATAAAAATAAAAATAAAAATCATAGTCACGTGGATTTTTTTTATCTAGGTGGCATGTTTGGTGAAATTTCGTTAAAGGAAGGGGTATTTTTGAGTCAAATATTTAACAGAGGGATATTTTTTAGCCATTTCAGATAGTTCAGGGATATTTTTTATCCTTTTTCGAATTCCGTTAGAGAGAGGGATATTTTTGAGTCAAAAATCTAACGAGGGACATTTTTGAGCTATTTCAGATAGTTCAGGGGTAGTTTTAAGTCTTTTCCGTTGTCATTTTAAAGGTTGGATTTGGCTTGTACAAACTTGGGTGTATATGTTTAGGATTGGCAGTGCTTCTTAAGGTTTTCAGTTAATTTGAATAGTCCCAAGTGATCACTGGTTTTATTTTTAGTCATGAGCTCTTCAGAAGTTTAGTTTTACTAGTTTAGATGTTCGTGCTTTGCACGTGTATATAGTTAATTAACAATAAATGAACATAAAAAAATAAATTATTTTGTGTACGTTATATTGTTAAGTAAAAAATTTAAAAAATCAACATTAATTTTAAGATAAAAAATGTACATGAAGAAGAACGTGATAATTCACCATACATTTTCAAATGTCTCTTTTAATTATTATAGACATGTAAAATATATTAAAATATACTTTAATCTTGTAGTTTTAAATATGCTATATGAAAATTTAGAAATTCAATTTAAAAAAAAAAAGATATTGAAACGAACTAAAAATAAAAAATAAAATAAACAGCGGAAGACACTTTTATGTAATTTCTTTTACACCAACCACCTGATTGAGCCAACAAGTACTCTTTTTTTGAGAGTTTTTTTAGATTTCATGTCTTATAGAGTTTTAAAATAACACTCCTCCTTTTAATTGAGATTAATTAAATGAATATCTATGTTTTGTTTGTTTATAAGATAGAAAGAGTAAGATTAAACATGAAATGAATGGAAAGCAATAGTAAGCGGCAACTCACTTATTCAAATAGCCCATTTACAAAATTATGCTTCAAATGTCATGTAATTTACAAATATTAAACATAAACCATGCAAGGACTTAATAAGAAAATTTCATCCATATAATTAAAACTTATAATGAGTCAGTACAACTGAGTCAGTACAACTGGTTGTTTCATCTATTTCAATTTTTTTACATTTATATCTTTAATATTTTCTCCAGATTCACTCAAAAAAGACACAGTTCTTGATCATAATATAAGTTACTATTACTTTATTGTAATGAAAATCTTAGAATTGAACAATAAGTCCCAAGTCACCTTTAATAGAGTGTGTTTAACCTCTAATATGAAACTTTTTTATGTGAATTCAAATTCAATCAAGCTCCAATGCAAATAGAACACTTCAAATTATAATGCAAATAAATTTAAAAAAAAGAGAAGGTAGATATACAGATTCACATTAAAATTAAAATAAATTTCTTGAAAGAAACAATTCTCAAAATTGGTGATGGCCTCTTTATACCTACAATCAATGAAGAAAAATATTTAATGATAAGCCAAATAATTAATAAATAAAAATCAAATCTCCTAAAAACCTAATCCCATGAATAGTCTTCAAAACTAGGGGTGTACATAGGTCGGGTTGATTTGGTTTTCTATTGAAAAAACCTAAATCAATTATGTCGGTTTATTAAAACTATAAACCAAATCAACATAAAATTAGTTTTTTCGATTTAGATTTTACTCGGTTCTTTCGATTTTTTTGATTTTTTCGATCTTTCTTGATTTTTTTTTATAATCTTTATTTTTTATAATTATATTGTGATTGAAGTTTAGACCAAGTATGTTATCACTCATTTGCTAATGAAAAACCACAATTATGAAAAATTGAGAAGCGAAAAACTCTCTTGAAACTAAAAAAATAAGATGAAGAGTGAAAAATTTAGATTTTAAGTTTATATTGGATTTTGGATCATTTTATTAATAATTAATGGATAAATATTACAACTTAAAGGCCCAAATATGAATATATATATATATATATATATATATATATATTGGATTCGGTTTGACTTTTTTTTGGTTAACACCAAACCAAACCAAGAATGGTCGAATTTTTTTTCAAACGCCAAACCAACCAAATCAAACTATAAGTCAGTTTTTTTTCTCGGTTTGATTTGGTTCTTCGGTTTGGTTTGACTTGATGGTTTGGTTTGTACACCCCGACTCAAAACATAGTACGCGTAATTTTTTAACCATAAAGCAGAGATAGAAAAACTTTATTTAATAAGATAATTAGTTATTATGAATTCAAAATGATCTATCAATTTTTTGTAACGAAATACGATGATCCAAATAATTTGTCCAAAACTATAAATAAGTCACTTTCATTACTACCTATTATGAATTTAGAGTGAACACCCAATTTCTCGTAACAGAATGCGACGATTCAAATAATCTGTTCAAAATTTTAAATAATTCAATTTCAAATCACTAATTGTATATGAAATACTATAAACAAAGCTTACAAAGAAATTTCTCAATTTGCAATTGTTTATCAAAATACATCATTTATTAATGTAAACTTTAAAATCAGTCTAAAATTTCAAAAAACATACCTATGAATAAACTCACTTCAACAACCTGCAATTTTGATAAATCATATGAATAATATATTTATGATGGAAAAAATAAAAGAAAGTAAGAAAACAAACATTAAAATCTATTATAAAAGAAAAATTCTTAAAGAAAGAAAACCTAGAAATACAGAAGCAACATTGACCATAAAGTTCATGAATGAGATTGTGCAATAATATTTTTATATATATAGAAGACTCTAAACCAAAAAGGAATTTAAAAAGTAAATATTATCTAAATCAAAAAGGAATTTAAAAAGTAAATATTATAGAATTCCAACTCTGGAAAGCTAAAAGAGGGAAAATTTGGAAAAAAAAAAAACAATAAACTCCTACTTCAACTGGAAAATTACGTAAATCACATTAAAAAAAATTAAAATGACTAAAATATAAGAAAAAAAGTCTATTTTTATTAGGATTCCATATATATCCTAGTGATTATTTCTTTCCATATATTTCAAAAGTTCTTAATTATATTATATTGGTTATTTCTTTCCATATATTTCAAAAGTCCTTAATTTCTATCCCATATATTTTAGGAGTGCTTAATTTTTATCCATATATTTTTAGGAGTCCTTAGTTTGATTAAATAACAAATTAAAAATAAAAGGTGAACAGATAATTTTGTCAACTGCAGAGACATTTAATGAAGGGTAAAAAGTTCAAATCACTTTTCTAAGGATCTTCACACTTTTAATATATTATAGATTATAGATTATAGATTCACGTATGTTTTCATAGGTAAGGGTCAAAATGCACCCTTTATTTTTCTCTAAAGTAAAATTGTTAGAAGTCTCGTTGACTTATCCAGAATTTGATGCAGTTATTAAATTAGATATTGTTTATGAAAATATGAGTCTTCATATTATTATCAGTATTGTTTTGTTTCCAGATTCATGTGTATGGTTATAGATTTTTATATTTTTAGGTTCAACTCTTAGCCCGTTCCTGTTTGCGTTGGTGATGGATGTGTTGACGCGACGTATTCAAGGCGAGGTACCATGGTGTATGTCGTTTGCAGTTGATGTAGTGTTGATTGAAGAGACGCGAGGGGGGGTGAATGAAAAATTAGAGGTTTGGAGGCAAACCCTAGAGTCCAAGGGGTTCAGATTGAGTAGGTCCAAGACAGAGTATATAAAATGCAAGTTTAGCGACTTGAGGCAGGAGGACGATGTGGTGGTGAGGCTGGATTCCCAGGATGTTTGTAAGAGGGATATTTTTAAGTATCTTGAGTCTATGATTCAAGGGAATGACGAGATTGATGAGGATATCTCAAACCGTATTGGAGCAGGTTGGATGAAGTAGAGGCCCACCTCGAGTGTGTTGTGTGATAAGAAGGTGCCACTTAAGCTTAAAGAAAAATTCTGTAAAGTGGCAGTCCGTCCTGCTATTTTATATGGAGCAGATGGTTGGCCAGTCAAGAAATACCACATTCAAAAATTGAAGGTGGCGGAAATGAGAATGTTGTGTTGGAGGTGTGGACTTACTAGAGAGGATAAAGTTCGAAATGAGATAGTCCGGGAGAAGGTGAAAGTAGTTTCGGTAGAGGACAAGATGTGGGAAGGAAGGATGAGATAATTTGGGCATGTGATAAGGAGGGACACGGATGCCCCAGTTCGTAGGTGTGAGAGGCTAGCATTGGATGACTTTCAGAGGAGGAGAGGTAGGCCGAAGAAGTACTAGAGGGAAATGATTAGACATGATATGGAGAAGCTACAGCTTACTGAGGACATGACCCTAAATAGGAAGGTGTGGAGGTCGCGGATAAGGGTAAAAGGCTAGGTCGCGTGCGTGGGTTGTAGCTAGTAGTAGAAGAGCTCATGTATAGCTGGGTTAGTAATCCCAGGACTGTGTCCATAGGTGGGGGTCGTACTTTCCGGATTCCATATTTCTTATCTCTTATTTCATATTGCGCTTATTTATCTTATTTCGTATTGCTCTAATTTCTATTTTATTTTTAGTATGTCTTATTCCTTTAATGTTATGTCGCCCACCATGTTTAATGGTGCATTACGCTCTTACTTACTATTCTCTATCTTGAGCCGGGGATCTATCGGAAACAACCTCTCTACTTCTTTAGAGGTAGCGGTATGGACTGCGTACATTCTACCCTCCCCAGACCCTACTTTGTGGGAATACACTGAGTTTATTGTTGTTGTTGTTGTAGTCGTAATAGTTTATGTTTCAACATTTGAGTGTTTGTGTGCTTCCATTGATCTATCCCTATCTTTAGCTCGCTTTCTAATTCTTATTCTTTTCTTATTTCACATGTACACTTGGGAGCGCGTTTGGGGTTCCACAACTTGACTACATGTCTGTCCAAATTAGAGAAGAGGTAATAGATCATTACGTATTTCATCTAGCAGTCTAGTGTCTCTTTCCCTCTTTCAAGTTTTATTCTTCGTAGACACTTATTATTTTTTGCATATTATTATTTTGGATCTATGTTTTGTATGTTTCTTATTTGAATTAGTATGAACTTCAAATAATTTTAGCAAATTTAATTGTTTTCTTTCTACTCCTTAGATTTTAAGCTTAGCAAATCACCAGGCTTTGGTATTTAATTTATATCGTCAAAAGATTAAAATTTGATAGGTAAAATATGTACCTTTTAGAATAAATAACCTTATCTTTAGAATTAAATTAGTTTCTCATTAGTCACTAGTATCGAATTAATAAAATATAGATTTTTGCTTTAGGCGAATTTATCATCACTAGACTCGGAAATTGGCCTTAATTATTTTAGATATGGTAAATCAATTCCGTTGTCATCAATCTTAAATAAAATTGCAACTTTGACAATTTAATTTTGCAAGGCCTTTTTAGGATTTCAAATAACAAAGAATATATATCTTTTTTTACATGAATCCTTTTCGTAATAAAAAGATAAGTAAATTCTCAAGAATTTTAGATTCAAACAACTATATTTTTTAGCTATTTATCTAGCGTATGATAATTAATCTATTTTTTTAAAAAAATGATTAACAAAGGAGGCAAGAGAGTCATTTTTTAGAATAAAGAAAACGTGAAGTTTTTAACGCATTTAACTTCAATTAATTATTAATCGAAGGATTTTGTAAGAAAATCATTTTAAATAACTTTCTTTTGACGACAATAACGTTCATTATTTTTAGGAGTTATCTTTTGATAATTTTTCGAAAAATGGGTAAATTCTTCTAAAGTTTTCAATCTTTCTTAATAACTGGTATATTTTATGTTAATAAGATGTATATAATATATTTTTAATACCTTATTTATCCTTTTTTTAATTTAATATTTGATTTCATTATCTAATCTAAGTTTGACCAGTTAACCGTAGTTAGCGGATTCTTTAGGGTGCCTAACTCCTTCCTTTTAGGATAATTAGAATCCTTACCTAAAATTTTAAGTTGTGTAGACCTTAAAATGAAGTCTTTATTTTTTTTTAATCACATAGTTTATAATAGGTGTCTTAATTCAACGTACAACTAATTAGGTGACGACTTCCTTAAATTTAATTAGAAGTTTTTCAATATATTGTAACTCGAATTAACCCGTGTTAAAATGGGGTATAAAATACCCTTCTCATTTTCAAACTCATTTTTCAAGTTCATTTTAGACCCGTCTTAAATATAAGCAATATGAGTATTTTTGACTTTGTTTTAACACATAGATGTTATGTTTTAATATTGTGTTAGATTTTGAAGTTGTTCTTAAAGGGAAGACTGTATGTTGAAAGAGCTTAGAGCTTGAATTTTGTTATTTTCAAGGTAAGTTATGACTTAACTTCCTTTAAATTGAGTTGGGCAGATAATATTTAAGTAAAGCATGCTATGGATTGGGGAAAATAACTATGGGATTTGTATTTCAAAATTATTTTACTGTTGTGTGCTCGTGTAAGGGCTTATATCTTGTTGGTGTTAACTTGTAATAGCTGATATTGTGTGTTGAGGCTTTATTTAATATCATTAGCCTTATCTATGCATCTATATGTTTTCATCCTAGATATAATGCCCGTGTGAGGGCTTAATTTGATAATATATGTCTTATTTGAATATTGATTGCATTTACCATGATAGTTATACTCGAGTTAGAGGTTAATATGATATAGATGAGGTCATACATGCATATTTATTCTGATGCTGCCAGACATTGAGTTGATAATCATGAATTGTGGACATATTGAGTTGATTTTTGCATCACTGATATATACTTACGTGTTGTTGGATTGCATATCCTCATTTTCGGACTGATGGTGAGAATTACATCCTCATTCCTTACATATACATTCATGAGATATTGATACCATTAAGAAACACCTCTTTTAAGAAAATGTGACACTTTATAAAAACCCTCTCCGTGAACACGAGCCGATGATGAGGGTTGAGATTAAGATTGACATATGAGATACAATATATGGATTATGAATCCCCCATGGCTACTACCTACTAGCTGCGAGCTCGATGGGTGTATGCAGAAATTCATACAATGACTTTCATTATTCATCTCATCCACATTTTTTTACATTACATTGCATACACATCTTGCTTGATATTCCCTAGTTGACTTGACTTGTTTATAGTTTCTGTGTCCTTTCGTATATCTATCTGTATTGTTCCTATTTATATGTATATATATACTAGAACTGTTAGTGGAGATGATGTAAGATATCGTTTGAGACTTTTTTGCTTACAGGTGACGTGTTCATAGTATTAGTTTACTTATCTTATTTTCTGATTTGCTCAGTCGGCCTATGATATTTACTAAGTACAAATAGACCGTACTCACCCCTATTGTACCTATTCGGTGCAGATCCTAGTACGAGCATTTCACGAGGCAGCTGATTTTGTGCAGAAATTTTCAAATCTTGAGGTACTAATTCACTCGAGTGTTCGTGACTGATTTAGACCTCTTTTATCCCTATTTGTTATTTTTTTATTTTCAGAGACATATAGTGTATTTTTAGTTTTCTGATATTATACTAGATACTCTTACATTATGACACCAAATTTTAGATAATTTATATTATTTCTTTCAGGTTTTCGTTATTCTTATACTTGCATGAGTCTGTCTTAGTTCTATAACTCTCGCCTTGGGTTATAATGTGGTGGTTTTTGGTTTATAATATTGTTGTTTTGAGTTTCTTTTATCAATTTAGGTGATTGACTTACTTATCAAGGTTGAATCTCTATAAGTGCCATCATTAATCGCTTTTGGGTCTTGACAAATTGGTAGTAGGATGTCTAGTAGAGTCTCGCAGATTAGAATATAAATGTATGTATCTATCTTTGAGAGGCTATAGGATATCTTTAGGAAAACTTCTATTTTGATCCCTAGTAATGCAGGTTGTTCATACCCAGCGTTCTATATTGTGTTTCACTCTTTTTTGCATAGATGGTGAGTGGTGTGACCTAATTTGAATCGGTCAAAACAACACACAACATATGGTGGCGCATCGTGACTCTTAGATTTTGAAAATTTCATTTTTTGGAGTCGCCACCTAAATTTGTAGGAAAATTAGGAAAAATCATTTTTATTGTAATACTCTATTTTGGTCTATAGAAAAAATATTTCAAGATTTTGGGTAAAGATTTTGGTTACTCGAGGGGAAGATGTTAGGCACCTCTCAAAACCTATGCAAAGATAGTCCTTACACTTAGTTTAGAAAAATATTTGAAAATATTTGCTTTGTTATTTGCTAAGATAGTGGCAAAAACGTTTTTATTGTTTCGGAAAAAATAAAATTCAAAATATATAGTACACTACCACAATATACAAGGATATAGTTTATTGTAAAATGTGTGTGCATCTTAAGGATAAGAAAATGAGAGTGTAAAATTCGACATTGGTATTTTATAAAATTCAATGACTTATAGTTTTTATGAGAATGTAAAGTTTAGTAACACACAAGGATAGATATATTGATGAATTAGTAACTGTGTAAAATAATTATAATCTTAAGATCATGTGAAAAATTATTTTCTTATTATCATTCCTGCCTAAAATATGAAAATAATTTATGTTCAAGAGTAAATTTATATAGATGCATTTATTGTGAGAGAAAAATGTCTATTGTGTCAAGATGCACTAATTGTTGATTGAAATAGACTAGTGTGCATAAAAAAAATAGTATTATTCATTTATTTGTGTGATTTTGAAATAATGGCCAAATATAAATAAATAAATTCAATAGTGAAATATAAATATACAGTTGAAATAAAGTGTAAGTAATAGTAATAAGCTAGGATAAGCGATGATGATGTAGAAATACCTTGTATACTGTAGCATATATATATATATATTGTTATGACCGAAATAATCAGGTGTCATGCAGAATCCAGTAAAGCAAACCTCGAAAGACGCTAAATAAGAAGACAAACGACCAAAAGAGACACAATAATTTAACGTGGTTCGGTTAATCGACCTACATCCACAAAAGGAGATGAGCAATCCACTATATAAAAGAGAGTACAAACTGTCAAGAGAGATAACCTCACACAATTTACTCAAAATAAAAGAAGTTCACACAAGTGATACTGCAACACTTGTGTCTCATAAAGCCCCCCCCCCCCCCCCAAAACTCTCAAACACCGAGGACTACATTGTGGATGCTACAAAACTAAAAGAGAGGGACTTCTATTTATAGAGTCTATAACATTTTCCTACAAGAATAAGGATTAACCAAATATGGAGAATATGTTTTCCTTTTCCTAAAAGAAAAAACCCAATTAGGGTACCTAAAGAAAAACTCAATTATGGTAAAAAAGTCAAGACAAACACCAACATATATAAATATATATATATATATATATATATATATAAAATTAGAAAAAGTGGGACCATATCAGTTTTTTAATAGAAAAACACATTTTTTTTTAAATTTTACGTCAGCTTGAGGGGTGAAATTAATACACTTTAAAGATGTTAAGGGAGATAAATAAACGGAAGTTAAGTTTAAGTGCTAAAGTGAGTTTGGAGGACAAGTTCAGGGAAGAAAACATGTCTTTTCTCTAAATTTTTAGCTTGTTTGATCATGCCTTGGTCATTCCAAGGCTTTAAACATGGGTTTATTTATCTATTTGTTTGTTTTCACTTAATTCTATCCTTCTCGACTTATCTGGTGTTTGGATTTTTAATCCTTATCTTTTTTTTTATTTCACATGTGAACTCGGGAGTTGGAGTTTCATCCGAAACTCGTTTCCATCCAACATACGGTCAACTGCTACTAGGATTGCAAGAGCCTCAGAGCCGCGAGAAATAGGAATTTGTACTCCTTTATGAGTCTAGTATCAATAAGCCTTACTCTTTTACTTTATATATATAAAGAGAAACCCACCCCTTACCTCTCACCCCACCCAATCTTCATCTTCTTTATAAGCCCCCACCTCTCACCCCACCTCGTTTTCTTATATTTCTTCTTACACCCACCCCTCACCCCACCCCGTTTTCTTATATTTCTTCTTAAACCCCACCCCAATTCCCTTTCTCCTTTTTCTAACTCTCCATCTCCACTTCTAAAAAAAGGTGTGAAAAGTTATAAATTTTAATGAGTTAGAAAATAATTTTGGAAAAAAAGTCTTTCAATACATGGTTGTTGAACTAAATTACTTATGTGAATTTTCAAAAAATCTGTTGTTGAATTTATGAGATTGCCTTTTGTATCCACCATTATTGAACCTTGAAAAAGCTTGAAGACAAAAAAAAATGAGTATGGAATTCATGGTTGATGTTCAAATTGATTATTGGGGTTTTCCGATGATGATGCAAAGTTGTACTTGAATTTTGAGTTTGATTGGTATGAATTTTGCTTGTTTAATTTTGTATCCGCCATTGTTGAAGCTTGAAAAAGCTTAAAGACAAAAAAAAATGAGTTCGGCGAATTCAAGATAAGATTGATGTTGAAATTGATTATTAAAGTTTTCTAATGATGTTGTAAAGTTATACCTGAAATTTGAGTTTGACTGGTATGAATTTTACTAGTTTAATTTTGTATCCACCATTATTGAACCTTTAAAAAGCTTGAAGACAAAAAAAATGAATTTATTGAATTCATGATTGATTTCAAATTGATTATTGAGATTTTCTATTGATGTTGTGAAGTTGCAGTTGAAATTTGAGTTTGATTGGTATTAATTTAGCTAGTTTATGTTGAAATTTGAGACCCAAAAATGAAGAACCCATACATGGGCAATGTTGAAGATGACGGTGGGGTGGGTGAGGGCGGAGGGCTTTTCTTGCGTGGCTCCGACGTGGCGCTGATTTGTCGGTGTATGTGCACACTCTCTGTTGTGAGAGTGGTATGCAGTTTTGAAGAGTGAAATTAATATACTTTAAAGATATTAAGGGGATAAATAAATGAAAGTTAAGTTTAAGTGCTAAAGTAAGTTTGGAGGACAATTTCAAGGGGAGAAAACATGTTTTTTCTCAAAAATTTAATATAAAATGTTTTAATTCAAAGAAACCACTACCATTTAATCATTTGATCAGTACATATGGATTCCTCGTGTTGCTCGAACAAAGTGCATAATTAGAAAACTTTTTTTCTAAGAAATATATAGGCAAAATGACCTTTTGGACTCTTGTACTATATCGGTTTTGTAAGTTGGACACTTTTACTTACATGTTTGTCATCTGGACCCCTGAACCCACTAAAAAACAACATTTTAAACCCTTTTTTGGTTAGTGTAACACACTCTCCCCCACGTCAGCTGCCACGCCTGACACGTCTGCCACGTCATTTTAAAAAAAAAATATTCCATTAAATTCCAAGTCATTTTTAATATGCTACATAACAAATTAAATATTAAAATTAATTTAATTAAATATGAAAAATTTATAAATTATAGAAAAATTTAAATAATCATGTTTTTATTTTTTCTCACAAATTAAACATCAAATCCATTCCAAATAATTAAAATTCTTCTCCAACTAATTTAAATTTTTAACTACAAATTCATATATACACACATAATAAATTTTTGATTTTAAAATTTAAATATTTTTAACAAATTCACAAAAAGTTTAATTTTTTTCAAGCAAAATTCACTATTTTTTTTCAATATTCACTATTACTCACTTTCAATTTAAATTTAAATTTTAATCCCCAAACAAATAAAAAGATTTTAAATTTAAATTTTAATTAAAAAAATGAAAAGAATTGAATTGAGAGAAAAAATTAAAATAAAAAATAAAAAGTGAAAGTGAACGTGTGTGGGGGGAGAGGGGTTGGAAGAGTGTAGGGGTGGGGTGTGGGGTCTGAAAGGGGCTGGGGTGGGGTAGGGATGGAGCAGGGAGGGGTATGGGGGCTGAGGGTGGGGTGGAGAGGGGCTGGTGAGGTATGAAAGGGTGGGGACAGGTCTGGGTGGTGTGGAGAGGCTAGGGGTGGGGTGGGATGAGGCTGGGTAGGGTGTGGGGGTAGGGACGGGCTGGGGTGGGGGAAGGGAAGGGCTGGATGGGTGTTGGGGTGGGGTGGGGAGGTTGGGGGTGGGTTGGACGGGGCTGGGTGGGGACGGGCTAGGGAGGGAAAAATATATTTTTATTTTTTTAAAATTTTTAAAAATATTTTTAAATTATTTTAAAATTTTTAAAAATATTTTTAAATTTAAAAACAACAACAACAACAACAACAAACCCAGTGTATTCCCACCTAGTGGGGTCTGGGGGGGGGTAAGATGTACGCAGTCCATTCCTCTACCTCTGATGAAGTAGAAAGGTTGTTTCCGATAGACCCCCGGCTCAAGGCACGAGATACCACACAAACACATAGTAAAGCACAGAAGCAGATTACTTAACATAAATACGGGACCCATAAGTAATATAAAACAGAGGAAAGCAGAGGAAAGCACACAGATTCGTAATAAAACATGGAACACGGAACACGGAATCATAACAAGAATAAAACCCCCACCAAGTAATTCCCTACACTAGCGACCCAAACTGGCCCTAATCTTCTGCCGTAATTCGCGTCCTCCAGACCTTCCTATCTAGGGTCATGTCCTCGGTGAGCTGTAACTGTTCCATGTCCCGCCTAATCACCTCACCCCAGTACTTCTTCGGCCTACCCCTACCTCGCTTAAAACCATCCAACGCTAGCCTCTCACACCTACGGACCGGGGCATCCATGCCCCTCCTCTTCACGTGTCCGAACCATCTCAATCGTGCTTCCCGCATCTTGCACTCCACTGAAGTCACACCAACCTTCTCTCGGATAGTCTCATTCCGAACTCTATCCCCTCTAGTCAGTCCACACATTCAGCGCAACATCCGCATTTCTGTCACCTTCATTTTTTTGGATGTGGGAGTTCTTAACTGGCCAACACTCCGCTCCATACAACAAGGCCGGACGGACTACCACCCTGTAGAATTTGCCTTTAAGCTTGGGCGGCACCTTCTTATCATACAGCACCCCCGACGCGAGTTTCCACTTCATCCATCCCGCCCCAATACGGTGCGAGACATCCTCGTCAATCTCACCGTTACTCTGGATCACGGACTTAAGATACTTGAACTTATCCCTCTTACATACCTCCTGTGCTTCCAGCTTCACTACTACCTCATTCTCCCGCCTCACGTCATTAAACTTGCATTCTACATACTCTGTCTTGCTTCTGCTCACCCTGAACCCTTTAGACTCAAGAGTTTGCCTCCACACCTCTAATTTGTCATTCACACCCCCTCGAGTCTCATCTATCAGAACTACATCGTCTGCAAAAAGCATACACCACGGCACCTCCCCTTGAATACGCCGCGTCAACACATCCATCACCAACGCAAACAAAAAGGGACTAAGAGTAGATCCCTGATGCAATCCTATCAGGACAGTAAAATGCTCTGAGTCTTCTCCCGCCGTCCTCACCTGGGTTTTCGCTCCATCATACATATCCTTAATTACTCTGATATATGCCAGCGGTACTCCACTCACCTCCAAGCATCTCCAAAGCACCTCCCTGGGGACTTTGTCGTAAGCCTTCTCCAGGTCGATAAACACCATGTGCAGATCCTTCTTCCTCTCCCTATACTGCTCCACCAACCTCCGTACCAGGTGGATTGCCTCCATCGTCGAGCGACCGGGCATAAATTCAAACTGGTTTTCCGAAATAGACACTATCCGTCTCAGCCTCACCTTGACCACTCTCTCCCAGATCTTCATAGAGTGACTCAATAACTTAATCCCCCTATAGTTATTGCAACTCTGAATGTTCCCCTTATTCTTATAGAGAGGGATCATGGTACTCCACCTCCACGCCTCGGGCATCTTTGCCGTCCTGAAGATTTCATTAAATAATCCAGTCAACCACCTTACACCAGCCTCTCCAATGAACTTCCAAAACTCCACCGGTATCTCATCCGGCCCCGTCGCCCTACCCCTTCGCATCCTGCGGACAGCCTGTCTAACCTCTTCTACCTTAAAACATCTACAATAGCTAAAATCCCGACACTCCTCTGAGTGCTTCAGTTCCCCTAACACAATAGCTTTATCCCCTTAGTCATTCAAGAGCCTATGAAAATACG
Source organism: Capsicum annuum (assembly GCF_002878395.1). Classification (NCBI taxonomy): domain Eukaryota; kingdom Viridiplantae; phylum Streptophyta; class Magnoliopsida; order Solanales; family Solanaceae; genus Capsicum; species Capsicum annuum. The sequence goes on from NC_061114.1 coordinate 209,927,370, forward strand.
ACTGCCATCTCTTCTTAATGTGGCCGTCCTCCACCAACACTCTACTGTCCTCCCCCTTAATGCACCTCACCTGATCGAGGTCACGACCCTTCCTCTCCCTAGCCTTAGCGAGTCTAAACAACTTTTTCTCCCCTCCTTTCCCCTGTAACCCTGCATACAAGCTCTCAAAAGCAGTCGTCTTAGCTGCCGTGACTGCTGACTTCGCCTCCTTCCTCGCTAGCTTGTACTCTTTCCTGTTTACCCGCTTCTCCTCTTCGTCCTTACTTTCCACCAACATAGCATACACCCCTTTCTTGGTCCCCACTTTTTTCTCCACCTCTTCATTCCACCACCAATCACCCCGATGGTGCCCGGCCCGGCCCCTAGAAACACCCAACACCTCACTTGCATTCTCCCTGATGCACCTTGCCGCCCCGTCCCACATACTATCCACGTCCCCCCTACACTCCCACACCCCCATTCCCGCCAACCTCTTCCCTATCTCCCACGCATTCACTGGCGTCAGGCCGCCCCACTTAATTCTCGGTCTACACTCCTTACTCCTCCTCTTTCTATTCTTCTTTATACCCAAATCCATAACCAAAAGCCTATGCTGGGTCGAAAGATTCTCACTCGGGATGACTTTACAGTCCTTACACAACGCCCTATCCCCTTTCCTAAGCAACAAAAAGTCAATCTGAGTCCTGGCTACCGCGCTTCGAAAGGTGATTAGGTGCTCGTCCTTCTTCGGGAAGCCCGAGTTCACCACCACCAGCCCAAAGGCCCTTGCAAACTCCAATAGGGTCGCCCCCTCTTCATTTCTCTCCCCAAAACCAAAACCACCATGCACATCACCAAAGCCTCTCGGTAGCGCCCCGATGTGCCCGTTGAAATCCCCTGCTACAACAATCTTCTCCGAACTAGGCACGCTTCTCACCACCTCCTCCAAAGCCTCCCAAAACCGCATTTTCTGCTCCCCCTACGATCCCACTTGCGGCGCATAAGCACTACACACGTTCAGGGTAAACCCCCGAATGACCAACTTAATAGTCATCAACCTATCGTTGATCCTCTTCACCTTCACTACCTGACCTCTAAGCTCTTCATCTACTAAGATGCCAACTCCATTCCTACGCCTGTCGCTCCCAGAGTACCATAGCTTGTAACCATCCACATCCCTAGCCTTAGACCCTGCCCACTTGGTCTCTTGGACACACGCAATGTTGATCCTCCTCTTCCTAAGAATCTTCACAAGCTCTATGGACTTACCCTGAAGGGTCCCTATATTCCAAGACCCAACCCTCAGCCTACCGTC
>NC_061114.1:209928763-210039877 GCF_002878395.1 Capsicum annuum
CCCCCCCCCCCCCCCCCCCCCCCCCCCCCCCCCCCCCCCCCCCCCGCGGCCAAACCTTGGCTTCCCTCCCACTCCCGCCCTCTTCTCATCCCCCGTCCCCACCACGGCCCCACGCCCCAACCCCTTCGAACATGACCCTATCCACCCATTACCGCCCACAACCATAACTACACGAAAGTATAGAAAAATAAACAGATATACACAGTGGTAGTATCAAAGCAGCAGCAAGGAAATACAAGGCTCACACAAATTCAAAGGAATACTCCCGAAACAAAACTATACTCAATTAGGGGGCAAACGATACTCAATTGGGTTATTGGGTTAGGGCGCCAATAACCCAATCCAAAGCAGTGGAAGAAACGACCACAGCAGCAACAAACAACAGACAATGTCCACAAATCCTACGCAAGTCAAGGTACAGGGGCTACTACTAGCATAATACTAAGAATGCAATATGAAATAATGAAATAAAATGAAATATGAAATAACGAAAATAACAAAGGTTAGAAGTCACCGGATTACGCTTGGAGCTGCGGCTGCTGGAGACGGAGCGGCGGGTGGCGGCTGGAGACCGGGCGGCGGCTGGCTGAAGGCCGAGGTGGGGGGAGGGCTGGTGTACCCCGCTGGGGGGGAGGGGGGGGGAGGGGGTACGGACAGGACAGGTAAGGGGGGGGAACGGCTTGGAACCGGTGGTCGGCGTCGGAGGGTGGTGGGGAGCGGCGACGGGGGTCGGCGCCGGGGATCGGAGGTCGGGGCCAGCGGTCGGGTCGGGTCGGGTCGGCGCCAAAGGTCAGCAACGGTGCTGGGGACCGAGGACCGGTGCGAGAGAGAGGGAGAAAGGGTAGGGAGAGAGAGAGAGAGAGAGAGCCGTTAGAGAGAAGGAGAGCCGTTAGGGCGGCGCCGGAGGTCGGCGCCTGGGCCGAAGGTCGGGCCTGGAGGTCGGGTCGGGTCGGCGACGGCGACGGGGGCCGGTGACCGGTGCGAGCGAGAGAGAGGGTAGGGAGGAAGAGAGAGAGCCGTTAGAGAGAGAATAGAGAGAGAAGCCTTTCTATTTTTAAATTTAAAAAGGTGAAGGAAAAAAATGACCCTTTTTTTATTTTTTTTTAAATTTTAATATTTTTTAAAATTATTTTAATATAAAATTGATCAAAAATTGACCCCCACTCGCACCCCTAGGCGAGTGGCTACACTTTCTTTGTCCTAGTCACCATAACCTTCCCACATAGGTAAGGTTAACGGTCAAAAGGTGCAAAATATTGCTTTTTAATGGGTTCAAGGGTCCAGATGACAAACATGTAAGTAGAAGTGTCCAACTTACAAAATTGACATAGTACAGGAGTCCAGAAGGTCATTTTGCCAAATATATATTCTTTCCTAAAGGTCACTTTAAGGAATTGTAACTTAGGATTTTGAAAATACATTTGATAATTTTGGATTTTGGACAAATATTGGACTTGAACATATGGTATTTTAGGATGTGCAATTTTCTTTTCTATTACATAGAAGAGGTGGTTTTGACCACCTCTTGCAATTACCAAAAAACCAACTACTTTCACTTAATTACATACCATGTCTTAATATATAATAATTTCATTATTTCATTACAATGGTTTAAATACTTAATATATTCTATTAATTTATATTGATTAACTATAACTACATATTGGAAGAAAACTTTTTTTATTTATTTAATTGTCTGTTATGTTCAAAACTAATTTGTTACCACAAATCACAATAATTAATAATTTAAAATGTTTAAAAGACATATAGAAGTTTTATTGACTCTTACCCAAAAAATCCATCTATTCCCACTTAATTACATACCATGCTCTAATATATAATAATTTCATTTTTTCATCATAATGATTTAAATATTTAGTATATTCTGTTAATTTATATTAATTAACTATAACTACATATTGAAAGTAATTTTTTTTATTTATTTAATTAGCTATCATGTTCAAAACTAATTTGTTATCACAAATCACAATAATTTATTGCCACATAAAGAAATTTTATTGACTCTTATTATTTTAGCAATGCAACATAAATTGAGATTAAAAAAAGTACTGCAAATCATAATAATTAACAACTTAAAATATTTAAAAGATATATAAAAATTTTAGCAGATTTCCAAAATTATATCGAAGCCACATAAATTGGGAAACAAGGAGTAAATATATTATTTGATAATTACGTAAAAATTATTATAAATCGCAATAATTAACAAGTTAAAATACTTTTTTAAAAATTGATAAAAGTTCTATTCAACTCTCAAAATTTTATCGGTGTAGCATAAATCATGACAAAATAAAAAATTATCTTAATTAATTGCAACTAAATATTTAAAGTAAATCAATTTTATTATTTTAATTGACTTTTATATAGAAAATTAATCTTTTTTATTTATTTATTTATTTTAGTAAATTTAAATTTTAAAATTATTTTTTTGTTATATAGAAATACTAATATTTAAACTGAACTTTAATTTTTTAATGTAAAAAAATAATAAATTTAATTTAATAAAATAAATTTCTAATGAATATTTTATTAGAATTTGTGTTGAGTCAATATGTATCAAATGACGTGTTGTGCTTTGACCTAGGCCGCCCAAAAGTTGAGGCATTATCTATCCTCATATACAACATATCTCATTTCCAGAATGGATCCATTGAAGTATATATTCCAAAAGCCATGCCTACGGGGAAGTTGGCTAAGTGGCAAATGTTGTTGAGTGAGTTCGACATTGTGTATGTGACTCAAAAGATATTCAAGGGGCAAGCCTTAGAAGATCATTTGACAGAAAATCCGGTTGATGATGAATATGATCCACTTCGAACTTAATTCCCGGATGAGGAGATTTTATTCGTAGGAGAAGACATCACAGAAATTTACCCCGGATGGAGGTTGTTCTTTGATGAGGCAGTCAACTTCAAAGGTTCAGGAGTCGGAGCAGTTTTAGTGTCTGAAATAGGCTAGCACTAGCTGGTGACAGCTAAGTTGCGTTTTCCATGCACCAATAACATGGACGAATATAAAGCTTGCATCTTAGGTGTCAAAGTGACACTTGATTTGGGTGTTCGTGAATTGCTAGTCAACGGAGACTCAGATTTGCTGATTCACCATGTATGGGGAGAATGGGCGGTAAAGAACTCCAAGATTACTTCTTATGTGGAGCTGGTGCAGGAATTATATGGAAGATTCAAGAAAGTTGATTCCAAACATATTCTAAGGATACATAATGAGTTTGTTAGCGCTTTGGCGACTATATCCTCCATGATTCAGCACCCAGATCAGAGTTACATTAATCCTTTGGAAATAATCTTGAAGGAGCAACCTGCACATTGTGCACACGTTAAAGAGGAGACAGACGGGAAGCCATGGTACTATAATATTAAAAGGTATTTAGAATCTAGGATATATCCTGAAGAGGCCAACAACAATCAGAAGAAGACAATCTGACATTTGGCGAAGAATTATTTTCCAAGTGGGGAAATACATTTTAGAAGGACTCCAGATTTAGGATTCTTAAGCTATGTCAACGCTGTGAAAGCCAATAAGTTATTAAAGGAGGTACACCCTGGAGTTTGCGACCCCTACATGAACGAGGTTGCCCTTGCTAGAGTGATCCTGAAAACCGGTTACTTCTAGATGACTATAGAAAATCATTATAGCAAATATGTGCAGAAATGCCCGAAATGTCAGACACACAGAGATTTGATTCGAATGCCTCCACATGAGCTTCATGCGATTAGTTCACCTTGGCCTTTCGTAGCTTGGGGCATAGATGTTATCGGACCAATAGAACCATCGACATCAAATGGGCATAGATTTATTTTGGTTGCTATTGATTACTTTACTAAGTGGGTCGAAGCAGCTTCATATAGAGCCGTCACTAAGAAAGTAGTTGCTGATTTCATCAGGAATAACTTGATTTACCGATTTGGAGTACCAGAATCGATTATTACTGATAATGGGGCAAACTTGAATAGTCACTTGATGAATGAAATTTGTGATCAGTTAAAAATCGTGCATCGCAACTCGACTGCATATAGTCCACAGATAAATGGAGCCGTGGAAGGCGCCAATAAGAATATCAAGAAGATCTTCAGAAAGATGGTCAAAAATGATAGATCATGGCATGAGATGTTTCTATACGCTTTGCCAGAGTATCGTACAACAGCTCAAACCTCTATCGGGGTAACTCTTTATCTCCTTATTTATAGGAATGAAGCTGTGATACCTGCTGAGGTTCAACTACCTTTCTTAAGGATTATCCAGGAAGCTGGACTAAGTAACGAAGAATGGGTTCGCACTCGCTATGAACAACTCATGTTGATTGATGAAAAGAGCATGGTTGTTGTATGTCATGGTCAGTTGTATCAGCACAAGATGATTCGTGCCTTCAACAAGAAAGTAAGAGCTCAAACATTCGAAGTTAGGCAATTGGTTCTCAAACTCATATTCCCTCACCAAGAAGAGTACAAGGGCAAGTTCGCTCTAAATTGGCAAGGGCCATACATAGTTCGCAAGGTACTATTCGGAGGAGCTCTGATCTCGTCTGAGATAGATGGCCAAGAGTGGACCTAACCAATCAATTCTGATGCGGTAAAGAAATATTATGTTTGGAGGACGTTCTAGTTTTTTTCCTTAGTTTATTCGTAATCTTCTTTGTAATAATGTCATTTTCTAATATGTAATTGCCTAGAATCTCTTTCCTTTCATGTACGAACTATGTTTGACCTGAATTCTCAAGAAAGGGATACGTTGGCTGCCTATGTCAGTTTCGGTCAACCCTTTAGGACGATTTATCCTTTTCTGTTATGTATGAACTACGTAATGACCTGAATTCTCAAAAATGAGATACGTAGGCGGCCTATGTCAACTTTGGTCAAACTTTTAGATTTTTCTATATATCTTTGGCGTAGTCCTGAACTACGTTTGACCTGATTCTTCCTTCAACGGAATATGTAGGCACCCCAACGGCTCAGTCATATAACCTCAAGAAATGGAAACTGGAGAAGAATTTTTGATAAGGAATCTTAAAGATTCACAAAAGGGAGATCATCATCAAACAAAGAGGACGAAGACCAACAAAAACTTCAGATCCTCTCGAGTTGATATCATCTCAAACAGCTTTAAACTGAGGTAAAAATTTTAAGGAAGGACTCAAAATTTCCACCAAACACTGGAATATATTTTAAATTCTCCAGCACCAGAGGTCAAAGTCAAACTTTAGAAGTCACCAGTTGTGACAAAGTCTAGGTAGACTCAATCTCCATCTATGATAGAACTTCTAATAGAGAGCCTCAACGACGACTAATCCCTGACAATCCTCCGTCAAGTGTCAGATATAGTCAAAACCAATAGGAGAACGTTCGTTGAGCTAGTACATGACATGAATGGCAAAGATTTTCTAAAGCTTTTACAGAAATTTTTGAAATTATTTTCTAAACTTAAGACTACTTTCGAAAATCTATGCAAATCTTTTACTTAGTGTTGCCTATGCATCTATTGGAACGGAGAGTTGGGGTGGGAATCCCAACATGACGGAGCACCTAAAAGATGGCGAGAAGCAAACCATGGATCGAAGGAGGTTAACACGGAGTAGTTTCACTCAAAACTAATTATTTTTCTGTGGATGCAGGGATAAATACACAAAATGAAATCTTCTTCAAAATATTCCCAAGAGAGTTGCGAGCCACACCAGAGCATATAATGCTCAAGAATGGTATTTTTGGGTAGCCTCAAAATCGGATTTAATATACATTTATCGAGGATATTTTGAATTGTCTATCTCATTTCTTGAGACCATAAAGGACAAACAAAGATGCCATATCTTCTTTATGAATATTGTATTTAGAATTTTTCTAAAAAATAGTTGCTAGCAAAAATGACTTTGTGTCTACTAAATTTTTACCTTAAACGCAGGTACATTCAGGAGATTCGACACAATAAACACAATAATCAAAAGGATAACTCAATAAGAGGAAGAGCTGAAAGCCATCCTCAAAATTTGCCTTAGAGAGAAGCAAACAGTACATGTAGAAAGCAAAACGCAGACAAATGGATTCAGGCAAACCATCTTCATTGGCAAAAGGTCCATTCCATCTTATTCCATTGCCAAGAGGGTCATTGCATATCATCTGCATTAAATATCCGATGACGCGCAAGATGTCATACGTTGGCATTAAGGGTATCATCTGTATTAAATATCTGATAACGCGCGAGATATAATACACTGGCGTCGAGGGTATCATCTACATCAAATATCTGATGATGGATGAGATATCATACGCTGCGTCGAGGGTATCATTTGCCTTAAATATCTGATGACGTGCGAGATATCATATGCTGGCATCGAAGGTATCATCTGCATTAAATATCTGATGACGTATGAGATATCATACGCTGACGTTGAGGGTATCATCTGCATTAAATATCTGATAACGCACGAGGTATCATACGCTGGCGATAAGGGTATCATCTGCATTAAATATCTGATGACGCACGAGATATTATACGCTGGCCTCGAGGGTATCATCTGTATCAAATATCTGATGACGTATGAGATATCATATAATGGTGTCGAGGATATCATCTACATTAAATATCTGATGACGCGCAAGATATCATACGTTGGCGTCGATGGTATCATCTGCATTCAATAACTGTTGACACACGAGATAGCATACGCTGGCGTCAAGGATATAGTCAACATCTAATATCTGTTGACACGTGAGATAGCATACATTGGTGTCGATGATATCATCAATATTCAATATCTGTTGACACATGAGATAGCATATGCAGGCGTTGAGGATATCATCAACCTTTAATATCTATTGACATGTGAGATAGCATACGTTGGCGTCGAGGATATCATTAACATCTAATATTTGTTGACACGCGAGATAGTGTACACTGGCATCGAGGATATCATCAACATTTAATATATGTTGACACGTGAGATAGCATATGTTGGCGTCGAGGATATTATCAACATTTCATATCTGTTGACACGCGAGATAGCATATGCTGGCGTTGAGGATATCTCGTCATTTTATGAATCAATACCTGAATGTATCAAAACACATGATTCAAAAGGGACGTCCGTAAGTCGCTATCTGAAAGCGAACGACATATGAGATTTCTTTAAAATTGACAATTTAAGGATCACCTATAAGTCATATTATTTGAAATAGGATAGTGTACAAGATTATCCCTGAGTTGACAGCCCATAGTTCATCCGTAAGCCGCAACAACATCCTAACCAGATAGTGTGCAAGGTTACCCAAAATCGATAGTCCGAAGGTTATCCATAAGTCGCAACTAAATCCTTACCAAAAAATATGTGAGATTATCAAATTGATAAGTCCAAGGGTTCTCTATAAGTCGCGTCATATCCAAAATTGATTATATGCGGGATTACCCAAAGACTACCAATTTGAGAGATATCCATAAGTCATATTGTATCCAAGGTCAGATAATGTGCAGGAATACCTGAGAACTAGCGATTGGAGGGATATCTGTAAGCCATCTCTTATCCAAGGTCGGATAATGTGTAGGGTTACCTAAAGGCTAGAAATTCAAAGTATATATGTATGTCCCTCATATCCAATATCAAATAATGCGCGAGGTTATCCAAAAGTTGTCAATTCAAGGAAAATCTATAAGTCGTATTGATACAAAAGATGCGCAGGGCTTACCCGAGGTCACATGCAAAGAATTATTGTCAATAACCTGAAAGGTTATCATTCCATAAGTATCATAGGCGACTCAAAAGGGTTACAACATCAGCATATTATTATGTGGTTTCAAGGACCACTATAATACAAAGTGTCATCGGTGCTCAAGAGGGCCACCCCACTTTGAAGAAAATTTTCAATCGTTAAGGCAACTATTTTATCCAACAACCAGAAAGGTTGTTGTGTCTATTATCACCAGAATTGTCTCCTTCCTGACAGGTAGATACAGAGGCTGACATCTTTTCGGGCAGTAATTCACGCGGAGACATGGTAAAAGACTATAGATCCCTTAGTGAATTATGTTTATCACTAATATTTTTGTTTGACCTGTTGTGGAGATCATCCAAAAAGAATGAAAATATCAAACCAAAATCACAGGTGCGGATGACTCCCAAAAGGACGCAAACAACGTGAAACTTTTTCTTAGCAGCAAACTGGGACATAGTCCGAAGAGGAATATCAAACTCTTTGGACATGAGCTAAAAGATGACTTCCACCACCATCAAACCACACCCCTATCAAAAGGAATGTGGGTATTTTTTTTAGATTTTTGTTTCAATTTCACTTTTAGAGTACTTCTAAACTCACACCGAGGGTAACCTTCTCTTTCCTTCAAATTCAAGTGACAACATACTGAGAGTTTTGGTAATTATGTCTAGGTAAGTTCTTATCTATGGATGTGAAGGATCCCACATTCATGGTTAAGAGGTTACAAGCCTTTTTTTCATAACTCAATCAATTTGTCACTCGTCCTGAGCCAAAGATCGTTTGAAATAAAGGACTATCTTTTCTACCGATCGAGTCGAACTACAAGCAGTCTGATTTTCCGGGTCTAGAGGATATGTAGGCCGAGATCTATATAGAAAACTCGACTGCATTCCAACCACCCCCAATCCGGTTATTCCCTAGCTTTTTTATTTTAACAAAATTTAAAGGTCGAAATAGCTTGTGAATTCTTTGAAAATCATGCTTAAAATCGAGCGTTATGAACTACAAGTAGCTTGAGTTCTCATGTAACCTGAGATATGTAGGAAACCCGATACCGAAGCCCGACAATAACTCTCCATGAAATTCGTGTGAAAATCGACCGCTTTCAGAAATGAATATGTGGTCGGACAAAAATTAGGAACGTCAAACTCCCTTTGCTTTGGGTTACTGGCATCCACCCTACCCAAAGTGAGGGGGCAATTGTTGAAACCTAATTTTTGCCCTCCACAACTAAGTTTAATTTCGAGTTTCTTCGATTTCAAATAAAATTAAAACATTTATTTGTTCGGATAAAAGCTTTCCAAAGTATTTATTTAGGTGATTTTGCCATTTAAATAGTGGTTATATATTTTTGTATCTGCATACAGAATTCAAAACAGTGTTTCAAACTGATACAATACTTCATCAAACTGGTGCCACTGTTTTGTGAACTGGTACACTATTTCGTGAACTGGTATGCCTGTTCGGGAAAAGACATGTTCTTTGGATGAACTGACATGAATTTCCAGAAAAGACACACCATTTAATTGAACCAATGCCACCTTTTCAAAGAAGCATGTTATGGCTATATAAACCTGCTTTCATTCACAGGTTTAGATACAAAATTTACAGAATACAAAATTCTTCATGTCTTCAAAATTACTGTGTGATCAATCAAAACGTTCTATGCGTTAGAAGATATTCCAGTTGTTTGAGGTACCGCTATAATTGGTTTGTTTGGCCATTTTATCCTGGGAGAAAAATTCCGCAACCTCAGATACAGTGAGGGGAATTATTTCTTTAAGGAAAGTTCATGAATTCGAGCGACTTGGCCATTTCTATTTCATCTTTATTTCTAAAAATAAAATACACCTCTTGGAAAGATCACTTTGTTCTTGTGTTGAGGGTATTTTCTGCACTTCATTGTGTTCTTGATTTATAAACTTGAACTAGTTGAAGTGGTTGTTTCTAGTATACCGATTCTTGTATCGGTATAAAGAAATAACAGATTCTCAACATAAAGCTTTATGGTTAATAACTTTAAAAGTCAAACATGGCATGGCTTGGTAAGAGGAAAGAACACGTGCTATGTTATTTTATCAAAACAGAACACCAGACACGTTATCCCTTTATACTAATAAAGACTCACACAAACATACTATAGAAGTAAAAAAAAAAAAGAAGTCAGTCACAAGATCGACATTTATGTAGAAAAAAGAAATCGATATTCAGGAATTTGCTTTCAATTATTTACTCACAATGAGTATATCATAAATGGGTTACTAACATGAAAAGACACATAAGCAGCTAAGAATTTAAACAAGCTCCGAACTTATCACGGACCGAAGCAACTAGCTACAATGACACTCAAAACTCTCAGAATGACATTCTGATTATCAACATAGTTCATGCCCAAGTGTTTAAGCATTTTAGATCCTTTTTCACGCTAAATGAGAGGAAGCCAATACCCTGACTAGACAGAGATGTAACTACATAATTACTGTCACCTTAGCATCATCATATTAAATAACTAACTGTACTAAAAAAAATTCGAACATCATGGAGGTTATTTCGAGCTAATAGAACACATAGATGACATAATAAATAAACTAGATACGCTTTAGTTTCCAAGCCTTTTAGAGCCTTGATCATGCTAAATTAAAGGTCTGTCGAGACCTTGTAAACGAATGGACAAGTATAGAAAGAGCTAAAACAACTACTGTGATGTGCAAACACTCCAACCGACATTACGATTATCCCAAAATAAGCAGCCAATCACACTAAAATATACTTAAAAATTCATACAATTTACTTAGTTAAATCGCAAGTCGCAAGCACACATAATCCCAAAATAATAAAATAATTTGTTTCACGTCTGTGGGCGATGAAATTTTGAAGATTTAAATCCACACAAAATTCAGATTATATTAAATTCAAAATATATTAGTCCCAAATAAATATTGCGGATTAATATAATTAGATTAATTATTTAAGTCCAAAAACATCCATTCCCCAACCATTGATTTGGGCTACAAATGATGAGCCCACTTTGCTAAGCTCAAGATATTGTCATATTCTACAGGCCTAAACAAAAGCCAAGTGTCAAATGACGTGGCATACCAAGTCAAGTAAATGAAACAATAGGACCATGCCACATGCCAAAATAATGCAGCAGGCTCAATAAAATCAAAGCTCATAAAAGGCGCCACGTCACTTGAATTTGATTGGTTAAAGGAAGTCCATCTTCATTATGTCTCTTCCTTTTTCACAACTATAAATAGGGGTCTCATAATTCAGAAAGAGGGGCCCCAGAACTCTAACAAGTAGCAAGAGAAAGCTCGCGGATCAAACGCCACAATTTCTCTAAAAAGTTCAAGCATTCCAATCAAATTCATCAAGATTCAAGATCAAGACCGCAATATACAAGAACAAGCTCAAAAGCCCTTGAATTCAAGCACAAGTCAAGATCAAGTCCTTCAAAGCATTCAAATCAAGTTCAAATTCAAGATCAAGCTTTAAGCTCTTGAATTTATATTTGAAAAGGCGAATCAGAGGATTCATAGATATTGTAACACTCACATATTGAAAGCAATAAATTGATTGTTGTAGTATATTTTCTTGTCTCGATTATTTATTTTTCGGTCTCGAAAATTTTACTGTCCAACAAATTCTGGCACGCCCAGTGGGACAATCTCTACCTCTCATCTCAACTTTTTCCAACTGCAAAGTTCAACAATATTGAAATGACTTCCAAGAAAGTCAACTCTCAATCAACTGCTTCCAAGGCTGCTGATTCAAAGTTCTCTGCTGAAGTAGAAAACATCCTTATTGTTACTTTCGGAAGCTTAGGAGCTGTCACGAGGAGCAAGGTAGATTTTCTAGGACAACAAACACTTCCAGTGTCGTCCGCGCCAACTCCAGTTTTTAGATCTTTAACCCCAAAAAGAATGAAGTCCAATGCAAGTGATTCGGAAGGAGGAAGCAGTATGGCAGGATCACTTAAGAAGACTCTAGCTCTACTTGATCATTCCGGTTCCAAATACTCTGGCACAAAGAGCAATGATCGTTGAAACAACTCATCATCTCCAACTACATCATGATTATGCACAAGAATTGATAGGGTGGCTTAGAGAGAAAACCCTCCAACATGTGCCAAGGAGAGAAAATAAGCAAGCTGATGCCTTAGCTGTTTTGGCCTCAACCTAACCCTTCTAAATCAGACATGAGTTACTATCTGCCAAGAATGGGTAGTACCGCCGTCAGATGAGGATGTAGAAAATAAGGTTGAATACCTTGTTGCCATGTCTAAAGCTGTAAAATAAGATTTCCGACAATCTATCATTGAGTACTTATGTTATGGGATACTTCCAGAAGATCTAAGGAGAAGGACTGACATTCACCATCTTGCACCTCGCTTCCTTTACTATAAGGACACACTGTATAAAAAATCATTTAAAGGAGTACTCTTAAGATGTTTAGGAGAGGAAGAAGCAATCCAAGCTTTGTAAGAAGCGCACTCGGGAGTTTGTAGATCACATCAGTCTGTACCAAAGCTCTATTTTCACATTAAAAGGATGAGATACTATTGGCCAACGATAGTGAAAAATTGTTTGGACTATGCTAGAACATGCAACACTTGTCAATTCCATGCAAATTTCATACATCAACCTCCAAAGGTACTACATCCAACTGTAGCATCTTGGTCATTCAATGCTTGGGGAATGGATGTTTTTGGTCCACTACCAAAATCTTCTGGTGGATACTTATACATCTTGGCCGCAACAGATTACTTCTCCAAGTGAGCCAAAGCAGTTGCTCTTAAGGAAGTAAAGAAAGAAAATATTACAAACTTCATCCGAGTGAATATTGTCTACCTCTTTGGAATCCCTCAATATATAATAACTAACAATGGCAAGCGTTTGATAACAAATTGATGAATAAGATTTGTGATCTCCTTGGCTTCAACCAGCGCAAGTCTTCTATGTACCATGCTGCCGCCAATGATTTAGCTAAACCCTTTAATAAAACTTTGTTCAACTTGTTGAAGAAAGTTTTCTCCAAATCCAAACGATACTGGCATGAGCAAATGGAAGAAGCTTTATGGGCATATAAGATAACTTATCGTACACCGACGCAAGCAACCCTATGCTCACTTGCTTTTGGAGTCAAACCAGTCCTACCACTTAAGTGTCAAATACCTTCTTTGAGACTGACTATTTAAGAAGGGCTCACCAATGAAGAAAATACTAAGTTGCGTCTTGCGGAGTTAGAAGCTTTTGATGAGAAGAGGCTAAAGGATCAACAAAATCTTGAATGTTATCAAGTCCGGCTATCTCGTTCTTTCAACAGAAGGGTTCGCTTGAGGTACTTACAAGTTGGAGATCAAGTTCATGCAGTAAGAAGGCCCATTATTACTTCTTATAAGTCTGGGGGCAAATTCACCTTAAAGTGGGATGGACCATATGTCGTACAAGAGGCATATTCAAACGGTGCTTACAAGTTTGTCGATGCAGATGGAGTGAAAATTGGTCTTATCTACACCAATTTCTTGAAGAAGTACTATCCTTGAAGAAAGATAACACTCTTTAAGGCATGAGTATAAACTGCATGTACACTCCTTAAGACACGAGTATAAACTACATGTACACTCCTTAAGGTACGAGTATAAACTGCATGTCGACTCCTAGCCTGCAAGACTATAAACTGTGCACGGCTAAAAAAAATGAAAGTCCGCTAGGTTAAAAACCCCAAAAGAGGCGGTCTAGGCAAAAGTTAGGACACAAAAAAAAAACACTCACCCAGAACTACGTTGTGACTTGATCCTCTTCATTGAGGTATGTAGACGCTTGGAATTTCATTCTGAGTCTAGTTGCATGATGTCAAAAAAAATATGTTCCTGCAGTATCTACCATATGGATACCAAGTATGAAAACATTCTAATTAAATTTTGGACTAACTCCACGTATTGGTGGCTCAATGGGGGCAAACTCCAATGAAATATGAGCTTCTTTACATAAAATGAAGTCTCAAAAATCCCCAAATTTAGAAGTTGAACCACTCAAAACGCCAAATTTGGGAGTGAAAGTTGACAAAATTTCCAAGTCTTCAAATCAGGGCCTCTCGCGGGTTTATCCTTAAAAGGACCTAAAAATTATCATGCCTTAAGGTGGAAAAAATTTGTCCCTTTGCACCTTAAACTGGCCTCTCACGGGTTTATCCTTAAAAGGATCTTAAAATTCCAAGCTTTAAGATGGACAAAATTTGTCCCTTTGCACCTTAAGTTGGCATGTCATGGGTTTATCCTTAAAAGGATATCAAAATTTCCATGCCTTAAGGTAGAGGAGATTTGTCCCTTTGCTCCTTAAAATAACGTCTAACGAGTTTATCCTTAAAGTATATTGAAATTTCCATGCCTTAAGGTGAAAAAGATTTATCCCTTTGCACCTTAAGTTTGTCCTTAAAAGGGGCCCATACTTTGAGAAGACCATCACATAAATGTATCAATGTAAAAGGCTCATACTTAGAAAGACCATCGCATAAATGCATCGGTGAAAAGGGTCCATCTTTAAAGAAGACCATTGCAGAGAAGACCATTGAATAAATGCATTAGTAAAGGGCCCATACTTAAAGAAGACCATTGCATAAATGCATTAGTAAAGAGCCCATACTTAAAGAAGACCATTGTATAAGTGCATCGATAAAAGGGCCCATACTTAAATAAAATCATTCCGTCTTCAAGCAAAGTCTTTCGGTCTTAAGGTGATGGAGGCGAAGTTAAACTCTCGCACCTTAAGCAGGTGTCCACTGTCTTCAAGCAAAGTCTTTCGGTCTTAAGGTGACGGAGGCAAAGTTAAACTCTCGCACCTTAGGCCGGCCAATTATTGCAGTCTTTCGATCTTAAGGTGACAGAGACTAAGTTAAAATCTCGCCACCTTAAGCTGGCCAATTATCGCATAAGTCTTTAGGTCTTAAGGTGACAGAGGTGAAGTTAAACTCTCGCCACCTTAAGCCGGCCAATTATTGCATAAGTCTTTTGGTCTTAAGGTGACAGAGGCGAAGTTAAACTCTAGCCATCTTAAGCCGACCAATTGTTGCATATTGCTATTTGCTTCAAACCTGCAAAAAAATAAAGGGGGAAAACAAGAAAGAAAGTAAAAAAACACAAATAGAAAGGATTTTACCTATTAGAGCGTTGCGATCTTAAAAGTTGTATATCACTAACTTGAATTGAGATAAAATGCCTTGATGAAAATAAAACCCTCAAAACCGAGTTTGAAGCAATCAAAATTCCCTTTGATGGTGATGGTCCCACATCAATATATAAATTATTTGGTAAGGTGATGCAAATCTAGAATCCTCTGTCGGACAACATATAAATATCGACTTCAAAAAATCATCTAGAACAATCCAAAAAAATGTTAAAATTCAAATTTTGGATATGTTATACATGCATGTTTCCAACATCTATAGGATCAAGAGGATCATAATTTCAATACTCACATTGAGATATAATTTTTTTGGTGATGCTGCGTAAATCTGAATTGTTGATGCATCAAAACTCGATATTGATTTTGGGATAACACCTGAAAATATCTTGATTTTATTAAATTATGAATTTTAGGTATGTTATAGATCTTTGTGTCTAGTTTCACAAGAATTAATCGGCTTGTGATTTCATCCTTCCTACTTCAAGATATGAAAGTTTTAGTAAAGATGCGCAGATTTAAAATTTTCAGCATGATAAAATTCAGAGATAACTTCAAAAAATTATCAAGAATTATATTGAAGGAATTTAAATCTGAATTTTTGATATGTTATAGATCTCGGATTTTAGTTTTTGGAATATCAAACGTTTTATGATTTCAATATTCCTACAATTAGATATGAATTTTTTACCACAAACATGTTGTGCTGAAAAAAAGTGACGAAAATAAGAGAAAAGTAGGAGGGAAAGAAATTACCTCAATATTGTTGATGACTTGAAAACTCCAAAATTGATATTTAGAAAGTGGGGAAACTACCTCATTTTATAGATTTGTAGGATGGGTGTTTTCTTCTCCAATATAAGTTCAGATTGGAATAACTTCTATCTCCAAATTCAAATTGGAGATTGTTTCCTTCTAGATTGTTTCCTTCTCCCATACAAATTCAAATTGGAGGTTGATTTTCTTCTCTCATACAAAATTCAAATTGGAGGTTGTTTCCTTCTCCCATACAAATTCAAATTGGAGGTTTTTATTTCTCTAATCTAAGTTCAAATCGGAAGTGTTTTATTCCTGATTAAGTAAGGCGATGAAAAAGTCTTTCAAAATCTGTTTGAAATTAGATATCATACCTCACCAACGGGTCTTAAGTATAGAGATTCATGAAAAAAATAAGAGAATTTTGAGAGGCAATATCAATATGGTTCGACTTTAATTTTTTTGAATGGGGTATTCATATGTATGAAAATCATTGAAGTAAGAAGGAAACATGTTTAAATAATCATACTTAAGGCTAGTCTCCAAAATATTAAATGTCTCGACAAGTCTTGAAGTAGGGAGCATTTGTGGGCGATGCAATTTTGAAGATTTAAATCCTTATAAAATTCGGATTCTATTAAATTCAAAATATATTAGTCTCAAATATATATTGCGTATTAATATAATTGGATTAATTATTTAAGTCCAAACATATATGGATTTAATTAAAGTTTATTTTTTATTGGGCTAGCCCATTGATTTGGGTTACAAATGATGAGCCCACTTTGCTAAGCTCAAGATATTGTCATATTCTACAGGCCCAAATAAACACCACTTGTCAAATGACGTGGCATACCAAGTCAAGTGAAGCAGTCAATAGGACCATGCCACATGTAAAAATAATGCAGCAGGCTCAATAAAATCAAATCCCATAAAGACGCCACGTCACTTGAATTTGATTGATCAAAGAAAGTCCATCTTCATCATGACTCTTCCTTTTCCACAACTATAAATAGGGGTTTCATAATTCAGAAAGAAGGACCACATAACTCTAACAAGTAGCAAGAGAAAGCTCGTGGATCAAACGCCACAATTTCTCTAAAAAGCTCAAGCATTCAAATCAAGTTCATCAAAATTCAAGATCAAGACCGCAATATTCAAAAACAAGCTCAAAAGCCCTTGAATTCAAGCACAAGTCAAGATCAATTCCCTCAAAGCATTCAAATCAAGTTCAAATTCAAACTCAAATCAAGGTGTCCCATGCTCGTAGAATCAAAATAGATGAAGGAAAGGAAAAGAAAATAAAAATAAAATAAAAGAGGACGGGTTCGCACCTTTTTCGAGGCAGTGAACTAGGGAATTTCTCGTTGGAAATTCGAAGTCGAACTTATGCTCGGACTTACCCTCAAACTTGAAAATCAAACGAAAAATAGCAGAAGTAATAGTATGAACTTTCTAATGCTAATTTAATAACTTCTTATAGTTATTCTTCCTTCTTGCTTGCTTTTCTTGCTTTTTTTTTTGCTTCCAAAAAAATGGAATCCTAAAGGCTCTTTTATAGCCAAATTTGAGGGGGCTCAACGGTTGGCCAAGTGAGGCCTCAAGAATTCAAAATTTGAATTCTTGAGAGTCTCAACTCCAAGAAATTAAAAGCTGAATTCCACCCCTTTTTGAGAATGATGTGAAGGGAAAAAGATGGTTTGGGGGGCACAATTTCAGACCCATCAGATTAAGGAGATGACAACCCCCAAATCCAACAATCATTGATGCTCTTCGTCTTTTATGAAAATTAAAATTTTTCGGAGTTAGAGTTCAAGTTGGAGTTGAACTTGGAGTTGGAGTTGTGTTTGACCATGTCTTTTTTGAATTTTTTTTTTTATTTTTGAAAAAACTTTTTAAATATGATTTTATATCCCAACTTTTACAAACAATCGAAATCACCCAATTAAAGTTTACCTACTAACGGAAAAAGAACACAATTAGCCACTTTTATAAAAATAATTACATATATATAGCCATATTTATTGAATTTCAATTATGACATATATAATATTTACATTAATAGCCGTTGTCTCATATTTGAAAATTTTAAATATAGATGTTATATTAACAGATCACCGCTTCCTATTTTTTAGGTAACAAATACTATCTTTCAAACAAACTTATTTTTTTAGGAATTTATTTAATTTATTTTCTTTATTTTTCATTCCTAAAAAATATGAAATGATGAGTTGTTATTAAATTTTATGGTGCCGCTAATTTATTTCTTTAATTTTCTTATACATGAAAGATTTTACTCTGTGTGAATAAATTATTTCTATTTAAAACATATTTTGCATATTTATGGCATATTATATCATATACCATAAATATATAAATATGCTTAGTATGTTTTTTTATACTTTGTATATTTATATATATGTGTATATGGTATATACATGGTATAAACTTCATATATAACATACTTCGTATATTTATGTTATAAATATGCTTAGTATGTTTCTTAATACTTTGTTTATTTATATATGTATGTATATGGTATATACATGGTATAAACTTTATATATAATATACTTTATATATTTTTGTTATAAATATAATACTTTATATATTTATGGGTATAAATATAATACTTAAAGATACCAAGTATTAGGGTATATAAAGATAGCAGTTGCAGTTTAAGGTATAAATTTGTTAAATTGGACATATTTTTTTATGAAAAATATATATCACCGATTTATATTTTTAGCATATATATGATATAAACTATTTATATTTGAATAGTGTAATAAAGATGTACACAATATAATATATATAATCAAATTAAAAATGAGAATAATTTGTAGAAGTGGTAAACTAATCTGCTACAACTTTATTAATTTCATAAATATAGAAAACGATTATCCATTATTAATTACACGACTATAATTCTTTAGACATCTGTATCACAGCAGAAAACTTATTATTATTATAATATAGTAATTAGGATCATTAGCAGTAAAATAATGTCTTAAATAAGGGAGAAAAATAATGATGAGAGAGAAAAAGGATATATATTAATTAGGATAGCATTAAGTTTGAAATTATAATTATCTTATTCTTTAAAACTTCTATATATGTAATATTAAAAAAGTAATATTATAAGGAGAGTTTTATGTAAAAATTTAAAAGATTGGGGTTAGATGTAATAATAATAAAAGTTGAAATTGGAGTTGAAAATTTGTGAAAACACCAAAAACTTGTTTTCCCTTTTCAGAAAAAATTTTCGAAATTATTTTTTGAATTTTCATGGCCAAACACCACAATTTTCAATTCCGAAAAATTTTTCAAAAAAAAGAGAAAAAATTTCATGGCCAAACAGGCCCTTAATGATGCTTCTTTTTTCCTAATTAGTTTTTTTTATAACGTACGTATTATATATATAAATTCACATAAAAATAACTGTATTTAGAAAATATTATAATAATACGACAAAATTTATTTAGAATTAAAATTAAAGTTAACATACTAACATATAAATATTTATTGCGATATCAAACACATTTATATTTATTGAGATTAAACATAAAAAATTAAAAAACAATTATTCCGTTTATATCAAAATTACTGAAACTAATATGACGGATAAAACACGTTATTTTTGATAAAGTATTCAGGAATAAGAAGCATGAAAAAATTAATTATATAAAAAGGAGAGCCAAAATTGGGTGTCAACAGGGTAGAATTAAAATTTTATTTTAAAAATATATTCTCCAAGGTCATAGGAGTCTACAGGTGAAAATCCACGCAAAATGCGTTAAAAATAAGGTCCAAATCGAAGAAAACTCCTTTTTTTAAGCTTTACCGGTAAAACCCTCAAATTTTCATTTTGAAATCATGTTTTAATGGTGTTTTAAATGATATAATCAATGAAAAATAATGGGAATAAGGTTTTGGAGCTTACCTAAGCTCAAATGGTGAAGAAATCCTCAAGAATCACCCAAACTCAAAGCTCAAAGGTCCCAAAAAAGAGGAAAAATATGAAAATGGGTTTTTATATCAACTCAGCTCTGGCCGCTTAAATGGTCAAATGAGAGATTAGGTGGCTATTGCTTAAGCTAGGGGTGACCATTAAAGCGGTCTGGCCTAGGATTGCTTATCAGTTGGATAATTATACTTAGCGGTTCGGCTTATTGGTTATCGATTTTTAAATATACTAATCTGCTAGCCACCCAATAAGATAATGGTTGGTTCGGTATCGGATTAGCAATTAACGGATGGTTATTGGATGGTGCAACAGATAAATTTAAGAGAGAATCAAATATCGAGTGATTATTGGTAGTTCCTCCGTTTCTTTACCGATTAAGTTGTTTGTATACTATGATTGATCCATTTATCAATCTT
This sequence comes from Capsicum annuum, assembly GCF_002878395.1. Taxonomy (NCBI): domain Eukaryota; kingdom Viridiplantae; phylum Streptophyta; class Magnoliopsida; order Solanales; family Solanaceae; genus Capsicum; species Capsicum annuum. Next base: position 209,948,822 of record NC_061114.1, read on the forward strand.
TTAGGCTTCTTGAGTTTTGTTCGTGTAGTTATTTAATAGGTTAAAACATCAAACAAATAAGAATTTTTTTTCTAGACCTAAAATGTATGTAAAAATATTTTTAATTACTAGATTGACAGAAAAAAATTAAAACTTTAATATTATTTGATGATTAACTTATAAATAATTCATTCACTTGTATATAAATAAAGTCATGAAATCCAACAAGTTTTTAGGATGATAACAACAATATAATAAATGTCTTTCGATATTATACTTTCTCAAATGAGTACGAAGATGTATTGGAATGTAGGTATATATAATAATTTAGAAACTAGAGTTGGAATATTCATTTGCAGAGTACTTAATATATAACTAAAGTATTAATCTAATGCCTAAGATACAGAAACTCAGTAGCCGACATAGCAAGCTCGTGACCCAAACTCCCTAATATATAAAATCGACTTTGGGATGGACCTCAAAGTTGTCATTCTTCATATTTAATCAGACTCCTCACCAGTCACTACAAAAATAAAGACGTCGTTTGATTGGAAAATAAGTTATGATAGGATTAGTTATATTAGAATTAGTTGTTTTGCGATAAGTTATGTTGATATTATTTTTTAGTAATTATTTGATTTGTGGTACTAAAAATGATAGGCATTACATTCTTTCTAAGAATAAGTAGTTTGTTTACAAAAATATCTTTCATCTTATTTAGCTTAATATTTCATGTTAAATTACTTATTTTGTCCTAAATTTTATAAAATGTTATAATCTCATTTAAAAAAAAAAATTGATCATAAAAAATATGAAAAAGAATTACTCTCATCTTATATTATTTAGTATCACTAATATTTGAAAAGTTGAATTGTATTTTTTTAAAAAATAAATTTTCAAACATGTTTAACTATATATAAAAATAATTTTTTATTTAATAATTAAGCATGTACTAAGTTAAAAAGGAAATGTCAAGATACTTTAAGTATTTATCCATGATGAATTTGTTAGGAAAAATAAAAATTTGAAGTAAGATTAATAATTACAAAATACAAAGACAATAAACTCTTGGATTAATTTTGAATTTGACTGTATAAATAGTTAAGTCCATATAGTTGTTCAAATTTACCAACACCCCTTAAATGGATAACTTATTTCGATACTATTTATTAATCTCGAGATAAGTTATCCCGAATTTAACAACCAAACATAACATCAAAAAAAATTTATCCTGAAACTATTATTTTATTCCAAAATTATATATTTTAATATCTCACACCAAATGACTCTTTGATAATAAATATGTATTTTTAAAAAGAATGTTAAGATTTTTACTAGCATTGATTAATGCTCATTGGATTAATGTTGCTTTAGGAATGTTTACAAAGACTGTTAATGTAAATTGTCACAAATAATTAATTGCCTCTAAAAATATATTTTAGTAGAAATGAAATTATAACTAATTATTGATGAATATTTTTTTTTTTTTGGTTAGTACCATCTCACTTAGATTAGTAATACATTTTTCTTTCTTTAATTATTTTGATGATTTAGACAGCTGATTTTATATCACCTACTTCTGTTGATATTTTCATCAGGACAAAAAAAAAGTCGTAAGCATTTGAGGATAAGGATGTTCCTGCCAGAGAGATAAGGTTTGATAATTCCGCAAGCAGAACACGTTGAAAAATTTGCTAAGATCCAAAAGATGTCGACGTAGCAAGAGATATTTTTTATTTATTATTAGATCGTACTCCTTTGTTTATTTTTACTAGTTATTATTTTATCTTTTAAAATCAATCAATATGAATTTTAATTAATATTTTTAAATTTAAATGATTGAAATTATAGAAAAAAGTTATAAGTTGTAATCCATCTCATATCAATATAATAAAAAATATATTTTAAAATATTAATAAAAGTTCATATAGATAGATCTTGAGAATGAAACAAAGACAAGTAAAAATGAATAAAGAAAGTATTACGGTACTAATTTATAATATACAAACCCCTCGTCCCCCAATAAAAAAAGAAAGGAAAACAAGAATTAAAGAATCTAAAAAGATCTTAACACAGGAAAAATAAAAATCTATGACCTAATGTTTGAGGAGAATTTCGCTGATCAATTTGTCTATATTCACATAAGATGATCCTATTGATTTTTGAGCAGCTTCTTCAGCCAATTTCTTCCATTCCAATGCCTTCTTCTTCATCTCTTTGCCCTTCTCGCCAACCATTAATTCTATCACAAGACTTTCAACTTCGTTCCTTTTCACATTATTGTCGATTTCCATTCCAATCCCCCATTGGGTGCATTTAAACCAACAATTAGTCTGTTGTTCAGCGAAAAATGGCCAACAGATCATTGGGACCCCACTGCCGATGCTTTCGAGGGTTGAATTCCATCCGCTGTGAGTCAAGAACCCTCCAATAGCAGCATGGCTAAGGACTTGTTCTTGCGGGCACCAACTTGTCAACCTCCCTCTTTCTTTAGTTTTTTCCACGAATTCAGATGGAAGAATTGCTTGTTTCCCTGATACAATATCAGGCCTTATGATCCACAAAAATTCCATCTGACTATTGGCAAGTCCCCATGCAAATTCTATAAGTTGGTTCTGAGTCATGACAGTAATACATCCAAAATTGACATAAACAACAGAATTTGGTTTCTTGGAATCAAGCCATTCTAGACACTTTGGATCTTCTTTCCAAAGATTGGACCCCAAACACTCCAAATTCTTGTCCTCGATATGTTTTACAAGAAAATGTAGGGGACCAATCGTGTAGATCGGAGGAAGAAGTTTTTGAAGTGATTCAAGAACTTCCTTCTCTAATGGATCAAATGAGTTGATTACAATAGCAGAAGCAGATTTGCTTCTATCTGTTTCTTGGATAAGGAAGTTGAATACAATATCATCTGGATTTGTAGTTCTAATGAAAGTTGGAAAATCCCTCAAACGTATTCCTTTCACGCCCGGTATCCAATCCAAAGTTGTCTCTAAATAATCATTTGTCATGTCACTTGCATCTGCAGTTTCCCCAAAAACGTAAAAGAATCGAAGTTATAACACAAGCATATATTAAAATGCAATTAAAATGGGCTATTATAAAACGCGATGTACCTTTAAGTGGAAAGTATCCTTTTTCAGAAAGATTGCGGTAGTGCATGTAACATAATAAACCACAAGCACTTGGGGTCCAAAAGAAAACATTAGGAATGTCCAGATCTTGAGTAGCAGCTAGAGTGAAGCTCATACAACCATCAGAAACAATGCACGAGACAGGTGGCACATTAGATGAAGAAGTGTGATTGAGCTTCACGAGCAATTCCTTGAAAGGAACTAAACAAGTCTTGGTGGTGGATTCACACAAAGAAGGAATATCTTGAGTTGAATCGGCATCACATGGTGGGAGGCCATCAGGAATGGTCTCAAATCGAAAAGATGACAACCCTTTGAGGGAATCAGGGCCGCGAGACTTAAGAAGACGCCTATGATTATATTCAGTGTTGACAAAAGTAATGTGAAAACCTTTGTGATTGAGGATTTTAGCCAACTTTAACATTGGATTAATGTGACCTTGGGTAGGATGTGGTATGCAAACTGCATGAGGCTTGTCAAGTTCAGGACAACTTCTAATGGAACACATGTTTCTAAAATTTTTAGCTTATGATTTGGCTCAAATTGATTTGATAATTGCAAGTTAGTCTCAAATTGATTTGATATTTGCCAGTTATAAGAATGTGCTTGTGTTTATAGAGAAGATAGTGAGATCATACGTGTAAGGTTTGAAAGTTCAAGATCAGAAAAATCAAGCAAGAAAGTTGGAAAAGTCAAAGTTGAATTACGTGCTATGCGAGAAATATTTTTTAAAAATTCAATCATTAAAAATATTAATGTATTCTTTAAAATAATAAAATTGATCAATTTTTATTGTATCACATTAACATATTTCAAATTATTATTACTTATTAAATATAATTTTTAATAAGTAATTTTAAAAACTATAAAAATCAGTTAATTTACTGCCTCCTCCCCCCTCCGGAAAAAAAAAAACTCTCAGTTCACACAATTCTGTAATTCAAATCTATATCAATAACCTAATACTCATAATTGTTCCGTAAATATTGCATATTAATTTCATCCATAAATTAATTTAAAGATAAAAAACATATAATTATTTTAAAACAATTGTGTTTCACTTTTTTTTTTTTTGGTTCTATTGTTCACTATCTAAAAATATTAGATTGTTAAAATTGCCTTTTATCAAATTATCAACTTGCTTAATATACTTATCAAGTGCTCTTCTTATTAACATATTTATATAATAGATATGTTTATTTTATTTAATCATATGTATATTTAATTTTTGAACTTTAATCTTATAATTCACATCACTTCAATTTAAAATTCATGGTTAGTAATTTATTTATTATCTAATTACTTCATTATATTGTTAAAATTAGTTCAAAATCTTTATTCCCCCACCCCACCTTTTGTATTTCTAAAAGTACGATGCGCGGATAATATTAAAGTATTATTTCGAATCATTTCATATCGAGTTATCTTGATAAACATGTTAAATAATATATCTTTAACAAAAATAAAATCAACTATAATATTACTTCTAAATGAAAAGTGTCCCACCACCACCCTCTCCGCTAATCAAATCTATATGAGTAAAAATGCTTATATCATATTAAAAAAACTTTTATGTTTCATACTTTTCATTATTGTGTTATTCACATTTTAAAGATATGAGATTGTTTGATTAAAATTTCTTTCCACTTCTAATCAAATCTATATGAGTAAAAATAATTATGTAATTGTAAAGAAAATTTTTATGTGTCACATTTTTCTTTTTTATGTTATGTACAATGTAAAGATATCACATATTTAATATTGATTGTTTATTATTTTTAATTCTATTGTTACTCTATCAGTTTTTTAAATTTACAAAGCAACATAAAAAAGAAGAACAATGATATCAAACACACACACATTTAGAAAATCTTAAGCTTATGAACTATACGAACAAAACTTCTACTTCCGAGATTATAGGTGATTGGGATAACGTCAAGGGTTGTAGGTTGTTGTTCCTCGCTTTTAACGTTAACAAAGACGATTAACACGAAAATGCCATATGCTTCCATATAGGTGTGACATTTAAAAACAAAATTTTCTTAAATGAAAAAAAATAAAAAATGCACTAAATAAATTCATCAAGCTAATGATATAGATGTATATATAAGAGAGACTAAGGCCCTCTTTGTTTGCACTTAATGGAGGTCTGAATCGGAATGGTTCAGACTTCAGCCCATTAAGTGCATTTGTTTTTTTTTTTTGTAAAAGAGCCTGTTAATGTATCTGAAAATATCTGAATGGATCAGATATGAAAAGAAGTCTGAATAACATTCAGACTCTTTTTTAAACATAATCCCTAACTCTCTCACTTCATTATTTTCTCTCTCTTTTCACGTTATCTCTCTCCCTCTCTTTTCACGTTATCTCTCCCTCTCTTCACGTTTCTCTCTCTCTCTTCCCCTTCACTTGCTTTCCTTCTCTTTTATGCATGATTCACCAAAATTTTTTATAAATATTTTAGTTATCAATTTGTGTATTCATTATTTGCTAAACTTTAAATTTTTGCTTGCAATTTTTTATTTTGATTATAAAATTTGTAGTTCTTTGGATAATAGAATCTTATGTGTGCCTGTTCATAACGTAATATTGAATTTTCTAATAATATTTTCACTCAGATTTCATGGTTAACAAATAAACATGTGTCCGTTCTTGTATTAATTAGCTATTCAAATACTTTAATATTTATTCATCTAAGTCAAAATTATATCTGATTAATTATTTTAGTTTGTTGGATCAGTTTAATTGATAGATTACTTTATGTTGAAATTAATTTTTTATAATTACATCATATCACAATAATTATTAATCGATATATATTTTTTTAATAATTTAAATAATTCAATAATTATATTTAACATAATATATTTATCTTTAAATATTTTAATTATCACTCAAATAATAATTTTGTTGTTTAAGTTAATACTTTATGTAATATTTTTTTCATATAATATAATATTTTATTACTTTTTAAATTTGAATTGCATATTTATTACAATTAAATAAATTATGTACATTCAGATGTTAAAAAACAAACAGTCTTAGTCATTCAGTATTCAGATCTAGATACAACATCTTAATCATTCAGATATCCATTCAGATTCAGACGTCTTTATCTTAAAAAAAAAAACAGATGCACCCTAAGAGGCTAGAACAACATTCAACTTCAAATATCATATTAATTTATTATTTTGTTAAATTATTGGCTTACTTACATAAAAATTCGTCAAACTACTTGTAAAATTGATCATACAACACTCATTACAATTCCCCAATCACTGCTTATCCTCTAACTTGTGATACAAAAAACAACTACAATAACATATAGTTATGACAATTATATCAAACATATAATTTAACTACAAAACTTTAAAACAACAATATCTTTTAAAAAGAGCAATAATATCAAACTTAACTTTGAAAAACTTAAGACATATAAAAATTTTCGATATTCTAACAGAATACATCATTAAAAATATATACCATCAAAACTTCAAATAACATTAAAAACTCTCTTCACGATGAAATTATGATTTCAACACTGCATTCTTCTATCCTTTTCATTTTTCTCGATCTCCTCTGCAAATCAATAATACCAGCAAAATCATCGTTAAAAAACAAAAATAACTCTAAAGAAAAATTTCTTTATATATAACGGAAAAACTATTAATATGAAATCATTTTTTTTATAAAAAATAGAAAAAAATTAATATGAAATCATTTTACCTATGAATCTTTTACGTATTAAAACCATGGTCTCAGTCATCATCTACTTGGAATGTGTTACCATTTCGAATCGGAGTTGAAGAGCCAGGGAGTAAACAAAGAAAATAATAATTATTCACCAAAAATCTTCTTTCTTGGCCAATAAATTTTAGAAGAGCCTGAAATGGTGGCCTTGTAAACTTAAAATTATTCCTTTTATGTGTATATTGGAATACCTCTACATAATAAACACGTGGGTTAATCGCATCACTACAAAAAAAGGAGAAAACCGACCACGAAAATCAACCACCCCAATTTCCAACCACAAAACCGATCAAAGTGTGTGGTCGATAAAGTAGTGGTAGTTTTTTAAAAACTGACCACTTGTGGTCATTTTTTTTAAATATATATATTTTTAAAATTCATTATTATTTTATTAAAATTAAAAAAAAATTATAAAAAAAACTGACCACAAGTGGTCGATTTTTTATTAAATTAAATAATTAATTTTAATATTAAATCGACCATAAGTAGTCGATTTACTAATTAATTAATTAATTAATTTAATAGAAAATTGACCACATGTGGTCGATTTTCAAATAAATTAATTAATTTATTAAAAAACCGACCACAAGTGGTCGATTTTTATTAAATTAATTAATTAAATTTAATATAAAATTGATCACTTGTGGTCGGTTTTGTGCAAAAAAAAATTCAAAAATCGACCACTTGTGGTCGATTTTTCTAGAATTTTTTTTAAAAAATAAAAATCAAAACTCAAATACAGCGTGCAACAACAACAATGCAATAAAACAGTAACCAAATGTAAATAAGCAGCAACAACAACAAAAAATCAAATGTAAATACTTTCAAAAGTATACAACACATACAAAATGTCCAACAAAAGTGAGTATCAAAAAACTAAAACAATAGTTTCAAACAACAAAATGTCTAAATTCAAAGTACAAAACATACAAAAATAAAAAAACTAAAAGTCATCATCAATTCGTCCTCGTCTTCCATATCCTCATCCATGCTGAAATCATCCAGGGGGCCTAGACCTTTTGCAGCCCGAACTGCATCACCAGGACACGGAGGAATAACCCCCGCAGTCTGAATGAAAGAGCTGAACTGCTGCTGCAGCATCCTGATTTGTGATGTTGTTGCCTCTTCCGTCTTCTTCTATCTCTCTCTCTGTTTAGTAAACTTCTCTCTCTGTACAACAATATCTTCAGTGAGTTTAGAAACCGTATTTTCTAGTCTTTTAATGGTTTCTCTATTAACTGCAGAGCTAGAATATGCAGCGCCGGATGAACACCTAATATTATCACCAAAATTTTTTTTGTGGTATCCGTAGAAATGACCTCTATTTACAGGACCCACAACTTTTGCCCATAACTCCTCCTCTACATGTTGGGGTATTGGGTCACCCCGAATTTTAGGAGGCTGACTACTAGGATATTCACTAACAAGACACGTATATTCATCTTATATTCAAAGTAAAGTTACTACTAAAAGTCAAAAATATTAAAATAGTTATAATTGAATAATATCAACTTTGAGAAAAAGATTAATAAATTCAAAATTTATTTCTTATGTTGATAGCTTTTGCATGAGCTTCAACCTAGACATCTTCATCAGTTGAGTTCTTTTTCTTTCTCAGATGAGTCTCCACTAATAGCTCATCAGTTGGTATTTCCCTACCCTTTTCTTTTCCTGCATATGAAAAAATTATCAATGTTCAAATAATAAAAAAATTTAAATAGAAACAAACAATTAAAACTGTAAAAGTTACATATCATTTTTTTTCAGCATAGCAAGAGTACTTCTGGCACCCACAGTATGTAGGGAGCCACCCTTGGATGATGTTTGGGCTTTCTTTCATTTTTCTCTCAACAATTGGTATTCTTGGCTACTCCAATGACGAAGATACAGTTGTCATGCAGCTTCAGAAATCCACTTAGGTTTTACCAATCTGGTTCGGGCATAATCCAAAAGACTGTTAAATCTGGCTTTACATCTTATGAAAAAGTTTCTCTTTATAAGAAATGTATTTGCATCATCCCACCAGTAAAATTTCTACAACAAAAATATTTAATATTTTGTTCTAACAAAGTGTTAATAAGTAGTCGATAAGTTAAATCCTTACCTTAAATTCTTCAAACATTTTTTCCCTGTTAATTTTTGGAACCTTTTACCAGCTGGTCCAGTAGCCGTTGAAGTGTCGAGAAATGCATATTCGCGCCTTTTTTCCAACTTCAGCATCTGACCTAAACCTATAATACAAGATCAAACAGTAATTTCATAGAACATAATAATATAGTAATGAAAAAATGAATAACGTTATTATATTTAAAAATCTTACCCTCCCGCAAAAGGAACAAGGTAAATCCTCCCAGAATCATCTCTGTCTCCTGGCTGCCAAGTAAGTGATGGTGGATGCACTGTTGTGGGCGGATCTGAAGCACCAGATGGAGTGCCTCCAAGATGAAGATCCGACAACCCAATAGATTCAGCAGAATCACTATGTGAAGCTGTGTGACTGCTGCAGGAGGGTATCAATGATGGTAGGTGTATGGATGGGCCAGCGACCGTCCGATAGTACCGTGCTTGCGGTGGCATGATCATAGGAGTAAAATGAGTCGGTGTAGACCCATAAACTGGTCCCACATGCATAGGAGTAGGTATCGAATCCTCGGATGACCTAGAATATGAGGGTCGTGCTATCGCGTCAGCGAACTGACCCTCATATATATGAATACCTGTCAGTCGTCTATAAGGCAGAGGTTGTCTTTTCTTTTTTGGTTTCGTAGTATCAACTTTTTCCTTACCCTTGTCACCTCTGCCTAACATCTAAATTATGTTAAGTTAACAAGTAGTTAGTTCCTACAAAATGAATATACAAGAAAAAATTTCAAGTTACTAATTCACATATCAAATCGCTCCAACAACACGAGATATAGACAAGAATATTTTTATTACTATATAAATCATGAAAAAGTAAAAAAAATAATCTTAAACAGTATATTACATATCAATATCAAACAAGAAATATAAAGGTAAATATATAGTACAAAGCATAAAGACATCAATACATAATAAATACAACCTACACAACTAATCCTCCTTTTCTGAAGACTCTCTACTAAACTATTCACTCTCTTCGGAGGTTTACTCATCTCCTACCCACTCAGCCTCTTCTTTCGTAATATTAACTTCTTCAAATATATTTTTCAGGTGATTCAAATCGTCCACTAATTCAACGTCCACTGGCTGGTGATCAATCTGCATTTTATTTTGATACGCAGTCTCCAGCACATTCTCAACTTTCAACCGGCCTATAGGCTTTGTTTTGATTATAGACCACTAATCAGACTTGTTATTGCGCAACAGATAAGGAGCATAATACACTTCTTTAGCATTTTGCGCTAGAACAAATGGATCGTAAATAAGATACGACCTATTGTGCTTCACTTCAATGATATTATGCTCCTTATGTACTCTTGTGCCTCTTGAGATTAGATCAAACCACTTACATCGAAAGAGGATAATTTTTTTTATTGGGAAACCAACATACTCCAGTTCTAAGATCTCGTGTATGATGCCAAAGTAATCAACAACATCATCATCACCCTTAACCCAAACACCACTATTGTTTGTTTTCCTTGTTCTGGAGTGTTGTTTGATGAAAGATTTAAACTCATTTACTTTGTATTGGGACATTGCATTAGCTTCAACTGGACCCAAAGAAATATCTCTCAAGAGCTGATCGTATGCGGCTGCATTTGGTGAATGGTGTACCTAAAAATATTATACATATATATATTTTAGTTGAGAAATGTGTAAATGTTTAAACTTTGTAGAAATATTAATACACTTACGAACCTCATTTTTAAACCATATTGCAAATGATGCATACACTTGATTTTCGTGGAATTGAGTCTTAAATGAACTGAACATCCAACATGAGAAACAAAATTAGTTTCTTTAAGGGAATGAGTAAACAAATAAGATATATTAAAATTTTAATCTCCTTACTTCAGAAAAGGCTCAATTTCCAGGCAATTCGACAAGACATACAAAGTTGCTGATTTGTGCTCCGTGGGAGTGAGCCGGCGAGGTATGACCTTTTTAGGCTTACAACCAGATTGATTGAAAATTGATATCGGTTGCAAATGAGGTTCATTCACATCATCCTGATGACGATTTGCTTGGTTTCTTGAACAAGCAACTTCATCACAAAAGTAGTATGAACAAAATTGAAAAGTTTCTCTTGTAAGATATTCCTGAACTATAGAGCTTTCCACCCTATGTTTGTTTTTGGGGTCCCTTTTTAATTTTCCAATTTCCTTGTACAATCTTAAGGTTAGATCTTTATATTTAAAAAAGATATGTATAAATTTAAATATGCTGCAAATGCTTACCGTTCGAATGGATACATCCACCTAGTTTGAACTGGACCGCCTAGACGAGCTTCGTGCACAAGGTGAATGAAAAGATGGTCCATCACATCAAAGAACGCTAGTGGGAAAATCTTCTCCAGCTTATTGGTGATAACAACAATGTTACTTTCCATTCGCATCAGAATTCTTCTTTTAATGTGGTGGAACATAAGTCTTTGAAGAACAAACTGATCTCTGCTATTGGTTTCCATATGTTTTCAGGTAAATCAATAAAAGCAATTAGAAGTAATTGTTCCATGAAAAGATGACAATCATGGCTTTTCATTCCATGCAAAATTCCTTGTGCCATATCAATTCTCTTTCCCAAATTTGAGGCATATCCATCGGGCATCTTCAAACTTTGAACCCACTGACATATTTGACGTTTTTGGTCTAACTTGAATGTAAAACTAGCCTTGGGCTTAAGAACATTGTCGTTGGGCCCCTGCTGTAAGTGTAATTCTTTGCGGTTGAAATATTCTGGTAAGTCAAGTCTGGCCTTAGGATTATCCTTTGTATTGCCAGTGACATCCACAGCCGTGTTAAACAAGTTGTCAAAATAGTTCTTCTCAATATACATGACATCAATATTATTTCTAAGTAAATTATCTGGCCAATATTCTAACTCCCAGAATATACTTTGCTTAGTTTAGTTATGCTAAATGTCATATCCATCAAGCCTGTACAATTGTTCCTCGCTGGCTTTAGGCAAATCCTGAACTATTTTCCAGACGTCATGACCAGAAAACCTTAGAGGTGGACCATCATGTTCCCTTCTATTCCTTCTGAATGCATTCTTGAGTCTCCTAAATTCATGATCAGGTGGCAAGAAAAAACAATGACAATCAAACCATGAATTTTTTCTGCCATGTTACAATGTGAAAGATTTTGTTTTTCCCATGCAGTATGGACAAACCATCTTTCCAGCTGTCATCCACCCAGACAACATTCTATAAGCAAAAAATCATTAACAGTCCACATTAGATATGCACGCAAATTATAATTCTGCTTAAGTGAGATATCCCAAGTTTCAACCCCCCCCCCCATGCCATAAAATTTGAAGTTCATCAATCAAAGGTTGCAAGTAGACATCTATTCTGCTTTTTGGATTACGCAAGCCAGGAACAACATAATTAAAAAATATATAGGGACTAGTCATCAGCATTTCAGGAGGAAGATTATAAGGGGTGATAAATACAGGTCAGCATTATGGCGCAACACTAACTGAAAAAGGAGAGAAGTCATCCGCACATAATCCCAAATGAATATTTTGTGGCTCAGCTGCAAAATATGGATAAGTTGTAGCAAAATGCTTCCAAGCCTCTCCATCAGATGGATGACACATAACACCGGTGGGCCTTCTATTTTTATTGTGCCATCTCATATGAGGAGCTGAGTTGTTTAAAGCATACAACCTCTACAACCTTGGTATTAGAGGTAAATAATGCATTACCTTAATAGCAATTTGATTTCCACTAGAACCATGCTTATATCGAGAGTGCTTACAAAACTTACAGGACTCTAGGTTAGAATCTTTGTTAAAGTATAACATGCAGCCATTTTCACAACAATCAATTCTAATCAAGGAGAGACCTAACTTTGACACTAATCTTTTTGCCTTATAGAAAGAATCAAGAACCTCCAAGCAGGGGTCAACTAACTCTTTAATAAGATCTATCATTGAGTCCATTCCTCCTTCAACAATGTTCCAGTCAGATTTAATACTTAATAATCTAACAGCAACAGAGAAACGAGAGAGCGAACACCCATCAAAGAAAGGATGACTAGCAGCATGTAATTCTTTGTAGAAATTGGCCGCTTCGCTATTAGGAACATCTTCGGAATTTTCCCTAAAGTCACTCCCGTGTTGCATCCCATAAACATCGTGCACCATTTCTGTCATCCTAGTATCTTGATATTCATTATGCCCTGCAGACCTACTACTTTCTCCAACAATAAAGTTATTTTGTGCAACATCACCATGAATACCACACAATTTTAAAAAATCCTTGTGAAACCCCTTTCTATAAAAATATTCCTTTACATCTTCTTCACTTACAAGATTTATACCATCGCATCTAACACTAGGACAACGAATAGCCTAAAAATATGTCCAAACATCAAGTGTCTTAGCATGTTCAATAAATCTTTTGACAGCTTCAACAAATTGCTCCCTAATACCCATTCTATTATCATTGTTTCAGTGATATATTCAGCTATGATCAGGTTCCATCTATGCAATCAATCAAATTTAACTAATTAGATCAAGTCATAATAAATTAATTATCACAAACCATAATCACATTAAAAAAAATACCTTTAAAGTCCCCACACTTAACCATTTTTAAGTGACTAAGTCACCAACCAAACCACATTCAAAATTAAAAAATCCCCTTTAAAGTTCCTACACTTAATCATTTTCAAGCAACTAAGTCACCTACCAAACCACATTCAAAACAAAAAAATCCCCTTTAAAGTCCCTACACTTACAAGTTTTCAAGTGACTAAGTCACCAACCAAACCACATTCAAAACAAAAAAAAATTCCTTTAAAGTTCCTAGACTTAACCATATTCAAGTGACTAAGTCACCAAACAAACCACATTCAAAACAAAAAAAATCCTCTTTAAAGTCCCTACAATCAACTATTTTCAAGCAACTAAGTCACCTACCGTAACCACATTCAAAATAAAAAATCCCTTTTAAAATTCCTACGCTTAACCATATTCAAGCAACTAAGTCACCTACCCAACCACATTCAAAACAAAAAAAAATCCTCTTTAAAGTACCTACACTTAACCTTTTTCAACCAACTAAGTCACCTACCAAACCACATTCAAAACAAAAAAATCCACTTTAAAGTTCCTACACTTAACCATTTTCAACCAACTAAGTCACCTACCAAACCACATTCAAAATAAAAAATTTCCTTTAAAGTTCCTATGCTTAACCATTTTCAAGTGACTAAGTATCAAAATAAAATCACATTCAAAACATAAAATCCCCTTTAAAGTCCCTACACTTAACCATTTTCAACCAACTAAGTCATAAACCAAACCACATTCAAAACAAAAAAATTTCCTTTAAAGTCCCTACACTTAACCATATTCAAGTGACTAAGTCACCAAACTAACCACATTCAAAACAAAAAAAATCCCCTTCAAAGTCCCTACACTTAACCATTTTTAAGCAACTAAGTCACCAAACAAACGACATTCAAAACGAAAAAATTCCCTTTAAAGTTCCTACACTTAACCATATTCAAGTGACTAAGTTACCAACCAAACCACATTCAAAACAAATAAATCCGCTTTAAAGTCCCTTCACTTAACCATTTTCAACCAACATGGTGGAAATCGAAGAGAGGTAGCGTATACCCAATCGACGCAACGTCTAATTGGACGTGCAAAAACTTTTTTGATGTGTAATAAATGCTCAATTGTTCATCTGTCCCTTTGAATATTAGGGTTTCTAATAGACCTTATATTGGATCGATGATAAACCATGTGTTAAGTAAAGAATAAAAGTAATAGACCAGACACACAATATATGTAATACTTTAAAAGGTTAATAATAGATACAGAGTGCAGTCGATAAATATGGCATTAATCAAACTACTGAAGGGTTGTCAAAATTCATACACTGCCATGACATACAAAAACACAAATTCATACAAGTCTAACTACGATTTGTTGTTGTTACAAGTGGTACTCTTGTGCCCGAGTCTCTTGCACAGTGAACACTTGTTCCTCCTCTTCGACTTAAAAGTCTCGCCCATATTCTTAACGCATTTTCTTTTCTTCCTTTCGAGCTTGGTGACCACTAGAGGTGGAATAATGTTCACGTCTAGCAATTCTTGTGGCACGCGCCATTCGAACTCCAAAGGAACAACATTAATTGATTTCGAATACGCAAGGAGGTACTTTTCCACCTTATACAGGGGTGAAGAGTAATCATAGACTCTCAAACTATAATCTTCAACTTGCTTCAATCGCAAAGCGGCCATCGTGTGAACGCATGGTATTTTGACCAGGTCAAACTTTCTGCAAGAATACGATCTTTCTAGTAGGTCGACTTTGATTGTACAACCACTTCCGAACACAGTGAATTGTTTTTCGTCCCCGCTTACGTTCTCCACATAGAAGGAGTCACCCTCGCTCATATTGTCTCTTAAGATCTTTTCAGCGGCGGAAACAAATTTGTTATCCTTATATTGAGGACGTAGGCACGCCTCTCCCTGAATATTTCATCAAACCTCTTGGTAATCGAATTGAATATAGATGCCACGGGGTACTCCCTTTCGGCAATCAACACAGCGTTCAATGACTCGACAATATTTGCGGTCATCACGTCAAACCTGTTGTTGGGGAAATATGCCATGCTCAATTTCTCAAAATCAAGCTCATGCTTGAGGAAAAAGGCTATCTCGGGATAATAGTTCTTGAATTCCACAAAATGGTCGCTAAACTCCTCGGGAGAATTTTGCCGCATTGTAGAATAGATAGAGGTGTTCTCTGCAGTGGTGATTTACCTAGAGATTTTCACCTAGATGTCTCATGCAGTACCCGTGATGAGCATGGTTGTACGCCTTCGCGATGCTATTGGCGATGCTCTTGTGCCTATCAGAGATAAACCATAAATATGGTCCATCGACCACAATAGACTTCTGCTTCTCAAAGAAAAATGTCCAAGATGTATCGTTCTCCTTGTCAACGATGCAAAAGGCAATGGGATAAATATGGCTCTCCGTATCCTGTGCAACCGCGCTTAGCAGTACACCCTCGTACTTGCCGTATAAATGAGTGTCATTCACCGCAATAACCTTTCTCATATGGGCGAATCCCCTAATGCAAGGGCCCAACGATAAAAAGTAGTACATAAACCTACAATCGACCTTGTTAACCATGATAGAGTAGGTAGTGCCAATATTAAGAGCGTCGATCATGTACGAAAAAATGGGCAGGCAGGAATACCCGTGCTCCGCTGTCCCTCAAACTATTTCCTTGGCAGTCACACCCCCCAGCCAACATTTTCAATAGTTTGGTCTACTTTTTAAGTTCTTGAAAAAGTTCCTCTGAATCTCGCTAGTGTCTGGACCCTTTCCTTCGTGATACATATTCACACACAGCGATGCAATGACTTTAGATGATATTTTCCTATGGCAGCGGGTGGCGTATTCGACACCGTAACTGTGATCGCCGACATATTTATAGATGACAAATTTGTCTGTGCATTCATACTTCTTCGCCCATAACATCCACCCGCAGCTAGGACAAACACATTTCACCTTGAGGAATTTGCTGCATCTTTTCAACGTAGCATAATTAAAATAATTTCTCACAGCTGCTACGTCCAACAACAATTTCAGCTCTTTTTTACTGCTAAATATTTGATTTACCTGAAAATTAGTTCCGTCGGAGAAGGTATGGTTGGTTTGTGCTCCCAATTCACACTCTTCTCCCCCTTCTTCAGAGAAAATTGAATCTTCCAATTCCATTGAATCATCTTCTGAATCCATTTGATGAGCATCCAAACTCTCATCTTCAAATGAATTATGTTAGTCAATTGTCGGCTGTGGTGGTGGGATTGTCGGAGACCCCAGAACGATATTTATCCTTAATAATGGCCTAGAGCCATCGACCGTGACATCCAACATGTATAACGATAAATATCGATCATTATTTATGAACGTGGAATGTATTTTACCCCGCTCATTCATTACATAGCTAATTACAATATTCTTTTGCCCGTATTCTAATTCTCCACTCTTAATTACGCTTCGAACCATGTCGTCGTACGATCCATTGCGACGCAGCGGGATGGGCACTGTCTCCTTTGTAGATGATTTCCACCTTCAACAGTTAGGACCCTCCTCCTACGCACCCATATAATTACTACCCATGACAACTACCTCAGCTACTGCCATAATAGACCACACAAATCGATAATAGATCAAGGTTTAGGTCTATAGCTGGTCGATGACTGATTGATCACTGGTATGAATACATCCGTACAAAGATGTAAATCGACTAATTTTCGATATAATCGTTGCCCTCCTAGCTCTGGGATGGAAAAATGTATGTGTAGGATTTCTAAACAACTAAAATATATCCAATGACGAGGTATTGAGCGGATTTGGAAAGCTTTTCGAGCTAGTAGAACTGGTGAAAAAAAATTAGCATTTTTTTTCAAAACTGATGGAACAACAATGGAGGCAATGATGAAGAATGGAGATTTTCAGTTGTGACGAACTATTTTTCATCGGAAAAGTGGCCGGAATCGAAAATATTATTGGTGAAAAAGGGAACTCCTATTGGTGGCTTCTTGGATAATTTTCTAAATTAAAATAGGAAATATGAAAAAATGGTGGGAATATAAAAAAAGGTGGGTAATATTTAATATTAAATGGATGAGGTGGGGACTAAAGTGTAAAGTTTAAAACTTATGTGATAGGCTTGAATATAAGAAAGGATGATGTCATAAATATGTGTAAACACCTAATTTTTCAAGACTTGTGTCTAAATATCAAAATAAATCTTGAAAATGCCTATTTTGCCAACTATCCCAGCTGTCTTGCTGAGCATTTTATTCATCCTAAAACCAATAAAAAATAAAACAGAGGTTACAGATAATTTGAGGTGTCTGCCTCACAATAAGCTTTCTCTAGTGATTTTTGAAAGATAGAAAGAAAGAGATTAGGTAAGTGCATTTAGGTCTCGTTCGCTAGAATGTAGTATATTAGAAAAATAAGACGTAATTAAATGTGATATTATTTAATATTTTATTTAATAATAATTTTAAAATAATATATAATTAATACATGTATTAGTTATATACCATACATGGTATTATAAGGTGTATAACTAAAACATTCTATTTGGTGATATTAGTTACACGAAAACATATTACATG
Source organism: Capsicum annuum (assembly GCF_002878395.1). Lineage (NCBI taxonomy): Eukaryota > Viridiplantae > Streptophyta > Magnoliopsida > Solanales > Solanaceae > Capsicum > Capsicum annuum. The sequence goes on from NC_061114.1 coordinate 209,966,999, forward strand.
TTTGGTTGTTCACACACAAGTTTTAATTTTGTAAATAAGATATATCAAAAATATTATTGGTTAGCTTTAACACTCTATGAAACACAATTTTATGTTAATAACGATTTCGTTGTTTCATTCAAAAGTTACACACTCCTTCCTCTAACTTAAGCACACCGCAAACTGAAAACAACAAACAAATGATGAATAAATAAAGAAAAGATAACAAAAAAAAAAAAAATCAATTCCTTCAAGTGAATGATTAAATCTTGAAATTTCAAAGTAAATTATTAGTTATATTATTAATTTTTTTTTTCATTTTTAAAAAAGAATAAAAAGCTTTGCAAAGAAAATACATAAAGTTATAGAATGTTGGAGACATTTTGTAAGCAAACAATATCATTTTAAAAATATAACAATACATATTGTTTTCAATACATCAAACCAAATGCTCTATAAAATATAATCCAACATTAGTAATCCAACATTACTAATTCCAACATTATTAATCTTAGCATTATTAATACACCCGATTCAGTATCATCTTATGCACTCTATCAAACAATGCTTTAATATAATAATACATAGGCCATGTAGTTGTAGCCTCGAGATGTAAGACTTCTAGCCTATACAAATTTGTAAGCATAAATGAAAACTATTAATCTCCATATGTGCAAATTACAATAGTAATTAAGTGTCATAGAGGATCAAAAGTTACGGGGTTTTCCTACCGTTAGAGATGCACGTTACTGACAATTTAACCTATACTAATACTAGATTTACATATAACACATACCTACGTAACATACAGAGTCACAGTACTCTTCATAGTACTCTGCCCATCTTGGTAAACTAGTTGGGCGAAAGATATATTTACGTAATTTTAAGAAAAAAATAATAAGTTCAAGAAGTGATAAAACTCACATAATCTAAATTTGTTTATTCGACTTATTTCTAAACTAGTATTAGTATCCGTGCGATGCGCGGTCGATATTAAATGAAATTTATTATAGAAATTATCATCTTATTAATTTTATATAATAAAAAATTTATTCAATATCGTTCACACATTTGAAATTAATAAATATATGCAATACCAAAAATAACTATTAAAATATTGAACTTAATATCATTAATTACATAAAATTTAAACATTTCTTTTCGAAAGTTAGTATCCGCATGCAAATAATATTATATTGTAATATAATTATTTGAGAATATTAGATAAAATTGTGATCTCTATTGATTTATGTTGTAAAAAAAATCATATAATCACAAACAAAAATGCATATTTAACATAATTATTATTAGTTAAGGACTTACTTCCAATTTGATTAGAAAAACAAAGAATAAATGAAAGATATGTTTTAGAGTTATGCACATGAGGCTTTTCTATAAAATGTTAACTTGAAATTTAAATTCTTTTATATTTAAATATTTTAATTTGCACCCTCTGATCAAGAGGAAGAAAGGAGTTTCCTCTTCTCTTTTCTTGTCTTAATAGAATTTTCTTTCAAATTAGATTTTATATTCCTTTGCACGATCTTAATCATAGTATATTTTTTATAAATTTAAAATTTTTTGCGTCAAGGCAAATATTTTGAGCAAAGTCTCAATAATAGTCAATTTTTCCTCTCTCGTATTTTTTTATTATCATTTTTTCAACAAATAACTTATAACATTATCTAAAGTTCTAACCTGTTTGCACAATTTGACAATGTTCAATTATTCTTTTATGATAATGGACCAACAAATATTAATGAATCTTATTGTATATTATTGTTTCGGATAAATGTTATAGTCCTTCATAGATTTGAATATTCACTCTTCAATTCTATTTTTGATAAACCCTATCATACTTTCTCAATTTACTCAATTTGAATGAAATTATAAATATTAATCACTATAGAAACTGAATTCTCTCCCATCTTAGAACATTCAACTAATACTTAAACCCTGATGTTCATCAGTGCAATAAGATATTAATCTTATTCATCTTTATTCTTTATATTGTACAAAGTAGATCAAAATAATTATTGCACCAAGAGATCTACAATATTCTAAAATTAGAGTTACAAATATAAAAATAAACATGATTGAACTCATTGCTTGTTTATATCAACTAAAACAAAAAAAATAAAAAAGTTTGTAGCATAATGTTTATAAATAACAAATGATAAATGATCTTTACTTTCACATTAGTACAATATGCTACGTAAAAGTACAATAATATTTGCAGTAAGAATTTAAATATAATGAATTTGAAAAAATCAATATTCATAAGTATTTGATTTATTGAATTTGAGCATTGCCCATTGAGCATCAGCCACGAGATACTCATCCAAATTTTGATCTTCGAGATATAGCTTTTCAGATAGTAATTCTAGTGTCGGGTAAATTTCATAGATAGTTATACAACTATTATTTTTTTACTAAGGTCACTTAACTATCATTCCGAATATAATATCACAAAACTTTTAATATACTATTAAAATCACACAATTTAATTTATAAATTAATTGTTAATTATACCATATAAAATATAGTATAGACAAATCAAGTATTAATCCAAACATAAATAGATATAATGGATTAATAATTTAGTATCATAATTTATTGATTTTTGAAATCATATTATTATCTCACTAAAATCTAAAGGAACAATATTTGCGATGCAAGAAAATCGACTATCTAATATCAATATTAGTTTCTTCATATTTAATGTATAACTTGTAAATTTTTATGTTATTGCTAAAATTCTCATTGCACATTTCGATCAAGATAAACTTTTTTAAGTCTTTAAAAATGTATGACATATTAAAAGATCACTAACTTAAATTTTCAAAGAGCATAGATTATATTTTGTTATAAAACATAAAGTACATAAATATTGACTCATAAAAATTTCACCAAACATGTAAAAATAAAATGAATATGCAATATAACCTATATATTTAGTTGACTTAATAAATCAAGAAAAATCTATTCTAACATAATACTCAAAGTAAATTGAGATCCTAGTGATAATCACGGCAAGATAAGTTGTGGCAGAAATTATTTGCACAATTGAAGAAGAAGAATAGAACAAGAAGAAGAAGAAAAAAAAATTAATTGCCATTCTTGGATGCCAAATTAATTGTCATTCTTGGATGCCATTGAAGAAGAAGAAGAATTGGAGAAGAAGAAGAATGGAAGAAGAAGAAATGAAGAAGAAGAAGAAGAAGACAGAAAAATAATAATTAAAATTATATATATTTATTTAAAGAAATATTAAAAATAAAATTTTAATAAAATATTTTCGTTCTCACTTTCTTTAAAGAGAGTAAAACACACTCTCTTGCCATGTCAGCGTTGGAGGGCTAATAATTTCATTTTAAAATAGTTCAGGGGGATCATAGGACCTTCTCAAAGTATAAGTGTGTAGTTGAGATTTGGGATAAAGGTTGGGGGCGTATTTGACCATTTTCTCTATTCTTTTCCATATACATGTATATAATTGTTATTTGATTATTCATTTTCTATTTATAATTCTCAATCAAATTTGTCATGCTTCCTTAATTGACTTTCATTGAATGAAATCATAAATATTTTTTGTCATATAAATATTCATTTTATGGTAATACTTCAATTACATATAATTAGTAACTCACACCTATATTTCATCATATAAAAATTATTATAAATTTTTATTGATAATTTTATTCTTAAAAAAAATTTATTCCTATTTTATTTTATTGATCTGCACGTTTAAATTTTCATATAAGATAATTTAACCTTTTTAAATTAATTTTTATTCATTAAAACGAAATATCTTTTTCAAATTTGATTATTTTAAAATCCAAAATTATTCTTACAGACATACATAAAGATATATAATTGGTCAACTAAAGAATAACTTTGTAAGGCAAAATTTTATTTGACTTTGATGTAAGTTCAGAAAGTATTAATTGCATAGATGAATTTCAACTTGACATCAAAAGCGTGAAGTATTTCAAGAGAGTATGGAAAGCCAAGAATCAACACAATAGAAGATTAACATGATATTTTAGTGTCCTTTTTAGTCATAATATGATGCACATTTAATCAAGGGCATTTACGTCTTTTCATCTATTAGCTTACCCCAGAAGTATAAATAGAATATGATGAGCATATTTTAGGGAGACTACATTTTTTAGATTGAACACTCTTGATGAGTTTGTGGGTTTATCTCTTTGTCTCTACATTGGATCTCTCTTAAATATCTTTTGGTAAGATTATTCATGTATGAGTTCAATTCTCTTCTCCCTTGAATTAATTATGTAATTGTTTATTCAAATTAGAGAGTCACAAATCAACATTTGTTCATCTCTAGTTTACTTCAATTGTGAGATTATTCTTTCTTTCTTACTTATCTCTTCTTAATTTCTTGATTATCTCTTGAATCTATATATCTTGTATCCCGTTTTACATTAGACTTCGAATATTAATTAGGACTATGTAATTTTAGAAGTTATTTTTGGTAAATATAATGTAATCTTTTTTGTGTAGTAATATTCATTTTAAAAAAAATTCAGTATTTATTTATTTTCAATCTACCCTCTTTTTAAATTCAAGACTATCATTTATTCATTTCCTAATATAGAATGATAGTGTAATTATTCTCAATTATGAAAATCCTTTCATTAAATATGAATGCGTATTGTTTTAAATATAGATTACTTAAAATATATCAAAAAAAATCCTTCCAATAAATATGAATGCATATTTTTTAAATAAAATTACTTGAAATATATTGAAATAAATTTCTTCCATTTTGTAGTCAGAAGTTACCATTTGAGTGATCACATTTTTTTCATAATATTTTTAATTTTGAAATAACTATTTGATTATTATATTTTTTTTCATATAAGTTGTTTGATTATTAATTGATTAGTCCCTTAATTGATATTTCTAGATACTTTCTTAATTTAGTCAATTGTAATCAAATCATAAATATTATTATTTTTGTATAATATTGTTATTTAAATTAATTATATACACATTTTGAGTGAGGACATCTTTTTCATAATGTTTTTAATTTTATAAGGACTTATTTGTCATAATAATCTTTTTCATATAAGTTACTTGATTATTAGTTAGTTATTCTCGAATTGATTTTTTTGTGATACTTTCTTGATTTACTAAATCGTAGTGAAATCATAAATATTTTTTTTTAAATAACATTATTATTTAAATTAATGATGTATATTTTTGAGGGATAACATATTTTTTATAATATTTTTTTTTATTTTGAAATAAATTTTTGATTATTATAATCTTATTCATATAAGTTACGTGAATTTATTAATTAATTTTTTATAATATTTTCTTGATTTGATCAATTGTAGTAAAATCAAAAACATTTACTTTTCATAATATTATTATTTATGTTGTTTAAATTAATTGTTCAAATATTTTAACGAATGACATCTCTACTGAAATATTTTTATTTTAAGTAATTTTTTTCGTATAATTTGCTTGATTACTCATTGAATTCACTAAAATAATCATTAAAATAAATTTTGCTGCCAACGATAGATTCTTGTTGCCAAAATACCAAGTGGCTAGTTCTCAATATGCCACTTGACTTAATTTTAGGCTAACTTCTTTGCCAAAATACCAAGTGGCTAGTTCCTTAAAAAACACTCAAAAAATAAGAAGAAAAAAAACATAAATGAAAATTCTAATATAGAATTAAATATAAAGTAGTAAGAAGCACCCACCTATATATCCAGTTTGATTTGATGTGTAAACTAATCGCTATTTTGGTAATTATTTCCTCGTATTTTCAGTTCATGACAGGTAAAGAGTTAATATGATATGCATTTGTAAGCTAAATATAATTGAACCTGCAAGAAGAAAAAATTCTCGTTATCAATTACTTATTCAGTAAAACGTGCAACTAATCAAATTTAAAAGTGCAATTTTTATGATCATCTCTAATAAAGAATTTAGATAGTAGAGATACTCAAATATCCAATGAAAAAAAAGAAGAAGAAACTATGGCAAGCTCACATGTTATAGTCTTGATTTTTTTCTTGAACAATTTATAGTAAGTATATGTGTGCTTCAAAATTACATAAATCATTGTACATTTTCAAGAAAAAGAAAAATGATTGATAATGATATGTTAAATTTTGAATCAATAGGACAATGAAATATTTGTGGTGACTTGTAAATGGTAAATGTCTACCTTAAAAAGGTTGCCAGTTTTTACATCTAATTGCATTTTAAAAAAAATCATTACATCTTTCAATATATAAAATATTTTCTCCATAAAATTTACCATATTTAATAGAATAAGTTATTTAAAAATAAGAATTACGTTGGAACTCTATACCCATAACTTTAGTTTTCCATACAGAGAGGTTATATAGTACCTCTACTTTAGCCTAATCATATCCATAATATCTTTCCGTGTCACTAACATTTTAAAAAAATTCTAAATTCTAATAAGATCACAATATATTTCATAATAGAAAATGATGTAATTGATGATTAGCATTCTAATTGACTTCAATACATAATTAATATAGATTCTAATCATGTACAACGTGATTGATTTCTTCCATAATTAAGTGGCTTAAATTAAGAAATCATCCTAAACTATTATTATTTAAATTCAATTATGTATTTGAAATATATTTACTGCTTCAATAGTACTATAGTAGTCAATACTAACTAGTTGTTAACATTATTTTCTATTCCATATATATTTCTTAAAATAGTATATATTTCAAAATATTATTTTTATAATATCATTTATATTATTTAAATTAATTATTTGCATACTTCAAGCTGTAGGGGTGTACAGACCGAACCGTTAAGTCAAACCGAACCGATGAATCAAATCAAATCGAGGAAAAAAACTGACTTATGATTTGGTTTGATTGGTTTGGTGTTGGCAAAAAAAACCCGATTATTCTTGGTTTGGTTTGGTATTAGAAAAAATAAAATAAAATCGAACCCAAACCGAACCGACGTAATACATATATAATTTTAATTTTTTATATTTAAAAAAATAGTACTTATAATCTACTTTTTAATTACTTTTATTATTTTTTAATATTCAGAAAATAGATATATATTCTTGAACCTTTAATTATAGTATTTTTTCATTAATAACAAATTAATACAAAGCCCAATATCTATATCTATAATATATTAAAAGTGTGAAGGGCCTTAGAAATATTGTTTGAACTTTTTGTCCTTCACTAAAATTTCTTGCTTTAAGCAAAATCATCTTTTCACTATTTTTTTTTAATTTTTAAAAGTTAATAATTAATTAATATATATTTATGGTAAAATATTTTCTTATTAGAAGTCGTCAGAATTAATGACAACTAATATTTTTTTCATTAGTTTAAGAATTATAAAACAACTAAATTTGATTTTAATAAGCTTTGAAAAATCTAGAAACAAATATAAAAGCCTTAGAATAAGAAAATTTTAATAAGTATTAAATTTTAAAAAGTTTTAAATACATAATAAGAAATGTATTTTTATTATTTTATCAAATTCTTATTTAACTATTTTTACTAAAAAAACACGTCCCACCTCAAAAAGAAAAAAAAAATAAGTAGTGTCAGATTGTAGTTAGCATACGACCTAATTTCTTTCTTTTAAGTATGGTTTTTGATTTAATTAGGAGTCCTTCATTTTCTTTTCTTTTAAGTTTCGTTTGTCTTGATTTTCTATAATAATTAGTTTTTTATGAAAAAAGTTTCTCAAATTAGATTAGATTTCTTCCATGTTTCATCAACTCTTTCTTAAAAGGAAAAAAATCGTACATCTATATATTGAGCATTCTTTTTTTCCAATAAATAATAGAATAACATTCACAATTTAATTGTTAAAGAGTATGTTCAAGAGAAGATTAGTTTTATGTTCTTTAATATTAGTTTTTAATTTGTAGGTCAATAATATTAAATATTATGCATCTTTTATTAACGTTTTTTTATCGTATAATTAATTGTAATTTCAATTGTTGGCTTTCGCATTATGTGCAGGTAAAGAAAAATTATGTGAGTGCGTGGTTGAGACTTCGTGCCGATTACGAGAGGATTTAAAGGTGTGTTTTTTTTTAAAAAGAATTATTTCTCATTCATATTAACACGATTTATGTTGTTAAGACGTTGATTAGAAGTACACATTCTGCTCTTTGATTCGCTTTTATCAAATTTCAATTCAATTCTTTAATTTATAATTTTAAAAAGTAGACATCGTACACCGAATCGAACTATTTCATTTTGGTTTGTTTTCTTTCAACTTCGTTTTTATTTGATTCGGTATTCAGAAATATTTGAAATTTTTGTCCTTCGTTAAAAGTGTCTGCTTTAGAAAAAATTATTTCTTCAATATTTAAAAATTAAAAATTTATTAAATATTTTAGTAAAACATATGTTATGTTTGCGCTATTTTATTAAAGTGTGAAGGATCTTTGAGAAGTGATTTAAATTTTTTGCTCTTCATTAAAATTTTTTGTAATAGACAAGATCATCTAATTTTAAATAATCAAATGTTACACGTGCGAGACACGTGGGGTTTAACTAGTTAATATAAAAACCTAAAACTCTTTAATTGCTTCACTTTTTACATTTTACTTTCCAAGTTTTCAGAGAGTTCTTATTATTTTCTCATCTTACTTTCATCTTACTTTCATCTTACTTTTCTCATTCGTCAAGTTGTGATTTAGGTTTGTTTCTCTTCTTTCTCTTTTTATGGAATTATGTTATAATTAATTACTTAATGGAATTAAGTTTTTAATAAGTTGTCTAATTCTTCATTCTTTTGTGTGCTCACATTTTATGTGAAGGAAACTTTCAGACAAGCTACTGTGACTAGTGACTTAGAAATTGAACTACTTAGGTATCCACATAATATTACTTTGAGAGATAGTAGTTTAGACGTCTTAGTAATTTGCCAACTTAATTTCTATTGGAACTACTCTATGACCATTGTTTTTTTTTTAAAAAAAAAATCTTTTTAGTGAAAACATTTAATTTTTTTCTTCAATCACATTATAATTGTAAAAAACCGAGAAAATAAAAAAAACCGAAAAAACCCGACTAAAACCAAAATAAAAAAACCGATTGCATATTGGTTTGATTTGGTTTATAGATTTAGAAAATCGACATTATTGGTTTGGTTATATTTTAATAAAAAATCGAACCAACCCGACCTATGTACACCCTACTTCAAGGGATGACATTATTTTCATAAATTTTTTTTAAAAAAATTGGAATGACTTTTTGGTCATAATAATCTTCTTTTATATAAGTTGCTTGATTACTAATTGATTATTCAATGGTGACTCTTAATATAATCTCATGATTTAAATTGATTACATACTTAGAGGGATGACATTTTTTTCAATATTTTTTATTTTAAAATGACTATAATATTTATTAAATAAATTGTTTGATTATAATTAATTGACAAATACAGGATTGTAGCGTCATAAGTTTTAACAATAATAACAATACATACAACTTTTGAAAGAATTGCTTTTTACCAGAATATGAAATATGAAATAATATTGAATAATTAAATAATTAACAAAACAACTTTAATAAATAAATAATTAATAAAGCATAAAATAATATGAAATAATTAACTACTAATCTTAATAAAAAATAATTAAAAAATCATATGAGTTTTCATCCAATAGGAATGGATCTTAATTATTTTTTACCACAACACGAAATATGAAATAATATTAAATATTTAAATAATCAATAAAATAATTTTTTGTTATAAAATGATAATTTTTTATTGTCAAATGTCAAGTAGCTAGTTCTTAAGATGCCAATTGACATAATTCTAGGTTAGACTATTTTGCTTTATTATATGTATAGATATGAAATGTGAAATAATATTGAATATTTAAATAATTAACAAAACAATTTTAATAAATAAAAAATTAATAAAACATAAAATAATATGAAATAATTAACTACTAATCTTAATAAAAAATAATTAAAAAATCATATGAGTTTTCATCCAATAGGAATGAATCTTAATTATTTTTACCACAATATGAAATATGAAATAATATTAAATATTTAAATAATCAACAAAATAGTTTTTTTGTTATAAAATGATAGTTTTTTGTTGTCAAATGTCAATTAGTTAGTTCTTAAGATGCCACTTGGTATAATTCTAGGCTAGGCTATTTTACTTTATTATATATACATATAGATATGAAACATGAAATAATATTAAATATTTAAATAATCAATAAAATAGTTTTTTTTGTTATAAAATGATAGTTTTTTGTTGTCAAATATCAAGTAGGTAGTTCTTAAATGCAACTCGACATTATTCTAGGTTAGACTATTTTGCTTTATTATATATATAGATTCATTCCTTATGACAATGAAAAACTTATAATTCATATGCAGTTCCTATAATGAAACTAAAATTTTCTTTAAGCCTATAAGTAGTTTTTATCATTTGAATTAATGTAAGAATTTATAGTCCATCGATTTATTCATCTAACAATTAATTGTAAGTTATAAATGATCACATAACTATAAATTTTTTTCACCAAAATAACTTAATCGTGTTTTCTAATACAAAAATCACTTAACTTTATCCTCCTGTAACAAAAATCACATATGCCGAAAAATCCAAACTTTATAGTTGTTCCCTGTAACTAGGAGTGGGCATTCGGTTTGTTCGGTTTGATTGTTGAATATCGGTTCAGTTTTTTAATTTTCAGATTGACGAAAATGACAACCATAACCAAACCAAAATTATTTTGGTTCGGTTATTTCGGATTTTTATTTCGGTTTTAACGATTAAAATAGTAAACATTTAAAATTGGTGATTTTTCTAGAAAAATAATTTTTTTATCAAACCTATTTTAATTCCCAAATATAATTAATTCAACACGCATGAAATAACCATAAATATCGACCTCGTTGAGTCATTACTGTTGGCGTGACAGCAGTGGCCGCACTTGGCAGCAACTGTCGACGACAGTGACGAACTGAGCAAACGACTGCCAACTGCCATTGACGATGTTGAAATTTTAAATGAACTGACGAACTGAGGATAATTGAGTGTCGTTGCAGCCTTCACGTTAATATTAGGGGCAAAAGCAAAGCAGTATATTAAGATTTAGGGTTACTAAATGATTAATTTATACATTTATATGTTAGATCAGATTATATTATATTTTAGTATATTTACATATATAATAAAATATATATATAAATTATAATATATTATTTATATAATTTTGATTTTTCGGTTTATCCAATTTTTTTTTGAAAATTCAAACGCCAAATCGTTTAACCAAATTTCAAAAATTTGAAACCAAAATCAATCTGAAAAAACAAAAAACCAAACAAAAATTAAATTTCGATTCGATTTTTTGATTTTCTCAATTTAAATCAAAATATGCCCAGCCCTACCTGTAACCACCAGCAGGGAAAGAAAAGTCCAAGAAGTAGTACTGGGGCAATGGGGCTTTGATGGGAAGTAGACTACTGCTCCTTGTTAATTTTTGTGGATTTGATCCTGTTTTGATTTTTTTACAAAATTTATCACATGTTTCCCTCATTTAAATTTTCAATAAAATTAATTTTGTCCTGTCTTGTTCAGTTTAAATCTTTCCCTACCTTGCCTTAGTTCAAAATTTTCAGCAGAATTAATTTTGCTTTGTCCAATCCTGTCTTATCTATGCCGGCTAATTAAGAGTTTGTCCTGTCCTGTGCTACTCCACTGCAATCTCTTCAAAAAAGAGTGATACAGTTTCTATTCAATAACTAATTTCAGTATCAAGCACAAGCACAAGCAAGCAAGCAACAATAAGATCACCATAAGTTTAAGCCAAATTTTCACATTAAATTTTAATTGAACGAATAAAAAGACAAGTACAATCATGCTTCTGTAAACTATCAACGACAGTTAAAGGATATATTAACATGAAGCAATTTTTGTTTCAATATGTTTGGCGACTTAAATAAACTATGTTCAAATTCTTTTAGGTGCTAAAACGGGATTTTGAATGGTCAAGAGTTGGAGATTGGAGGCGTAATATGGGTGAGAGAAGATAATGAACTTGAAATGTCACTTATGAAACTTGTTTTTCCTATTTTTATCAGAAATTTCATTTTTCTCATTTTTAAGAAACTTATTTTCCTAGATAAAATATTTTCCAAACTATTTTGTCCAACGACGTTCCATATCCAACTCTTTGATTCAATACGTTTTTGCTAGGAAATAAGAAAAATACAATGAAAAATTTAACTATTTAAAATGCCTTTGGAAGTATGTTGACAACACATTCAATCTTCGCCAATAGACACTTTTCATATCAATATGAATATGTGATTACACCTCTCCTAATGAATACAATAACTTTATTATAGTCTCCCTGATATTATATCAAGCCTTATAATCCAGAAAAGCTCCAAAGATTTTAAGTCCTCTAAATAACAAAATTAAATGCAGTGGTTCAGTTGCATACACTAGAGGAAGAAGTGTCTGAAGTGATTCAAGAACTTCCTTATCTAACTTCGCAAATTTATTGTTAATAATAGCATAAGCAGTTTTCAATATAATCCCTCTGTTTCTTGTAAGGCAAATTTAATCATATATCTAATCATGTGGATTCGCAATTCTATTAAAAGCTGAAAGTTCCCTCAAACGTATGTCCTTTAATGCCTGGTGTCTAATTCAAAGTCCTCTCCAAGTAGCCATTGTCAAGAAACTTTCATCCACAAAGGGAATTAAAGAATGTAATGAGGCCCGACATATAAAAAGCCACAATTAAAACAAAACATTTTTAAAACATGAGAAATTAAAGCATGTAAACCTCTAAGAGGAGTACTGTATCTTTTTTCCAACAAGATTGCCGTAATACGTGTAGTTTGATAAACCAGCAGCACTTGTGGTCCCAATAAAAAACATAATGGATGCCCAAATCACGAGCAGCAGAGAGAGTGAAGCTCCTACAACCATCAGAAATGAAACAGTACTAAACATGTGGCATGTTCTATAAGGGATTTATAGAAGATCAATAGCTTGGGTGAAAAAGAAGGACAGCAACCCTTTGAGGGAACCAAGGCCTCGAGGCTTAAGGAGACGTCTGTCTATGGTTGTATCCGATGTTGACAAAGGTGATATGGAAGCCTATGTTATGTGAGGTAGGATTTTGACTTAACTTTAGCATTGTTGAATTTGAAATCGAGATGGCGTCATGCGAAGATTCTTAAACGACTATCGACTACATTGTTGATACTACTGTATTATGGTATGAAAAGAGGTATTTTTATTTATAGAGGTCGAAAACTTTTCCTCCAAAAAAAGATATTAATCAAATATGAAAGAATTTTATATTTTATTTTAGAAAAAAGTAAAAATTAATTATAATATTACTTTTATTTTTCTTTCAAAAAAGTAAAACATAAATTTGATAATAAATCAATACAAAATTCCTAACAAGCATAGGGATAATGTGGCCTTGGGCGGTATGTTTTCATGAGGTTTCAGCACGCTTTGAAGCGATTCTACTCTTCTTTTTTTGAGTTCTCTCAAACGGGAAAAAATAAAAGATATGTACGGTTTTGAAAAATGGAAGAAATGTGGATACTTGTAGTTGACTTGTATCAAATTCTTCTCTCCTTTCTTAAATTTCTAACTTAATCAGAAAATGATTGAAAATTAAATAGAAATAGATATAGGATGTATACGTTTCTATTTTATTTTATTCCCAAGTATGACTTCTAAACAAAATGTGATAAGTAAATGAAGGAACTAATGTTCCAAAAGTACCATATGTCTGTAACAATCATGCGCTGCATGAGTGGTTGAATATGGGTCATTTTAGTTATTTGGGGTTACGACAGAATTAACATGGATTCGATTTTCAAGTCTCATTCAAACCATAGTTATGTCATTTGCGCTGATTTAATCTACCATAGAATACATTTCTTAGGGAGAGAGATATTCGAGCTATGGTTGAAGAAATATACACTTAAAGCTATGTAATACATTTTTTGAGTGAAAGCCATACGAATATGAAATTACACGTCATGAGCTACATTATAAGGAACAAATTGTGAGGTAAATTCGGGATTGTTAATTGTTGTGACCTAGTTCTTTGCTCAAAATTCAAAACTGAAAATTCAAAATATTCAGTCCGATTAATCCAAAATCGAACTTAAAAAAATTCAATCTCGTCTGATCTTATTTGAAATGGATTTAGATTGCTATGTTTTCAATAAAATCAAAATTTTCATGTCCAATTCGAATGACCCAAGCGTCCCCCTACTGTAATACCCCGAAGTTTCCTAACTAAATTTTTTTGTCCCAAGAATGTCAAGTGGTAGCTTCTAAATTGAATGATGTTTATTCCATGAGAAATTTTTAAGATTTTCACTTTCTGTCATGTGGAAAATTCAATAAGCTTTCCATCAATATAAAATTCGCCTAAATCCGATAACCGAGTAAGAAGTTATGACTATTTCAAGTTTCCGTCGTAAAACAATGCCATATTAGTTAGTGGCGTGCTGCGCCACAGGAGAAAATGGCAATTGTTAGATTCCAGTAGGGGTCCGCGATAGTGGCGCGTTGCGCCAAACTTTCAGGTCGCAAATGAAGTGGCAACGCGATGGCTCCGCGTCGCGCCATCCCTCAATTTCTCAGTTTTCAAATTCCAGTGACACAGCGCGATAGCGCTGAGTCGCGCCAGGGGTCCAATTCGGGAAGATTTCACTGAAATCAAAAGACGCGTCCAGGGTTAAAAGGTTCAATTTTTCACCCCTATTTAAGTCCTTTAACACGAGATTCAGCTATTTGGAACCTAAAATATACTAGTTTCTCTCAATTTTCTCTCTAAGACATAATTATTTATTTATTATCTCATTAAGTAATTTATTAGTTGGATTTAGTTAGGGGCATGTCCCATCAACTCCTTATTCAGACAGTTCAATCAGTTAGAGGCTTTCCAGACGATCATGTTCAGACTATTATGTTATTTCAGTTTTGTTTTGGGTATTTCATACCCCATTCAGATGTTATATCCTTATCAGTTATGTTACAGTCTTGAACCTTATGGCTTTTCAGTTCATGTTTCGCAATCATACAATATATTATGTAGTATCTAGGTAAAGATATCAATCATGGGTTAGCTTGTGGTCCTTCGAGGTCATGAGCACAGTGTAGCATTTCGGGTACCAGATCTGGGGCATTACAAACTTGGTATCATAGCCTAAGGTTCAATAGAGTCTTAGGAAGTCTGAAAGCCACATTAAGTAGTATTGTGCATGGGTGTGTTGCGCGCCACATTTATGTGCAGGAGGCTATAAGATATTTTAGGAACAATTTCCCTTCTTTCAGTATTCATGTCGTGCCAGTGAGCATAATCTCAAGTCAATATCTCAGTCTAATCTATTTCTCCCTTTCTTCTACAAAACATGCCTCCTAAAAGAAGAAATGGGAATCAGTCAGCCTCTCAGCCCGAAGAACCTTTGGGCGAACATGTTTCTCATATAGAGTTTAGAGCTGCATTCACTATTCTTGATAATTCAGTTGCTGCTCATAATGAACGACCAGCCATCATTCCGTCTAACCCAGTTGCCAATTCAACTGCAGCCAGGATTCAAGACTTCACCCGAATGAATCCTCCATCCTTTCTCGGGTCTAAGTCAGATGAGGACCCTCAAAACTTCATCGATCAGGTTCAGAAGGTTACAGAAGTTATGGGTGTGTCAGCTGTTGAGAGTGTAGAGCTAGCTGCATATCAGTTGCAGGATGTTGCTCACACTTGGTACAAACAGTGGAAGTCAGAAAGGTCAGTTGATGCTGGGCCTATAGAGTGAGAGGAGTTTGTCACTGCATTCTTAGAGAGGTTCTTTCCCCTAGAGCTGAGAGAAGCCAAGGTGTTAGAATTCATCAACCTCAGGCAGGGAAACATGACAGTGAAAATGTATTCTCTTAAGTTTACTCAATTGGCCAGATATGCCCCTCACGTGGTTGCAGACAACAGGGCCAAGATGAGTAAGTTTATTTCTGTGATGAATGATAGTGTGGTCAACGAGTGTAGGTCTGCGATGTTGAATAGTGACATAACTTTAGCCAGGATTATGACTCATGCTCAGTAGATAGAAGATCAAAAAATTAAGATGAGGGAAAAGTAGAATAAGAAAGCAAAGACAGGTAGTTTTAACTTTGCTCAGCTTAAATCAGAAGGAGGAAACCGTTCTCAGTTTTATCCTAAGCCTTCAGTTCCAGCTCCTTCGCAAACTAGTGCTCCAGCTCCTAAGTTCAGGGATGGTAATAAAGATAAGGCACTAGGCTCTAAGTCTCAGAGAAGTGTTAGCAATGCCCGAGCTAATCCCCTTTGTCAGACTTGTAGTAAGATCTACAAGGGTGCTAGCAAAGTTAGTAGCGATGTCTGTTTTGGATGTGGAAAGCCAGGCCACAGATTTAGAGATTGTCCCTAGTCAGGTTATCAAGGTCAGCAGAGCCGTTCCTCAGCTCAGTCCGGTCGTCCAACTCAGCAGGGTGCCACTTCTAGTGCTACTAGTGGGAAATGCCCAAACAAACTCTATGCTCTCCAGTCTCGGTAAGATCAGGAAAATTCTCCTGATATGGTTATTGGTACGTTACAGATCTTTCATGTGCATGTTTATGCTTTGCTAGATCCAGGGGCTTCTTTGTCTTTTGTTACTCCTTATACAGTAGTTGATTTCGGAGTCAGTTTAGAAATTCTAGCAGAGCCCTTCTCAGTCTCTACCCCAGTAGGTAAAACTATCATAGCCCGGCGGGTATACAGGAACTGCCCGATTATGATATTTCAAAAAGTCACTTCAGCTGACTTAGTCAAATTAGAGATGACTGATTTTGATATCATTCTCGACATGGATTGAATTTATTCCTGCTATGCCACAGTCGACTGTAGAAATAGAATAGTCCAATTTTAATTTTTGAATGAACCCATCCTAGAGTGGAAAGATAGTGTATCTGCTTTTAGAGGTCAACTTGTTTCCTACCTTCGGGCACAGAAAATGATATCTAAAGTATGCGTCTATCATCTTGTTCGAGTTAAGGACACTAGTTCTGAAACTCCCAGTCTTGATTCAGTCCTAGTAGTGAATGAATATTCAGATGTCTTTCTCAAAGATCTTCCAGGGATTTCTCCCATAAGGGAAATAAACTTCGGCATCGATCTTCTTCCAGATACTCAGCCTATATCTATTCCTCCATACAGAATAGCACCAGAAGAACTCAGAGAACTGAAAGAATAGTTGAAGGATCTCTTAGGTAAGGGATTCATCAGGCCCAATATGTTCCCGTAAGGTGCACCAATCTTATTCGTGTGAAAGA
Source organism: Capsicum annuum (assembly GCF_002878395.1). Taxonomy (NCBI): domain Eukaryota; kingdom Viridiplantae; phylum Streptophyta; class Magnoliopsida; order Solanales; family Solanaceae; genus Capsicum; species Capsicum annuum. The sequence goes on from NC_061114.1 coordinate 209,984,336, forward strand.
AAGATGGTTCTCTCAGAATTTGCATAGACTACCGTCAACTCAATAAAGTCACGGTCAAGAACAAGTATCCACTTCCCAAAATCGATGACTTGTTTGACCAACTTCAGGGTGCCAGTTATTTCTCTAAGATAGACCTTAGATCCGGCTATCATCAGCTCAGAGTCAGTAAATATGACATTTCAAAAACAGCCTTCCATACTCGGTATGGTCAGTTCTAATTCGTAGTCATATTCTTTGGTCTTACCAATGCCCCAACAACTTTCATGGACTTGATGAACCGTGTGTTCAAGAAGTACTTGGACATGTTTTTCATAGTGTTCATAGATGATATTCTAGTCTATTCCCGCAGTGAGCGTGATTATGCAGACTATCTCAGAATCGTACTTCAGACTCTCAAAGATCATCAGTTGTTCACCAAATTCAGTAAGTGAATTTTGGCTAAGGTCAGTAGAATTCCTTGGACATATTATTTTAGGTAATGGTATTAGAGTAGATCCTCAAAAGATCAAAGCGGTAAGAAACTGGCCCAGATTTGTCTCTCCATCAGATATCAGGAGTTTTTTGGGTTTGGCTGGCTATTACAGGCGGTTTGTTGAGGAATTTTCTTTTATTGCATCCCCTATATCCAGATTGACTCAGAAGAAAGTCAAGTTTCAGTGGTCAGATCTTTGCAAGAAGAGTTTTCAGGAGTTGAAGACTCAACTCACCTCAGCTTTAGTCCTAGCTCTTCCAGATGGTTCAGATAGTTTCGTAGTGTATTGTGATGCATCCAAAGTAGGTTTGGGTTGTGTGCTCATGCAACATGATAAGGTCATAGCCTACGCCTCCAGACAGCTTAAACCCCATGAAAAGAATTATCCTACTCATGATCTTGAGTTAGCAGCCGTAGTATTTGCCTTAAAGATTTGGAGACATTATCTATATGGAGTTCATGTAGATGTGTTCACAGATCATAAGAGTCTTCAGTATGCCTTTATCATTCAGGCAAGGCCAATGTAGCGACCGACGCTCTCAGTAGACTGTCTATGGGTAGTGTTGCTCATGTTGAGGACAGTAAGAAGAAGTTAGCTCAGGAATTCCATCAACTTGGAAAACTAGACGTTCACTTAGTCAATACAGAGGAGGGTGATATATGGGTTCAGAGTAGTTTAGAATCATCTCTAGTTTCCGAGGTAAAAGAAAAGTAAGATAGAGATCCCAGTTTAGTCAAGTTGAAAGAGTCAGTTAAAGATCAGAAAGTAGAGGTTTTCTCCCAAGGGGAAGATGGTGTTCTACGTTGTTAGGGTCGTCTGTGTGTTCCAGCTATAGATGACTTAAGGCAGCGAATTCTTGCAGAAGCGCATGGTGCGCACTACTCTATTCTTCCAGGGGCCATAAAGATGTACCACGACTTGCAGGAGATCTATTGGTGTAGTGGGATGAAGAGAGATATTGCAGAGTTTGTGGCTAAGTGATCTACATGTCAGCAGTTTAAGATAGAGCATCAGAAGCCTAGTAGACCTATGCAGGAGTTCATACTTCCTACTTGGAAATGGGAAGAAGTGAACATGGACTTCGTGATGGGTTTGCCTCGAACTCGTCGTCAGCATGATTCAGTTTGGGTCGTTGTAGACAGAATGACCAAGTCAGCTCATTTTTTCTCAGTTCATACCTCTTATTCAGCTGAGGATACGCAAAACTCTACATCAGAGAGTTAGTCAGCTTGTACGGTGTTCCGTTATATATTATCTCAGACAGAGGTACCCAGTTCACCTCTTATTTTTGAAAAACATTCCAAAAGGGTCTTGGAACCCAAATTCATCTTAGTACAACCTTTCATCCTCAGACAGATGGTCAAGCAGAAAGGACCATTCAGACCTTAGATTATATGCTAAGGGCGTGTGCAATTGATTTCAAGGGTAGTTGGGATGACCAATTGCCTTTGATTGAGTTTGCATACAACAATAACTATCATTCCAGTATTCGGATGACACCATTCGAAGCTCTCTATGGTAGGAGATATAGATCTCCAATCGGTTGGTTCGAAGTTAGTGAGTTCTCAGTTATAGGGCCCGATTTAGTATTCGATGCCTTAGAGAAAGTCCAGTTGATCATAGAAAGACTCCGGGCTGTTCAGAGCTGACAAAAGTCTTATACAGATATGCGTAGAAAGGATCTCAAGTTCGAGATTGGTGACTATGTCTATCTAAAGATCTTTTCCATGAAGGGACTGAAGAGGTTTGGAAAGAAGAGAAAGCTCAGTCCCCGATATGTCGGTCCCTTCAAAATTCTCAGTCGTTTCGGTAAGGTAGCTTATGAGCCCAATTTCCTTCAGATCTAGCCTCAGTTCATCCAGTCTTCCATGTCTCTTCGCTCAAGAAGTGCATAGGTGAAACAACGGTTGTAGTTCTATTCAGAGCATAGATATTCAGAACAACCTCTCTTATGAAGAGATTCCAGTTGAAATTCTAGACTATCAGACTCGTAGACTGAGGAACAAAGAAGTCCCTCTAGTCAAAGTTCTTTGGCGGAATTAGTCTGTTGAGGGAGATACTTGGGAAGCAGAAGCAGACATACGTACCAAGTATCCTCACCTCTTCTCCGCTAACTCAGATCTAGCTCAAGGTAACAATTCTCCTTAAGTTTCAGTTTTCGTGTCCAGATTTCAGTTACAACTTGATATCAGCCTCATGCTCAGGATTTCATTTTTAAACTAGGTACTAAGTACCATTGCATATTCAATTATATGTTCATGCATCAGATTAGTCATGTATTCATGCACCAAACATGCATTCTCCTTGTGAGAAAACTCCGTTATTAAAAATATTAGTCATGTAATCAGTTTCGTCATGTATTCATACATCAGATATGTGTGATCAGCTTATCAATACTCTCAGTCATGCATTCATGTATTAGTTCAGTCATGAAATCATGCATCAGATATGCATGCTTAGTATGAATCTCTGAAATGTCAGTCATGTTTCATTGTTCATGTTCAGTGTGTACTTCATCTTATTGTTTCTTCTCTCTCAGTGAGTCTCATTCAAGGACGAATGTTCCCAAGGGGGAGATATTGTAATACCCCAAAGTTTCCTAACTAAATTTTTTTGTCTCAAGAATGTCAAGTGTTAGCTTCTAAATTGAATGATGTTTATTCAATTAGTAATTTTCAAGATTTTCACTCTTTGTCATGTGGAAAATTCAATAAGCTTTCCATCGATATAAAATTCGCCTAAATCCGATAACCGGATAAAAAGTTATGACTATTTCAAGTTTTCATCGTAAAACAACATCATATTAGTCAGTGGCGCGCCGCGCTGCGCCACAAGAGAAAATGGCAATTGTCAAATTCCAGTAGGGGTCCACGATAGTAGAGCGTCGCACCAAACTTCCAGGTCGCAAATGAAGTGACAATGCGATGGCTCCGCGTCGCGCCAATCCTCAATTTCCCAGTTGTTAAATTCCAATGACACGGCACGAGAGCGCCGCATCGCACCTGGGGTCCAATTCGAAAAAATTTCACTGAAATTAAAAGACTCGTCTAAGGTTGAAAGGGTCAATTTCCCACCCCTATTTAATCCCTTTAACATGAGATTCAGCTATTTGGAACCCAAAATATACTAGTTTCTCTCAATTTTTTCTCAAGAACAAGCTAGGGATTCAATTTCAAGAAAGTCTCTCTGTCAATCTTCGCTAAATCAAGAACTAAGGTATGTCATGCGTTGATTCATGGATCCCTTTCACCCATGAAGCTCAAGAATCTCTTTCTAAAATCCATGATTTGGGTATTTATGAATATTCATGATTTAAATTGAATTTAAATTCATGTTTATGATGCTGTGTGGTGTTGATTCATGTTTTAAATTACACATTTCAATGTTTGACACTAGTATATGAAGAATTTCATAAAAATCATGATAAACCTCTTTCAAATTACAAGTTGATTGATGTATCCATGATTATTAGATGTGTTGATGATGGTACAACCAAAGCATGCTCCCTAAGTGTTTGATTAAATGCCTATGTGAAAGAAAAGTGCCATACTAGTATGATAATATGAAATCTCCATTCATGTACAAGTTATGTATGTCAAGTGTTTGATGAAATGTCTTAGCCAATGGGTTATGCATTGTTGATGTTGGTCCTATACTCAAGAAAGTCATGCTTTGTCAGTTTCCTTCTATCGATTCCTGGGGGTACTTGTACTCGAAAAATATAGCTGTGTGCCTAGAGTCAGTGTCATGTTTTCATGATATCCTCAGTCAAGCCATGATCCATAGAACTCAGTCAGTCATGTGACTCAGAAAAACTCAGTAATACAGTAATCTCAGTACTATTTTGTCAGTCAACGAAAATCAGTAATTCAGTCCAGTTCAGTTCAGTAATCCATGTTAAGTGTCTATTCAGATGGGAGTAGAAATTAGCACCGAGTGAACCCAAGGATGGGAACACACATTGTCAGATGAGGGTGTGATTCTTAGAAGTCATCCTTGCGTTTCAGAACTATGTAGCCAGCATAGGTTGAGACATCAACACTGTCAGATGAGGTTTAATGAGGTGGATAAGCACTGTCAGATGAGGGGCCCACCATTGTCTTTTGGGGATACTGTCAGATGAGATGAGGGTCACTCACAGCTTGTCCTTACCAGTGGCGCGGTATTGACACCCTTCCAATTGGGGTTACAGATTGGACCCCAACCCAGCCATAATGGCGTGTTAGGGGCATGTCAGTTAGATAACTACTTCCCACAGTTTCAATGACAGAATCAGGACTGCCAGATACGGTCATTCAGTCTTAATAATAGAACTCAGACAGTTCTATAGAATTCAGGACTGTCAGATACAGTCAACTCAGATACAGTACGAAACTCAGCTAGTTCCATCAGATTCAATTCAGGACTGTCAGATACAGTCACTCATATCATCAGTTATATCAGTCATCAAAATTCAGTTATCAGTTATATTAGTTATCAGTAAATTCATATTATCATGATCTCAGATATAGTTACTACGTATTAATGCATGTATTCTCACATTCATATTAGTCAGTTAGCCAGTATTGTTCATGCATATGAACCCTATGCATTCAGCCTACCTTCCATGCATACCAGTACATTCAAAGTACTGACGCATTTGCGCTATGGTGTCTTATACCATAGGTTCAGAAGCACGAGCTCCAGAGCATCAGTCGCATTCCAGTCTCAGCAGTCAGAGTTAGCAGTGAGTCCTCATCTCTCAAGGACATGATCATTTATTTATTATCTCATTAAGTAATTTATTAGTTGGAGTTAGTTGGGGACATGTCTCATTAACTCCTCATTCAGACTATCATGTTCAGACTATCATGTTATTTCAGTTTTGTTTTGGGTATTTCATACCCCATTCAGATGATATATCTTTATCAGTTATGTTACAGTCTTGAACCTTATGACCTTTCAGTTCATGTTTCCGCAATCATACAGTATATTATGCAGTATATAGGTACAGATATCAGTCATGGGTAGCTTGTGGTCCTTCGGGGTCATGAGCATTGTGTAGCATTCCGGGTACCAGATCCGAGGCGTTACACTTACTCAGATGATTCAAGTAAGCGGATAATGGATGATTAACTCATATATACATAACATCACTTGTGTATAACTAATGTGAGGAATTCCAACAAGTTTTTAGGATGATAATAACAATTTGATAATGTCTTTTGATATTTTACTTTCTCAAATAAGTACCAAGAGGATGGGTTATAAAATAAATTATTTCACAAGTACTGGAGTGTAAATATAATAAATTAGAAACTAGAGTTAGAATATTCATTTGTAGAGTACTTAAAAGACATTAATAAACTCGGTAGCCACCATAGCAAGCTTGTGTCCCAGACTCCCTAATATATAAAAGGGACTTTGAGTGGACCACGAAATTGTCATTATTCAAATTTAATCAAAGTCCACATCAGTCATAGATGACAATTTTGTATTCTTTCTTTTAATTTGTTTTTTCTTTTAAGTTCGTTCTAAAAAAAATATTTTTTTTTCAACTTCTTTGTTCTGGTTTTTCACCTAGCATGCTTTATAGCATATGATTAAATAGTACTCTGGTAGATTCTACATATTTTTAGTTAGATACTACTTTTTAAAATTTCTTATTTAGTTAAAATCATACAAATAAATTATAACGAAGAGATTATTCTAAGGATCGGACACTATCTCCAACTTCTCTTCATATTTTCATCTGAAAAAGATATGGAGGTCTTTGAGGATATTCCTATCAGTGAGACCTACCAGTAGTACTGTTTGATAATTCAAAGGCAGAACAAGTTGGACAATTTGCTATGGACCAAAAGATTTCGATGTAGCAAGAGATATATTTCATTATACAATATAACCGTAAAAAGGGGAAATTATAAGGAAGGGGAATCGCATGGATAGGGAGAAAAGGGGGAAATTATAACGAAGGGGAATCACACGGATAGGGAGAAAATGGGGAAATTATAACGAAGGGGAATCGCACGGATAGGGAGAATTGTAATCGCATACATTAGGATTAGGATAAGAGTTCATCTTCACATTAGTATAATTATTCCAAACAAGTAACCAAATCTTCCAAAGGGAAGAGCAACTAGAAAAGGAAGAAGGGAGCGAGGTTCGAGAATTACTCTAAGCAACTAAGAAAATAAAGAGGTAACTTCATAGCATAAGACCTAATTGAGTATTTCCCTCTTCTATATATAGGCATCTTCTCGGGTCTCAAATGTAATTTGACATCTTTCCACATGGGTCCTCTGTCTTAGTTGAAACATAAAAGCAATAAGAATTAAAGGATCTCCCAAGAACTCAAAACAGGAAATTGAAATATGAAGCACTAACCACTTAATGTTTGAGGAGAATTTCATTGATCAATTTGTCAATATTCACATAAGATGATCCCATTGGTTTTTTAGCAGCTTCCTCAGCTAATTTCTTCCACTCCATTGCCTTTTTCTTCATCCCTTTGCCTTTCTCGCCGACCATCAACTCTCTCACAAGACTTTCAACTTCGTCCCTTTTCACATTTTTGTCAATTTCCATTCCGATACCCCATTGGGTGCCTTTGAACCAACAGTTCGTCTGTTGTTCCGCGAAAAATGGCCAGCAGATCATTGGCACCCCATAACCAATACTTTCAAGGGTTGAATTCCATCCGCTGTGAGTCAAGAACCCTCCAATAGCAGGATGGCTAAGGACTTGTTCTTGCGGGCACCAACTTGTCAACATCCCTCTTTCTTTAGTTTCTTCCACGAATTCAGTTGGAAGAATTGCTTGTTTCCCTGATACAATATCCGGCCTTATGATCCACAAAAATTCCATCTGGCTATTGGCAAGTCCCCATGCGAATTCGATAAGTTGGTTCGGAGTCATGACAGTAATACTTCCAAAATTGACATAAACAACAGAATTTGATTTCTTGGAATCAAGCCATTCTAGACACTTTGAATCTTCTTTCCAAAGATTGGACCCCAAGCACTCCAAATTCTTGTCCTCGATGTGTTTTACAAGAAAATGTAGGGGACCAATCGTGTAGATTGGAGGAAGAAGGCCCTGAAGTGATTCAAGAACTTCCTTCTCTAACGGATCAAATGTATTGATTACAATAGCAGAAACAAATTTACTTCTATGTGTTTCTTGGATAAAGAAGTTGAACATAATATCATCTGGATTTGTACTTCTCAAGAAACTTGGTAAATCCCTCAAACGTATACCTTTCATTCCCGGTATCCAATCCAAAGTCGTCTCCAAATACCCGTTTGTCATGTCACTTGCATCTGCAGTTTTCCCCGAGAACAAAAAAGAATCAAAGTTATAACACAAACATATATCAAAATGCAATAAGAATGGGCTATTATAAGACAGGACGAAGTAAACAATGACTACACCTTTAAGTGGAAAGTATCCTTTTTCAGAAAGGTTACGATAGTGCATGTAACCTAAGAAACCACAAGCACTTGGGGTCCAAAAAAAAACTTCAGGGATTCCCAAATCTTGAGCCGCAGCTAGAGTAAAACTCATACAACCATCGGAAACAATGCATGAGACAGGTGGCAGGTAAAAAGTGCCATTGAGCTTCGCGAGCAATTCCTTGAAAGGACCAAAACAAGTCTTGGTGGTGGATTCACACAGAGAAGGAATATCTTGAGTTGAATCGGCATCATAAGGTGGCAGGCCATCAGGAATGGTCTCAAATCGAAAAGATGGTAATCCTTTGAGGGAATCAGGGCCGCGAGACTTAAGGAGACGCCTATGATTATATTCAGTGTTGACAAAAGTGATGTGAAAGCCTTTGTGATTGAGGATTTTGGCTAACTTTAACATTGGGTTAATGTGACCTTGGGCAGGATATGGTATGCAAACTGCATGAGGCTTGTCAAGTTCATGACTATCTCTAATGGAACCCATATTTTTGAAAGGAAAACAAAATGGTACTTAATGGTTTGTTTCAAAGAGTAATAAATTGGAAAAGTTTGGCCTGATTTTGGCTAATTGAAGAATGTACATGTACTTATAGAAAAAATAGTGAGATGATACTTGTAGATTTGAAAGTTCAAGATTAAAATATCAAGCAAGAAACTTATAGATTTGAAAGTTCAAGATTAAAATATCAAGCAAGAAAGTTGGAAATCGGAGAATAGTCAAGGTTGAGTTACAGTACAACACATGGACAATAGAGTTGTATTTTTATTTTTCCTCTGTGGCTCCTGTTTCGTTAACTTTCATTTGATATTTTATTTGTCATTATTCCAGCAAATGTAGATTCTCAAATGGAAAAAGAAAAAGTGACTTATGGTAATTGTTGCCCTATGAAACGTTTATGTTATGTAGCCAGTTTTTTGCCGACTCCTATCTAACTCCTCACTTCTAATGGGATTTTTTTTTTTTTTTTTTTTTTTTTTCATATTTTGATAATTTCTCCAAAATCTTTAATTAAAGACGAAAAAAATCTCTATTGATACCACTCAAGTCCACAATCTATGTTGAGTGCACAAAACCACTTTTTTCTCTCGGCTGGTTGACTTGAACTTGCTACATTTATATAAATGAACTATTTATTAATTGGTGCTTAAATAGTTAAAATGCAGATCTCGGAACAAGCAAAGTACAAAGTTACTAATTTAAACAGTAACTTTAGTCTATAACTTTGGACCTATTCCAATATCTTTTCTCATTTGTGATTATTCTGATAAGCTTAGACTTCCTCCATTTCATTTTAGTTATTTTTATACCATAGAAAAGATTTATCTTTTGTTTGTCCATTTGATTAAAAGCAAGATAAATTTATTATTTTCTTACAATATTATCTTTATTATTAAATAATAAAATAAGGTACTAGAAATCAAAATTTTCAAAATATAATTAACAATAAATTACACAAGACTCAATACATTATATTCCATATCATTTAAAAAATTATAAAAAATCACAGAAATTGAAAATTGTTTCTAACAAACATAATTCCATCATTGTCGCCCAAAATCACGAAATTTCGTCTTTCAAAATCATCTCCGCAAAAATTTTGATTACTCTCTTCCATCATAATCTCTTATTGCACGGCATATGTTCCCCCCCCCCCCCCCCCCCCCCCCCCCCCTTTCCCCCCCCCCCCCCCCCCCCCCTCCTCTTTCAATTTCATCTAGAGTCTACTTTATAATATTTCAGTTCTTGAAATTACTTTGAATATGTAATAACCTAAATTTTTAATGAGGGGTAGATGGATAATTTGGTCATATTATTAATACTCTATTATTTAAGGAGAATTTAAAGAGTGTGGGCCACACCCACTCCCCTTGTTTAGTTTTCACGTTTCAGTTTCAATAATGAGTAAAAAATTAGGGTATTTAATCCGATTATTTCTGAAAGAATAAAACAACGGTTGAGGGGCTTTTGGGTGGAGCATGTTGAGTCAAGAAACAACACAAAAGAGGAAAAAAGAAGGTTTCCTTGCCCAGGTATGAAAATTACTTTGTATGCTGCTGAATGAAGGATTAAGTATTGATTAATGTTGATTAATTATTGAAAAAAATAAAGAAGAGAAGAAACAATGCTGGTAACGGCCCCAACCAATTCTCTGAGAAGTTTGTTTTTGATATTCTTTTGCTAACTTGCTATTACTTTAAGCAAACATCAAATAGAAAATAAACATGTTAAGGCAATGATTGATTGGTGATGAGAGAAATTATTGGCTATTTAATGTTATTACAGTTAGCATGGTCAAAGTAAAAAAGAATTATTTTTTTACTTTTCCTTGTATAGGACTTACGTGAGTGTAACTACTGGATTATTGCTTGCAAAAACAATAACAGTATATGCGATTTGCTCATTTTGTTTTGTTATTTAGAAAAAATTCAAGTTTGTAATCCAAATTAAAGTACAGGTAGATTTACTTGAATCCAATCACATGCAATATCGCTTCTTAGTAGTAGAAATAAAAGCAGTGAAGTTATTGACATTATGGGTTATAAATCATTGGTTATTAATTTGAAATTTCTGTTTCGGCAGCTTTCTCTTATTAGATTATCCTTAATTCATGGATTAAAGTGTGAGATATTAAGACTTAGCCCTAAACTTAAAAGTTAAGAATATTGAGATGTGATTCCAAATAGCATAACTGATATTATTATTTAATATTTTATTTAGGTTGATCCCATTAGTCATTGTTGGTTGGTGTCCTACACATTGCAAAGTTGGGGAATTTATCATTAGTGAGGTAAGTGAGACTTTAAGCTTTGATGCTTGTTTTTCAAATCTGCTTTATAAAAATTATATTTTTCTGCCTAGTCCATGGGTTGGGACAAGCGTGCACTTGGTAGAGTCGGTGATCTCTGATGAGCTGTGGTTATGTAATTTTGAAGTGTAGTGAGAATTGCTTGGTGGAAATATGTAAGGTGTGATATTGGGGTGTTGAATATATTTTCTTTGCTGCCGTTATAGTCTCTAGAGGCATACATAGCTGCCATAATACGTTAGGGACATTACTTATGCTGTCGTAATATGTTAGGGGCTTGTACATGCTGACGTAGTAGACTTTTGGGGTATTATATATGCTGCCGTGGACTTGTCGGGGTGCTAGGCTGATCAGTTTCACTGCCATTTATGATAAGTCGTGAGAGTTGAGATATAAAGGGACTTTTGGACTTCCGTTTGGATCTTATTGAGCACTACTTTATAAGAGATATTGTGCGTATATTATTTATGTATTTTATTATGCCTTGTATTTTTCTAACACTTATTCCAGGGGTATTAAAGTAGCGGGTCGAGGACCTTACTAAGATATATATATATATATATATAGCTCACTCCTTACTTGCATATCTACAAATACAGTTTACGGAGAGAGAGACTTGTGACTGACGGTCATTACATATGGATTTTGTTGCTAAGGTGAGCCTTCGCATAGTTCGTGAAGACGGTTATCTAGATTTAGTTATTTTTAGATTATGTTTCTTTTTGTTAGGTTTGCATGCCCGAAAGGTGAACTCATGTAACTTTGTTTAGATGCTCTATAATTTAGTATGGGGTTTGGGTTAGAGATTTGTCATCTAAACTACTGTAGTTTTCGTAATCGTTAAGCAATATCTTATTGGATAATTACTTTGCATTTAATAATTATTTCATGCATCTGAAGTTGCACATATTTTTATCTCAGTGTTTGTAGACATTGTGAATGTATGAAAAATTAATTTTCCCGACAAGTGTTGTTAGCGGGAGCTAATCACGCGTATGAGGTTTTTGGGACGTGATAAAGTTGGTATCAGAGCTTAGGCTTTAGGTCTCGGGTCATGGAGCAGTGTTTAGTAGATTCTTGTTCAGGGTTATGTAGGTGCCTATACTTATGAATTTGAGGCTACGGAACATTTAGAAAGTTTTCACTTTTTTTATTCAGTGTTTGTGCGTTGAGTTGAATTTAGTCTAACCTTTAAATATTGTTTTGTAGATGGTTAAGAGACGTGGTTCTTACTCCACTGGTCGATCTAATGCACTTGCTGGACATGGTGATGGACAAAATCCTACCCGTGGTGGTGGTCGAGTTGGGTCTCATCCAACCTACCTCAAACTAGGGCACAGGCCAGTCCTTAGCATGGAGTTTGGAATGGGGGTCAACCCCAAGTTGTGGTTCCTGAGCGAGTACATGACCAAGTTGATCATGATACTCTAACTGCAGCACCTGTTGTTGTACCTATTATTACATTGCCTGCAGATGTTGTGGTAAGAATGTTGAATGTACTGGAGGCGTTGGTACCTAATCAGGGTCAAACTCCAGCCCCTCAGACTACTTTACAGACGCAAGAACAAGTTAAGTTGAATATTGCAACTTCTCAGGCACCTCAACTAGTTGATCATTCGATTGTAGTTGTAGGGCAACCCAAAGATCATAAGAATTTCATAGATCTTAAGCCACCGGAGTTTAATTCTACACCATCTTCTGTTGAGCCTCAAGATTTTTAGATCATTGTGAGAAGATACTGACTCCTTGGGATTAAAGAAGACTCGTGGTGTAGAATTTACCACTTTTCTATTCTCAGGGTCTCCTGAGGCGGACTTTCATTTTGAGGGGAAGACAAGAAGGGCTACTGCCGATTACTTGGTCAGAGTTTTCAACCATGTTTATGAACAAATTTATTCCATTGATCAAACAAGATGACATGAGATAACAGTTTAATGCTTTACATCAGGGATCTATGACACTCACTAAGTACAAAGCTATATTTACTGAGTTATCCAGGTATGTTCCATCTTTAGTTGCAGATCAGAGGGAGAAAGTAAGACAATTTGTGGATGGACTTGAGGCTCACTATCGTGGTCCAGTGATACGGGATGTGTGTAATGGATGCTATTCTAAGGTGGTTGACACTGCTCTTTGTTTTGAGTCCTATTATGAGATGGAAAAGATTAATCCAGAAAATATAAAGACACGTAACTCAGGTGGGTTTAGTGGTTCTTCATCTGGGAGAAAGAGTAGTTTTGATCGTGGATAGTCTATGATTACATAGTCAGACTTGGTGGGCCAATCTTCAAGGAATAGTTATCTAGCTAGATAGGGTCAGCAGCAGCAGATACATAGGAAGGGTAGCGGTTTCTTTCAGTGTGGGTAGTGTTTGAAATGTTCTAATTGTGGCAGGAATCATACAGGACGTTGTTTTGGAGTTAGAGGTCTTTGTTATACTTGTGGTAAAAGAGGGTATATTACTAAGTTTTGTCTTAAGGGAGATTCTGGGTCGTCATGCTACTCCTCAGACACAAAGAGATGTTGCAGGTATTCATGCTCACACTCAACCAGCTAGGAACGCTCCACAGGGTGCTCATGGACAGGGTTAACAAGGTGCTCAGGGTTCTCAGACAGCAGGTGGACCATCAAGATTCTTTGCTATGGCTAGAGAAAACATAGAGTTATCTAATGTAATAGTCACAGGTATTATCACTGTAAATTCTCATGAGGCATATTCTCTTATTGATCCTGGTTCTACATACTCGTATGTGTCTCCATTTTTTCTTTATTCTTAGAAAGAAGGATTGAGACTCTTGTCGCGCCATATATTGTTATGACCTTGGTGGGGGAGACCTTATCAGTGGATAGAGTTTATGGAGATTGTGTGATATCTGTTCAAGGTAAGGACACTATAGTTGATCTATTTGTTTTGCTAATGAATGACTTTTATGTGATTATGGGTATGGATTGGTTGGCGTCATGTTACGCTTTGGTTGATTGTTATGCTAAGCTTATAAATTTTGATATTCCTGGAGAAACACCTTTTGTGTGGAAAGGTATCATTCCTGTGACTCAGGGAAAGATAACATCTTATGTTAAAGCATGTAGAATGATTAATCATGGGCGCTTGGGTTTCATTGCTACTGTTTATGACACTCCAGTAGAAGTTGTTTCTATTGACAATTTTCTTATTGTTTGAGAGTTTGTTGATGTATTTCTAGATGATTTGCCCGGGCTACCTCTGAGAAAAATTGAGTTCAGCATTGACTTAGTGTCAAGGACTTAACCTATCTCTATTCCACCTCTCCGTATGTCTCCTGCTGAGTTGAGAGAAATGAAAGATCAACTCCAGGAGTTACTTGATAAAGGATTCATTAGGCCTAGTATGTCACCTTGGGTTGCACCTGTGCTATTTGTGTAAAAGAAAAATGACACGATGAGAATGTGCATTGATTATAGGCAGTTGAATAAGGCAACAATCAAGAATAAATATCCTTTGCCTCGTATTAATGATCTATTCGATCAGTTGGAGGGTGCTTCTCACTTTTCTAAAATTGACTTGAGATCAATTTACCACCAGCTGAGAATCAAGGCCGAAGTTATCATTAAGACTGCTTTTCAGACCAGGTATGGCCATTTTGAATTTTTAGTGATATCTTTTAGACTGACTAATGCACCTGCAACATTTATGAACCTCATGAACAGGGTATTCAAGTCATACATAGACCATTTTGTGATTGTGTCCATTGATGACACTTTGGTATACTCTCGAAGTGAGATAGAGCATGGACACCACTTGAGAGTTGTGCTGCTGATACTTAGAGAACACAAACTTTATGCCAAATTCTTAAAGTGTGAGTTTTGGTTGGGAACTGTTTCTTTTTTGAGGCATGTGGTGTTAAGAGATGGAATTCATGTTGATCCAAAGAAGATTGAAGTAGTTCGAGATTGGCCTCGACCTAGCACTATTATAGAGATGCATAGTTTCTTGGGGCTAGCTAGTTATTATGGAAGGTTTGTAGAGGGATTATCTAAGGTAGTTGCTCCATTGACGTGCTTAACTCAAAAGGGTGTGGTTTTTCAATGGTCAGATGAGTGTGAAGAAAGTTTTTAGAAATTGAAGATAGCATTTATTTTAGCTTTGATTTTTGACCTTACCTACCGCTGAGGGTGGTTTCACTATTTTTTGTGATGCATCTTGCATTGGGTTGGGTTGTGTTTTAATGCAGAATGGTAAAGTGATGGCATATGTTCTGGACATCTAAAGGTCCATGAGAAGAATTATCTGACTCAGGACTTGGAATTGGCCGTGGTTGGATTTGCACTCAAAATCTGGCGCTATTATCTTTATGGTGAGCCGTGTGAAATCTATACTGATCGTAAGAGTCTATAGTACTTATTCAAGCAAAGAGATCTGAATTTGAGACAATAACGGTGGTTAAAGTTACTTAAAGATTATGATCTCACTATTTTATACCATCCTGGAAAAGAGAATGTAGTAACAAATGCTTTGAGTAGGAAGTCTATGGGTAGCTTGGCCTGATTTACTGCCGAAAGATGACCTATGGTTATGGATATTCAGTCTTTAGCAAATCATGGAGTTCGAATTGATCACACGGTGCCTGGCAAGTTACTTGCAGTTGTGGTGGTTTAGTCGTCCTTAGTTGGGCAAGTTAAGACTTGCCAATATGATGATCCCTAACTTGTTGGGATTCGAGATCGAGTGCAGAATGACAGTGTTAAGTCTTTCACTATTGATGGTGAAGGTGTGTTACGTCGTCATGAAAGATTGTGTGTTCCCATTGTGGGTGATGTGAGACAGTTAATTCTTGATAAAGCTCATAGCTCAAGATACTCTATCCATCCTGGTGCTACAAAAATTTATCAAGACTTGCGTGGATTGTACTGGTGGAAAGGTATGAAGGTTGATATTTTGAAACATGTGACTAGATATTTATATTATTAGCAGGTCAAATATGAACATCAAAAACTGGTGGAACAATGCAAAAATTGATTATTCCGGAGTATAAATGGGAAAGAATTACTATGGATTTTGTTGTTGGGTTGCAAAAAACTTTCAGGAAGCACGGCTCAGTTTGGGTGATAGTGGATAGACTTACAAAATTTGCCCATTTCATACTAGTTCAAGTTACTTGTAGCGCGAAGCAGTTAGCGGAAATTTACCTTCGGGAGATAGTTCGGCTTTATAGTGTGCCTATCTCAATCATATTTGATCGAGGTGAACAGTTCACTGCTGAGTTTTGGAGTCTTTTCATAAATCATTGGGTTCGTAAGTTGAGTTGAGTACAGTTTTTCATCCGTAGATCAATGGACAGTCTAAATGAGTTATTCAGATCTTGGAGGACATGCTTAGAGCTTGCGCTATTGACTTTGGTGGCCATTGGGATGACCAGTTGCCTTTAGTAGAGTTTACTTATAATAATAGCTATCATTCGAGCATTCAAATGACACCGTTTGAGGCTCTATATTGTCGCAATTGTCGTTCACCTGTTAGCTGGTCTGAGCCCGGCGAAGCACAATTATTGGGTCCAGATTTAGTTCAGGAAGAATTGGAGAAAGTTGCAGTGATACGGGATCGACTTAAGATGTCACAAAGCCGGAAGAAGTCTTACGCAGATAAGAGGGTTCGTGATTTGAAGTTTTCAAAAGGGGAGAAAGTTTTTTTAAAGTTTCTCCCATGAATGGAGTTATGAGATTTGGCCGAAAAGGTAAGCTAAGTCCAAGATACATTAGTCCTTAGGTGATTTTGGACCGAATTAGATTGGTGGCATATAAGCTTTCTTTACCTCGGAGATTGTCTGCAATTTATCCCGTGTTTCATGTGCCGATACTTAGATGGTGTACTCGTGATGATAGTCGTAAGATCCATCCAGAGGATGTAGAGCTTGATGAGAATCTAACTTATGAGGAAAGCCTGATAGCGATTTTTGATAGGAAGGTGCGACAGTTACGATCGAAAAGGATAGCTTCAGTCAAGATATTATGGCGTAATCATCCAACCTAGGAGGCTACTTAAAAGTCCGAGGAGGTGGTGCGAGTTAGATATCCTCACTTATTTGACACTTCAGGTATGATTCTATATCCGTTCGAGGACGAACGCTATTTTAAGTAGGGGAGAATTTAATAACCCAAATTTTTAATGAGGCATAGATGGGTAATTTGGCCATATTATTAATATTAATTTAGGAGAATTTAAAGAGAGTGGGCCACACCCACTCCCCTTGTTCACTTTTCACGTTTTAGTTTCAACAAAGAGTAAAAAATTAGGGTATTTAATTCCATTATTTCTGAAAGAACGAAACAACGGTTGAGGGGCTTTTGGGTGGTGTATATTGAGTCAAGAAACAATGCAAATTAATTTAGGAGAATTTAAAGAGAGTGGGACACACCCACTCCCCTTGTTTAGTTTTCACGTTTCAGTTTCAACAAAGAGTTAAAAAATTAGGATATTTAATCCCATTATTTTTGAAAGAACGAAACAATAGTTGAGGGGCTTTTGGGTGGTGCATGTTGAGTCAAGAAACAACGGAAAAGAGGAAAAAAAGAGAAGGTTTCTTTGCCTAGGTATGAAAATTACTTTGTATGTTGCCGAATGAAGGATTAAGTATTGATTATTGTTGATTAATTATCAAAAAAAATAAAGAAGAGAAGAAACAGTACTGGTAACGGCCCCAACCAATTCTCCGAGAAGTTTGTTTTTGATATTCTGTTGCTAACTTGCTATTACTTTAAGCAAACATCAAATAGAAAATAAACATGTTAAGGCAATGATTGGTTGGTGATGAGAGAAATTATTGGCTATTTAATGTTATTACAGTTAGCATGGCCAAAGAAAAAAAAACATTTATTTTTCTTACTTTTCCTTGTATAGGACTTACGTGAGTGTAGCTACTGGATGATTGATTACAAAATCAATAACATTATATGCGATTTGCTCATTTTGTTTTGTTATTTAGAAAAAAATCAAGTTAGTAATCCAAATTAAAGTACAGATAGATTTACTTGAATCCGATCACGTGCAATATCTCTTCTTAGTAGTTCAAATAAAAGCAGTGAAGTTATTGGCATTATGGTTTAGAAATCATTGGTTATTAATTTAAAATTTCTGTTTCGACAACTTTTTCTTATTAGATTATACTTAATTCATGGGTTAGAGTGTGAGATATAAAGACTTAACCCTAAACTTAAAAGTTAAGGATATTGAGACGTGATCCCGAATAGCATAACTGATATTATTATTTAATATTTTATTTAGATTGATCTCATTGGTCGTTGTTGGTTGGTGTTCTACACATTGCAAAGTTGGGGAATTTATCATTAGTGAGGTAAGTGCGACTTTAAGTTTTGATGCTTGCTTTTCAAATTTGCTTTATAAAAATTATTTTTTTTCTGCCTAGTCCATGTGTTGGGACAACGTGCACTTGGTAGAGTGGATGATCTCTGATGAGCTGTGGTTATGTAATTTTGAAGTGTAGTGAGAATTGCTTGGTGGTAATATGTGAGGTGTGATGTTGGGGTGTTAAATATATTTTCTTCGTTGCCGTTATAGTCTCTAGGGGCATACATAGCTGCCGTAATACGTTAGGGACATTACTTATGCTGTCGTAATATGTTAGGGGCTTGTACATGCTACCGTAGTAGACTTTTGGGGTCTTATATATGTTGCCGTGGACTTGTCGGGGTGCTAGGCTGATCATCTTCACTGACGTTTATGATAAGTCGCGAGAGTTGAGATATAGAGGGACTTTTTGGACTTCCGTTTGAATCTTATTGAGCACTACTTTATAAGAGATATTGTGCGCATATTATTTATGTATTTTGTTGTGCCTTGTATTTTCTAACACTTGTTCCAGGGGTATTAAAGCAGCGGATCGAGAACCTTACTGAGTTATATTTATCTATATAGCTCACTCCTTACTTGCATATTTGCAGATATGGTTGCGGAGAGAGAGACTTGTGGCTGATGGTCATTGCGTGTGGATTCTGTTGCTAAGGTGAGCCTTCGCATTGTTCGTGGAGGTGGTCTTCCAGCTTTATTTATTTTTAGATTATATTTCTTTTCGTTAGGTTTGTATGCCCGAAAGGTGAACTCATGTAACTTTGTTTAGATGCTCCATGGTTTAGTTTTGGATTTGGGTTAGAGATTTGTTATCTGTACTATTGTTATTTTCGTAATCGTTAAGCGATATCTTGTTGGATAGTTACTTTGCATTTAATAATTATTTCGTGCATTTGAAGTTGCACACATTTTTATCTCAGTGTTTGTAGACATAGTGAATGTATGGAAAATTGATTTTCCCGATAAGTGTTGTTAGCAGGAGCCAGCCACACCTATGAGGTTTTTGGGACGTGACAGAATAGAAGGAAGTTTTATTGGCTATAACGTAAATGGAAAAATTTATTCTTCTTGGGTTGTTTAAGAGATAGTGAGACACAGAAAATCGTAAGATAAAGTCATTTGAATATAGTCTATGATTTTTCTTCTTTCCTATGATGGAATTCTGAAAAATTAATTCTTGATTCTTGATCAACAGATTAATTATTTTAAAAATTTGATATGCAATTTCACGATGAAAAAATGGTGGAGTGTGGAGGAGTTGGTGGTGTATTTAGCTGATTTTCAATGAACGTTGATAAAGTTAATGGATATGGTGTCAATGGAGATTTTGTAAAATGAATGTGTGAAGATGGAGAAGAAGATCAATTCATTAAAATAAATTTTATGATTCATACGAATATATCACTGTGCATATTTATAGGAGTAAAAAAAATATATTATATTTGTTTGTTCTTGATACATATATATGAATGTAATTGCATGTCTATGTATCATAATCTACTAATTTTTTTATGTATTTAGTAGGTTACTATGTGTTTATGATACATATGAATATTTATGCACATAACTATATTGTTTTTTATATTAAAGTCCATCAATTTTTATGTATCAAAATTATTTTATCAAAATGGATTAATGTATCATCACATGTATCAAGTATAAATTCATCAGACATATGTATCAAATAAACGTATTCGATACATATTAAGAATTTGTGTTTCCTTCCCATAATTTAAGGATGATACATATGTTTGAAGTCTAATATATGAGATTTATGTATCATATATATGTATCAGATAAAATCAGTGATAGATACATCAGAGATTCTCTTCCATGCTTTACTTACCAAATTATAAATTGTAAATGATAATATATGAAAGTTTTAGATTTGACTTTTCTTTTGTTTTAGATATTTTAGAGATTATCTCGCATGGTTTACTTCCCTAAATAAATGCAATTTTGTTACTTTCGTATCAAACTAACTGATTAGTTTATAATGTATCAGAAACGACACGTATCAAAACTTAAAATATAAATCACAAAATGAGATTTATGAAATTTTATGTAATTGAACAAAATTGTAGCAAAAAATATTAATAGCTCTTTTAACTTATGAGATTTATATAAGAGATAATGCATAAATATGACCCTAAACTTCACATCAAATTATAACTTTGATCTTAAACTTTGACAGTGCACAAATATGACCTTTAACTATTCAAAACTGCACAAATATGACCTCTGATCCTACGTGGCAACACGCGTGTTCAATACGCAAAACTGGACGCGTCCAACTTAAAATCTAAGGGCATAATACATAAATTTGACCTTAAACCTTGTCAATGCATAAATATGACCTTTAACTATTCAAAACTGCACAAATATGACCTTTAAGTGACTTTTCACTATTATTTTTTCATTATTTTTGGCTCAAAGATTAAAATGACATCTAATTTCTTTTGTCATTGCGGAAAAAGAGCAATATTGAAAATTTATTAATTAGGTGGGTCAGCCTCAAATGCAAAAATTACACGCGTATGTATATATATATATTATAAAGCAGATGGTGAATTTAAGTTATATAATATATCTAAATATAATTTAATTAAATATTAAATTAAAGATGAAACTATACTAATAATAAAAAAATTATAGTTTTCATAACACGTTATTAAATTAACGTTATTAAGGATAGTAGTAGTAGTAGTACATTAAATTAATGTTATCAAATTAACGTTATTAAAATGATATTAAATTAACGTTATTGAAATGTTATTAAATTAATGTAGGGGTCGACCTACGTGGTTGCCATGGGGTTCACCCGAACCCCTTCGGTAAAAAAATTACGTTGTATATATAAGGTAGAAAATCTATATTTATGTATGTATATTAATGTTGAACCACGTGAAACAAGACACTTAGATAGCCCAGTGGTGTTATTTGCTCTTCTTGGGCGCTTTCTTCAGCCTACTGCGCGGGTTCGATTCCTAAATAAAAAAATAATAATAATAAAAACGACGTCGTTTTAACACAAAAAATAAAATTTTGACAGTGCACAAATATGACCTTTAACTATTCAAAACTGCACAAATATGACCTCCCTCCAAGTCAGCCCTTTTAACGATGTGGTACCGTGTGATTGGATTATCTTTCCACATAGGCGCGAGTGAAACTCACGCATGGAGGTTGCAAAATCGAAGGTCATATTTGTTCAGATTTTGAATAGTTAAAGGTTCTATTTGTGCACTATCAAAGTTTAAGGTCAAAATTATAACTTGGTGTCAAGTTTAGGGTCATATTTATGTATTATCTCTTTATATAAAGTTACCCTAGAATTAATAAAGTTAATAGTAATTTCTTAGCCCAAGTAAAATAAATCGAGGGAACTTTTTCTTTTGTGATTTAAATCTTTGCAGCCTTATGAGAAAAAAAATCTGCAAAAAGACTTGTTATCGGTTAATATAAATGGGAAATAAAGCAAGGAATCAATTTTTGCGAATTTGCATATCCTTTAAAAAGCAATAATTAAAGTGAGTTTTTTACTACAATAGCTATATTAACTAATGTTATCTTCCAAAATCTTTAATATATTAGGCAAGTAAAGAAACGGCGGGACTACTCTTTAAGTAAATAGGAGGGGGACGGTCAACCCAATTATTTCTTAAGCAAATTACTTTATTTATCTCATATTAGTTGTCATGTATATTTACTTTTCAAGATTTGCTTTGATTAATATTTAAAATTAAACTAATTAAATTATTTTAATATTCAAAAATTATATAAAAAAATTATAAATCATGATTCTTCTAATGATAGCAATACGGTAAAAAATACTCAGGCTATTTCTACATACTTGTCATCTTTTTGGTTTACATGCCCTTTAAGAAAAACATCAACTAGAGGGTAATTTCATCCCTTATTTATTACTCATATCTATTTGATTTCTCTTTTACACTATATTAATATTTGTCCATATTTATGACTAAGATAAAGATGAAAAGGCACAAATTGTATCTTGATTTTCTAAAATAATAAGTATTCCGGATTATCTATTTTTAGTAAAGATTATTTTGTCAACTCCTAAATTTTCAAGTGACATGATTAATAGTATAAGATTAAAGAGTATTCTAATACATTCTACATATTTTTAGTTTAAGATCAGAATATACTACTTTTTTCAATTTTCTATCTAATTAAAATCAGACAATTAAATTGAAACGAAGGGAATAATACATTTTCGTTTCTTTAATACTAGGCGGCTGATTTATTCTATGGACACTATCTCCACCTTCTCTTAATATTTTCATCAGAAAACGCTACAGAAGTTTCTGAGGATGTTCCTATCAGTGAGAGCTACCACTAGTGTTTAATAATTAAAAAGTAGAACAAGTTGCAAAATTTGCTATGGACAAAAAGATTTCGATGTAGCAAGAGATATCTTTCATTATTATTAGATCATATTGCAGTACAAGGTTACAATATACCCCCCCTCCCCCCACACATGAAACTGTATTTGTAAAATAGCTCAACAATTATAGAGCCTGCCTTTGCATATATATATATATATATAATGGACAATTTGTAAAGAGATAAGTACATCATGCTCTACCGATAATTACAATTTATACAACAGATAGATTCAAATAAATAAGAGTCTTAATACACCCCCCTCAATCTGAACGGAAAGAAATAATGGATAGATTGTCTCGTAAAAAACAAAATTGAGATGAGGATAATCCTTTTGTGAAGATATCAGCAAATTGTAAGCGAGTGGGCACATATTGAATAACGAGATCTCCTTGAGCAACTTTATCACGAAAGTAATGAAAATCTACATCAATATGTTTAGAGCGATCACGAAATACCGGATTGCGAGTCATATACGTAGAGCTAACATTATCACACATCACATGAACTGGTTCCCAAAGGAATACATCAAGCTCAGAAAGAACATGCCGAATCCAAGTAGTTTCAGCAACAGTGTAGGCAATCGCCGTCTGCTTTAGTAGAGGATCTTGAGACAGTTGGCTGCTTATTTGCGCGCCAAGAGATAAGATTATCACCCAAAAATACAACAAATCCAGTAGTGGAACGTCGACTATCCGGGCAACAAGCCCAATCAGCATCAGAGTAGGCAACCATTATAGCAACAGGTGAAGATGCTTTGAGAAAAATACCATGGTTAATAGTACCCTGCAAGTACCTGAAAATATGCTTCACAGAGTGCAAATGAGTGGTACGAGGAGCATACATAAACTGTGAGACAACATTTACAGCATAAGCAATATCAGGACGAGTCAAAGTTAAGTATTGAAGTGCACCTACCATGCTCTGATATTCAGTAGGATCTGAAATTAGCTCACCATCCATAAGAGAAATCAAAGTTTGGGAAGCAAACGGGGTGCGAATAGGATTGCAAGTGTGCATATGAAACTTAACCAACAAATCAGAGACATATTTTTGTTGAGATAGATGAAGACCATCAGATGTACGGGTAGCATGGACACCAAGAAAGTAATGAAGATCACTAAGATCTTTCATGGCAAATTGACTTGAAAGACATCGAATGAAATTATCAACTAGAGAAGCATGACTTCCAGTAAGAATAATATCATCAACATAGAGTAATAAAATGAGAGTACCAGATGAACACTTGCGAATAAACATAGAAGAATCTGATTTACTACAAATAAACCCATGAGCCAAAAGAAATGTACTAAAACGATGAAACCAAGCCTGATGGGCTTGTTTTAACCCATAAATAGCTTTGGTTAGTTTGCAAACATGAAGAGGATAGTCAGGATGAACAAATCCCGGCGATTGTTTCATGAACACCTCCTCACGAAGCACACTATGTAAAAATGCATTTTTAACATCTAGTTGACGAATTGACCATGAAAGAGAGATGGCAAGAGAAAGGACAATACACACTATTGTAGGACGGACAACGGGACTAAATGTCTTATGATAGTCAGTACCAGGATGTTGGTGAAACACCTATGCTATAAGACGAGCTTTGTATCACTCAACAGAACCATCCAAATTATATTTAATGCAATAAACCCATTTACAACCGACCAAGTTCATGTTAGAATTATAAGGAATGAGAACCCAAGTTTGATTAACCTAAAGAGCATTGAATTCATTGTCCATGGCTGCTTGCCACTTTGGATTCTTTACTGCTTGAGAAAAATATGAAGGTTCAATTTTAGAGATGATTGAACTTAAAGGAAGAGTATTTTAGGCTTAGAAATTCCAGATTTGGAGCAAGTTTGCATAGGATGAGTGGCAACAATAGAGCCATATGTAAAAGGAATAGCAGGAGACATATGTGAAATTAACCTACCAGGAGATGTCTTAGCAGAAGAGGTTGCATTAGGGGACTGAATTATGGGGTCAGTAGAAAAATCTGAAGAACCTGAAGAAGAAGAAGAATCTATAAGAGTCCTAGAGGGAAAAGAAATCGTATGAGACACATGTGGGTGTGAGGGTGAAATGACTACAAGAGGATCAGACTGAATAAACAAAGATATAAAAGGATCAAAAGATAACTCAGAATAAGGAAAGGCTAATTCATAAAAAGTGACATGACGACTAATATACACACGACCTACTTTGGGATCCAAACAACGGTATCCTTTATAATTAGAAGCATAGTCTAGGAAAACACAATGAAGCATAGTCTAAGAAAACACAATGAACTAAATAAGGTTCAAGCTTATTTGAATTTCGAGACGATACATATGGAAAACATTCACAACCAAACACCTTGAGAAAATCATAATCTGGAGGAGTTTGAAAAAGTTTCTTAAATGAAAAAATTCCTTGTAAAACTGGGGACGGTAGCCTATTGATTGTGTAAACAACATAAAATGCAGCATCAACCCAAAACTGAGATGGTATTGTGGCATCTGTGAGAATAGTTTGCACCATCTCAAGGATGTGTCGGTGCTTTCTTTCTGCTACCCCATTTTGTTGGGTAGTATCAGGGCATGACTTATGAAAAATAATATCAGAATAAAAAAAGTGTGAGATCATGGCTTTGTTATCGAACTCCCCACCTCCATCACTTTGAAAGTGTTTGATTTTAGTGTTGAAAATATTTCCCACTAATTTTTGAAAGGCATAAAAATGAGTAAAAACTTCAAATTTATGTTTCATGGGATAAAGCCATGTGAACCTTGAAAAATCGTCAATGAAAATAACATAATATTGATAACCTAAATTAGATAAAACCGGTGACTGTCAAACGTCGAAATAAACAATCTCCAATGGAAAAGAGCTACAATGTTCTACTAAATGAAGCGGCAAACGATGTGCCTTTCCTAAATGACAAGAAACACAGTTATTTTGAAAAAGATTAAGTAAATGAATATAATTATTGTCTCTAATACTATCTAAGACTCGAGCTCTACAGTGACCCAAACGACAATGAGAGCACAATGACTTGGATGAAAGAGGGTAGACATCACCTTTACTGAATTCCCGAAGGAGAGTTTGACCCGAGCCTTTGTCCTTAATAGAATTAAAAGACGAGTCAAAATTAACAACGCAATTATTATCATCACATAAATTTTTGACTAAAATTAAGTTATGTTTTAACTGAGAAACATGAAAGACAGAACGCAAATGAAGTGGAGGAGAAGTGGAGGGTAATTGGAGTTTTGTGCAAAAGGTTACCTTCAGATGGAGTCATGTGAGCAGATGTTGTAGAATCTACGTATCAAGTAGCATCATTCGTTTCACCAACAGACATGATTGCAAAAGACTTAGGAAGATCATTAGCAATAAAAGCATGATTAAACCTATTAGTACATTGTAAGGCAGTATGTCCGACAGATCCACAAATTTGACAAATAAAAGTAGAGGGGTGAGAACCAAGCACTCCCATGGATGGTGAATTAGGACTTACGAAATGAGAATTATAGGAGACAGGGTAAGAACCACCAGTACCTAACTGTGGCTGTCCAGTTGTGCTAATGCATATAGTATGATTGCCAGAATTGAATTGTGATTGCTGCTCACGACCGTTAAATCCACGACCTCTGCCGCCACGACCACGACCTCTGCATGAAGAAGATCGACCTCGGCCACGACCAGTATGATTACAAAATTGAGTACTAGCATCTTGAGGAGTAGTTGTAGAAATAGAATTTGCAGCAAATGCTTGGTGCAAAATTGGCGAGTCAAGTTCCTTAAATCGCGACAACCTTTGCTCATGAAGTAACAGTTTGGTACGAAGCTGTTCAATGAATAGTTGGCCAGGAAAGTGTGTAATGATCCCAACCAAGATGTCATACTCTTTTCCAAAACCTAGTAAAATGTGATCAATAAAATCTTGAGAAGCAATAGGTGCATTGATTGTTGCAAGGGAATCAACTTTTTGTTTGGCATTTCGAAGATACTGGTCAAGGCTCGTATTATCGTCCTTCCACAAAGTAGTGAGTTGATGTTTCAACTCAATAGATTTAGCCTGACTCGCATTCATATAGCGATGATGTAAGGATAACCATATATCTCTGGATATGGAGAGAAGATGAACATCAAGGAGAACATCCCTGGAAAGTGTTGCGAATAACCAAGAACGAACACTTTGATCGATTTTTATATAAGATCGATAGAGTGGGTTCGATTGTGGATTTCCAGATGTATCACCAAGAAGAGGAGATGGGGGGGAGGGGGGATTGAACCATCAACAAAACCTATAAGCTCATGTAAAAGTAGTAGAGAGGTAAATTGAGTGCGCTATGTGAGATAGTCCTCCACAGAACCTAACTTAATGGTCATTAAATTTGTTACATTAGGAGTTGCAAGAGCAGCAATAGAGGAGAGATTTGGTATGATTGGAGAACCAATGTCAAGGAAAGGAGGTAGGCCAAATAACGTGCTACTTACAGGAGGAACCGAAGATGTAACAGAAAAAGTTGAACCTGGGACAGTTGAAGAAAGTGTAGATGCAACAGAAGAACTGGGAGGCTAGAAGAAACCAAGGGTGTAGTGGATGGGATGCTACAAAAAACGATGGGTGTAGCAAATAGGACGGTAGAAAAAACTACGGATGTAGCGGAAGATGAAGACTCCATATGTTTTAGAGAAGAGAAAAAAAAGTTTAGATGGATTTTTGGCTATTTGATACCATGAGAATATATTTGTAAAATGCCTCAACAATTATAGAGTCTATCTCTGTATATTTATATATATATATACATATATATAATGGACAATTTGTAAAGAGATAAGTACATCATCCTCTAACGATAATTATAACTTATACAAGAGATAGATATAAATAAATAAGAGTCCTAATAACACACACAAAAAAATAGAAAAAAAGGGAAATAAGAATTAAAGGATCTCATAAGAACTCAAAACAGGAAATTGAAATATGAAGAATTAACAACTTAATGTTTGAGGAGAATTTCGTTGATCAATTTGTCTATATTTACATAATATGATCCCGTTGCTTTTTTAGCAGCTTCCTCGGCTAATTTCTTCCACTCCATTGCCTTTATTTTCATTTCTTTGTCTTTCTCGCCGACCACCAACTCTCTCACAAGACTTTCAACTTCATCCCTTTTCATATTATTGTCAACTTCCATTCCAATTCCCTATTGGGTGCATTTGAACCAACAGTTACTCTGTTGTTCCGCAAAAAATGGCCAGCAGATCATTGACACCCCATTGCTAATACTTTCAAGTATCAAATTTCATCCACTGTGAGTCAAAAACCCTCAAATAGCAGGGTGACTAAGGACTTATTCTTGTGGGCACCAACTTGTCGACATCCCTCTTTCTTTAGTTTCTTCCACAAATTCGGATGGAAGAATTGCTTGTTTCCCTGATACAATATCAGGCCTTATGATCCACAAAAATTCCATCTGACTATTAGCAAGTCCCCATGCAAATTCTATAAGTTGGTTCTGAGTCATGATAGTGATGCATCCGAAATTGACATAAACAACATAATTTGGTTTCTTGGAATCAAGCCATTCTAGACACTTTGGATCTTTTTTCCAAAGATTGGACCCCATGCACTCTAAATTCTTGTCCTTGATGTGTTTAACAAGAAAATGCAGGGGTTTAATCGTGTAGATCGGAGGAAGAAGGCCCTGGAGTGATTCAAGGACTTTCTTTTATAATGGATAAAATGTATTGACTACAATAGCAGAAACAGATGTGCTTCTATCTATTTCTTGAATAAGGAAGTTGAACACAATATCATCTGGATTTTTAGTTCTAATGAGAGTTGGAAGATCCCTCAAACGTATACATTTCATTCCCAGTATCCAATTCAAAGTCGTCTCCAAATACCCATTTGTCATGTCACTTGCATCTGCGGTTTCCTTGAGGACATAAAAGAATCAAAGTTATAACCCAAACACAATTTAAAATGCAATTAGAATGGGCTATTATAAAACATGACAAATTAAACAATGCATCTACCTTTAAGTGGAAAGTATCCTTTTTCAGAAAGGTTACGGTAGTGCATGTAACATAATAGTCCACGAGCACTTGGGTCCAAAAGAAAACATTAGGGATGTCCAGATCTTGAGCAGCAGCTAGAGTGAAACTCATACAACCACCGAAAACGATGCACGAGACAGGTGGCACATTAGATGAAGAAGTATGATTGAGCTTCACGAGCAATTCATTGAAAGGACCTAAACAAGTCTTGATGGTGGATTCACACAAAGAAGGAATATCTTGAGTTGAATTGGCATCACATGGTGGGAGGCCATCAGGAATGGTCTCTAATCGAAAAGATGGCAACCCTTTGAGGGAATCAGGGCCGCGAGACTTAAGAAGACGCCTATGATTATATTTAGTGTTAACAAAAGTAATGTGAAATCCTTTGTGATTTAGGATTTTTGCTAACTTTAACATTGGGTAGGGTGTGGTATGCAAACTGCATGAGGCTTGTCACGTTATATCACATATTTTTGTTGTATAAATATAATTAATGTAAAAGTCAGATTATTATTATATTTTATATAATTTATGAGATAAATATTCATGATATTTTTTATATAATTTTTGCACCATTTGATATTATATCAAATACCATTTGCACCATTTGATATTATATCAAAAATATAATAATAATCTGACTTTGACAGTAATTATATTTATACAACAAAAATATATGATATATCTGTACTTCCAACATGATGATTTTTATTCCATAAATATTTATTCATAAAAATTTATGGTTAACCCATTACATTAGAATTAAAAATACACAATAATGAAATAATACTAGATGATTAACATACATGAAAATAAAATGAAACATACACAAGCAAATAATGGAATACATAGTTTATTTAAAAATATTTAAATTTTGAATATAAGAGAGAAAAATCGTTGAAAGCAGGGATTATCTTTTCCACTTTTAATTTGAAGATTGAAAACATATTTCTTAATTAAGGTGAATTGATAATTAGTTATTGCATTAAATTAAGAATTATAATTATCTTTTTTTATTTTTCAAAATGGCTATATATGAATTTTTTTTTTTATTTTTGTAATATCGAAAAAGTACTATTATTTATGTAATTAAGTTTTATGGATGACTTTTTCATATAATTTGTCTAAATTAAAGGGCAAAATAGGCTATATATAGATGAGAAGGGCATTTTAGATCTAATAGGTAGATGAAAAGGACATTTTAGGCCCAATAAGTAGACGAAGGACATTTTTACACCATTTTACATAATTAAAAGACATTTTAGACTCTTCCGTAATTATTTTGAAGAAATACTTATTGGTGACAGGTCTCATCAGTCATGACTCATATGAGATCAAGTGGGACAGCAAATAATTTTTTTATAGTACTAGCTTGGCATTTTATTCGTCTTAAAAAAATAATTTTTTTTAAAAAGGTTACAAATAATTTGAGTTGCCTGTCTCACAAGAAGCTTTTTCTAGTGAATTTTGAAAGACAGAATGAGATTAGGTAAGTGCACTTAGAATAATAATACATTGGTCATGTAACCTTGAGATGTAAGGCACATAGCCTATACTAATTTGTAAGCATAAATTAAAACTATAAATCTCCATATGTGCAAATTACTATAGAAATAATATTACGTCATGGATAATCAAAAGTTAGTGTTTTCCTCCCGTTAGAAATGCACGTTACTGACAATTTAATCTATACTAATACTAGATATACATTTAACACATACATACATTAATATATACAACCATAGTACTTTGCTTATATTGGTAAGCTAGTTGGACGAAACATATATTTACGTAATTTTAAGAAAAAAGTAAGCTTAAGAGTGATAGAACCCTCATATAATCTAGATATGTTTATTCGCGTTAGTCCTAAATGATTATAATAATTAACTGTAAGTTATAAATGATCTTATAACTATGAACTTTTTTCACCAAAATAAATTAATCATGTTTTCTAAACAAACATCACTCAACTTTATCCTTTTAATACAAAAATCACATATGCCGAAAAATCCAAAGTTCATAGTTATTCCCTATTACAACTAGTAGGGAAAGAAAAGTCCAAATAGTATTGGGGCAATGGGGCTTTGATGGGAAATAGGCTAGTGGTCCCTGTTAAATTTTGTGGATTTGATCCTGTTTTAATTTTTTTCAAAATTTATCACATTTTCCCCTCATTTAAATTTTCAATAAAATTAATTTTGTCCTGCCTCGTCCTCTCTTGTTCAGTTTAAATCTTTCCCAACCTTGCCTTATTTCAAAATTTTCAGCAAAATTAATTTTGCTTTGTCCAATCCTGTCTTATCTATGCTGGCTAATTAAGAGTTTGTCCTGTCCTGCGCTACTCCACTGTAATCCCTTCAAAAGAGAATGATGCAATTTCTATTCAATTATTAATTTCAGTATCAAGCACAAGTGAGTAAGCAACAATAAGATCACCGATACAAATTTTCACATTAAATTTTAATTGAACGAAGAAAATGACAAGTGCTATCATGCTTCTATAAACTACATCAACAACAGTTAAAGGATATATTAACATGAAGCAATTTTGTTTCAATATGTTTGGCGACTTAAATAAATTATGTTCATATTCTTTTTGGTGCTACAACGGGATTTTGAATGGTCAAGAGTTTGGGGTTGGAGGCGTAAAGATGGATGAGAGAAGATAATGAACTTGAAATGTCACTTATGAAACTTGTTTTTACTACTTTCGTTGGAACTTTTATTTTCTTCATTTTTAATGAACTTATTTTTCTAGATAAAATGTTTTCCAACCACGTTCCACATCCAACTTTGAGTCAATACGTTTTTGCTAGGAAATAAGAAAAATACAATTAAAAAACTACCTATTTCAAATTGCCTTTAGAAGTATGTTGAAAACACATTCAGTCTTCGCCAATGGACACTTTTCATATCAGTATGAATATGTGATTACACCTCTCCTAATGAATACAATAACCTTATTATTGTCTCCCTGATATTATATCAAGCCTTATAATCCGGAAAAACTCCACCTTGCTATTGGAAAGTCCTTGTGTGATCTCGATAAGTTGGTTTTTCATCACGAAGACAATGCTTCCAAAAGTGCCATAAAAAACAAAATTTGGTTTCTTGAAATCTAGCCAGTACTCAAGATATTTCGCATCGTCTTTCCAAAGATTTTTAGTTCTCTAAATTCTTGTCGTGAACCATGTTTCACAAGCAAATTAAATGCAGTGGTCCATCGGAAATGAAACAGTACTAAACATGTGCATGCATGTTTGACGAAGAGATACTACGGAGCTTCAAAGCTTGGGCAAATAAGTCTATGAAAGGACCTAAGCAAGTATTAATATGGGATTCCGATAGAACAACAATATCTTGGGTGAAACGGAAGGACGGCAACCCTTTGAGGGAATCAAGGCCTCGAGGCTTAAGGAGACATCTATGGTTGTATCCGATGTTGAGAAAATTGATATGGAAGCCTATTTGTCACGACCCGATTTCCGAGTCATGATGGCACCTACCACAACCCACCGGTAGGTAAGCCAACACCGTAACCCGGAGCTAATGCAATGGGTTACCTTGGTAGGAACGTCCAACATGGACCCTATGTAGCAACACAATATAACAACAACATTCCACAAACGAAACAACTAACATTCGAATACCAATCCTATGACCTAATAGTATAAGTACAAGAGCAACTCTAAATACGACAACAAAAATTACAATTCGAAGTCTGACAACTTAAATAGTCTAATACAATTGTCTCGAATACAAAAGACAAGTAAAGATAGAAGGGAAAGAGGGAAACTTGAACTCCAAGAGCTCACTCTATGTCCGATTGGTCAACGCAACATGATCCCGACTCAACGATAGCAACTAGAACCTGGGTCTGCACCAAAAAGGTACAAAAGTGTAGTATGAGTACCAAAACACGGGTACTCAGTAGGCATCATCGACCGAGTGAGCTAAATTATAATATAAGGATGATATAAGGTAAGACAATAACTTAAAGTCAGAGCATAGGATTGAACCTGAATCTTCTTCAATATCACTGTATAAATACTAATCAACTATATCAATAGTACAATATTTCATATCCGCATATACCATAACTTTCATACAACATGAGTAATCATTTCAGAAGCGTAAAGCCACGTAAATATATTGTTATCTTATGTAGTTTTAGGTACAAGAATATGTATAATTACAACTCCAACTTCAATAATAGTTCAAGTATAAATAAGAACACCTTTGAAGTTCTTTAACATCTTCAACACAAGATTACTTAATGATCTATCCAAGAAGTGTGTTAGATTTTAGAAAATAGATGAAACAGAATTTAAGTCCAAGTCCATCGACTTCACGGAGTGTACTTAAGGAATAATTTTCCTCACTGTACCCGAGGTTATGGAATCTTCCTCCCAGGATAAAATAGCCTACAATCCAAACAATAGCGGTACCTCAAATTGTCGAATTCTACGAACTCGCTCAACAGTTTGATCAATCACACAGAATATTTTTAAGACAAGAAGAGAAAAATTTCGTAGCTAAACCTGTGGATGAAAGCAGGTTTATATAGCCTTCATATGCCTCTTCTGAAAAGTGGCAATGGTTTACTTAAAAGGTGTGACCTTTCCTGAAAAATCATGTCTATTCGTCCAAAGATTGCATCTTTTCTGAACAGGTAGACCATTTCATGAATCAGTGCGTCATTTCGTTAAAGGATTGCATCCTTCTGAAGCATCAGTTCGAAACAGTGCATCTCTCAGAAGCATCAGTTCGAAATAGTGCCATGCATGCATATAACTAGAGGATCAAAACACAAAAAAATTTACTGCGTCTTTACTTGTCCTTCGGATTAAATTTGTCCAAAAAGATAGATCTCATCGATGATCATTTTCCAAATCCAAATCTGAATCTGAAGTCGAGCCGAGCGAGCAACGTCGGCGACGGCGCGAGACTTCTCTTATTTCTTGCCTCACTTACCATATGGAGTAAGTGTTCCTTATTTTAAATATTCACAAGTTCTCTTCTTCCACCAATGTGGGAGAAAGAGTGAACTTTTCAATTTGGGAGTACACTTTTTAAATTGGTGTCTCCCTTCTCCACCATTTTTCCTCCATTTTTTCATTCACACTTTTTTTATATATTTTGAACCCAACAATCCCCCGTATGAATAGGAAATGGCTATTTTTTGTAAATTTTTTACGGACAAGTATTTGATTATCAAGCAATGACTGATTGCATCTGGATAAGTAGGTTTCTCTTTGAACTTTCCGTAGTGAACATGCATCGGATAAATTTGATCAATCGATAGATTTGATATCTTTAAACCGTCGAGCTTTAGTGTACACCTAGACAACACATGTCACACAACCAGCCTTTTACCATTTATGGTTCTCATGATTTTGTTCTTTTCAGCCATGAACGCATTCCGGTTTCATGAGAGCTTAGAGAATAGGCCTTTACTAACATTCTCCTTGAAGCGGCTTCCACTTCGCCTTCACATAAGTAGTTTCTATACGTTCAATCCTATAGATTAAACTATTTGGTCAAATCTGCCAAATTTAGATAATCATTAAAAGACTTTTCACCTTAAGTCTTATCCTTGTTTACTAAATATTGTCTACATCATGAGAATGGGTTGGGTAATTGAGAATGTTGAATTGTCAGACACAACTTTGTTTGATCTCCTTGAACCTAGCTCTTGGGATCTCCAGTCTGCTAGGTAGAGTTACTGCCATGATGACTTGTCCTAGGCCTTAAATCCATTTCATTGGATGTCCTTTTCACTCCTTTTCTAGATAGACCTTTTATAAGTGGATCCGACACATTATCCTTTGACTTAACATAGTCAACAATAATAATTCCACTAGAGAGAAGTTCCCTAAAGGTATTATGTCTTCGTCATATGTGACGAGATTTACCATAGTACATCATGCTTCCTTTCCTACCTATTGTCGCTTGGCTATCTTAGTGTATACATATTGGTGCCACTGGTTTGGGCTAATAAGGAATATATTCCAAGAAATTCCGGAGCCATTCTGCTTCTTCATCGGCTTTATCCAATGCGATAAATTCAGATTTCATTGTAGAGCGAGCAATATATGTCTGTTTAGATGATTTCCAAGAGACTGCACCTCCACCGATAGTAAATACATATCCACTCATGGATTTTTCTTTGTTCGATCCGGTGATCCAATTTGCATCACTATATCCTTCAAGTACCGCATGATATTTATTATAATGTAAAGCATAGTCTTGAGTGTATTTAAGATACCCCAAAACTCTTTTCATTGCCATCCAATAAGTTTTGTTGGGATTACTCATGTACCAACTCAATTTACTAATAACACATGCTATATCTGGTCGTGTACAGTTCATTATATACATTAAACATCCCAATACTCTTGCTTACTCCAATTGTGAGTCACTTTCACTTTTATTCTTTCGAAGTGCAAAGCTCACATCCAATGGAGTCTTGGCAATACCAAATACCATATACTTGAATTTATCAAGTACTTTTTCGATATAATAAGACTATGACAATACTAACCCTTGTGAAGTTCTATGGATTCTTATACCTAAGATCACATCCGCAACTCTAAGGTCTTTCATATCGAGCTTGCTCTCGAGCATTCTTTTTGTTGCATTTATGTCAGAAATATCTCTACTGATGATCAACATATCATCTACATATAAACACATAATGACTTTGTGATTTGGAGTGTCTTTAATATAAACACATTTATCACATTTATTTATTTTGAACCCGTTTGACAACATGGTTTGGTCAAACTTCGCATGCCATTCTTTAGGTGCTTGCTTTAGTCCATACAATGACTTAATAAGTTTACACAGCTTATTCTCCTTTACTGGAACCACAAAATCCTCAGGTTGTTCCATGTAAATTTCTTCCTCCAATTCTCCATTTAAGAATGTCGTTTTCACATCCATTTGATGGATTTTAAGACCATATACCGCATCCAAGGCAATTAACATTCAAATCGATGTTATCCTTGTTACTGGGGAGAATGTATCAAAGTAATCAATGCCTTCTTTTTGCTTGAAGCCTTTTACTACAAGTCTTGCCTTGTATTTGTCAATAGTACCATCCACTTTTATTTTTCTTTTGAAGATCCATTTAAATCCTAAAGGTTTATTTCCTGGAGAAAGATCAACCAATTCCCACGTATGGTTGCTTAAGATTGAATCAATCTCACTATTGACTGCCTCTTTTCAAAAGGATGAGTCTGACGATGACATCTCTTATTTAAACGTTTGAGGCTTATTTTCTAATAGAAATGTTACAAAATCTGATCCAAACATAGTAGAAGTTCTTTGACATGTACTACGTCTTGGATTATCTTCATTATGTACATTCTCACTTGGTTCATATCGAGGTCGTTTATATCCTCCACTAGACTGTTCATGTCTAGTTTTATACGAGTAAATATTTTTAAAGAATTCAGCATTAGCTGATTCAATTACCGTATTTTCATTTATATTCGGATGTTCGGATTTATGAACCAAAAACTGATATGATTTACTAATTTTAGCATATCCTATGAACACACAGTCCACCGTCTTAGGTCCTATCTTAACCCTTTTAGGCATAGGAACTCGGACCTTTACTAGACACCCCCACACTTTGAAATATTTCAAGTTGGGTTTCTTTTCTTTCCATTTTTCATAAGAAACTGATTGTGTCTTACTATGGGGAACTCTACTGAGTATACGATTGGATGTAAGGATAGCCTCCCTAACAAGTTTTGTGGTAAATCGGAACTTATAAGTAAGACATTCATCATTTCCTTCAAAGTTTGGTTTTTCATTTCCACAATTCCATTAAATTGAGGTGAATACGGGGCCATAGTTTGATGGTCAATTCCATTCTCTACACATATTTCGGCGAAGGGAGATTCATATTCTCCGCCCCTATCACTTCTTATCATTTTTATCTTTTTCTCTAATTAATTTTCTACTTTAGTTTTGTATTGCCTAAACGCATCTATTTCTTCATCCTTACTATTTAGCAAGTAGATGTAATAGTATCTAGTGCAATCGTCAATAAAAGTTATAAAATACTTTTTCCCACAATGTGATGGTGTTGACTTAATATCACAAATGTCACTGTGTATTAAGTCTAAGGGATTGGAATTACTTTCAACGGACTTATAAGGATGCTTTGCATACTTTGATTCCACACACGTGTGATGCTTTGATTTATTGCACTCAAATTTTGGCAAAACCTCTAAATTAATCAGTTTTCATAATGTTTTGTAATTAACATAGCCTAAACGTTCATGCCACAAATTATAAGACTCAAGAAAGTAAGAAGAATTTGAATTTTTATTGATTTCAACATTCATTACATTCATCTTATAAAGGTCCTCGGTGAGATAGCCTTTTCCTACATACTTTTCTCCTTTGTTAATTATAATTTTTCCAGAAATGGTGACATATTTGAATCCGTTCTTGTCTAGAAGTGAAACAAAAATTATGTTCCTACGTAACTCCAGAACATACAAGACATTGTTAAGTGTCAAGACCTTTCCCGAAGTCATTTTCAAGCTCACTTTTCCTATTCATTCTACCTTAGCCATAGTGGAGTTAGCCATATAGATCATTTCTTCTACTTGAGTCGGAGCGAATGACGAAAACAACTCTTAGTTGGCACAAACATGATGGGTGGCACCATAATCCATCCACCACTCACGAGGATTACCCACCAAGTTGCATTCTGAAAACATAGCACACAGATCATCACATTCTTTGTTGGACTCAACCATATTATATTGGTCCTTTTTCTTACCTTTCTTAGGGGCACGACAATCCGTGGACTTATGGATAATTTTGCCACAGTTGAAGCACTTCCCCTTGAATTTTTTCTTGGGTTGATTGCTTCCTTATTCAACTTTCTTCCTTTTCTTAGAATTGTTTTGGTCATCTTAACAATATGTGCTCCATTAATTGCAGAATTCCCTTTTGACCTTCTCTCGACAGCTTTATTATCCTCTTTAATACGTAGCCGAACAATAAGGTATTCGACAGTCATCTCCTTGTATTTGTGCTTCAAGTAGTTTTTGAAGTCTTTCTACATAGGTTATAGCTTCTCAATGATCGCTGCTACTTGAAATGCATCATTCACAATCAAACCTACAAAGCAGTTTATGTAAGTACTAAGAACATTTTCAATTTGTTCAACTAAGATATTTTTCAAAGATATAACTTTCGCTAGGAGATCGTGTATGATTACTTGCAATTCCTGCACTTGAGAGACAACCAGTTTGCTATCCATCATTTTAAAGTCCAGAAACCTTGCAACAAAGAATTTCTTAATTCCGGCATCCTCAGTCTTGTATTTTTGTTCTAGTGCCCCCAAAATTCATTCGATGTCTTAGTTCCACTGTGAACATTATAGAGGTCTTCTTAGAGACCACTTAAAATATAATTCCTGCAAAGTAAGTTTGAGTGCTTCCAAGCCTCTACAATCATGAAATGCTCTTTGTCCAAGGTTCAGGAGTATCCTCACTAGTGAACGTTTAAAGGCATAGAGTGGTGAGGTAAAAGAACATCTTTTGCTACCATCTCTTAAAGTCAATGCCCGCAAATTTTTTGGGCTTCACCACAGACGCTATTGGTTGCGGAGCATTTGCTCGACTTGTTGAGGCAATACTAGTTGCCCCCACAGTCGTAGCCGCATCTTGCATTTGACTTTCGTTAGTCATTTTTCCTGTCACCACAAGACAATAAAATTTAGTATTTTCAGAATACTATTTATAAAGTTAAGTAAGTTTAAACTCTTCTTCTTATTTCTAGTTAACGATGAAGTTTTTATGACTTCAATCGTCAACCGAATGATCTTTAACTTGTGATGAAGATTTTATGTCTTCGAATCACTAGTTAAGTTCAAACGGAGTAGAAAGCTTAAAGATTTAATCTCTAAAAACAAGCAATACAGATTCTACAAAAGGTTATTCCTTAAGATTGTTATCTTATGTAGTTTCGCGTACAAGAATCTGTATAATTGCAACACCAATTTCAACAATAGTTCATGTATAAACAAGAACACCTTTGAAGTTCTTTAACATCTTCAACACAAGATTACTTAATAATCTATCCAAGAAGTGTGTTAGATTTTAGAAAATAGATGAAACAGAATTTACGGCCAAGTCCACCGACTTCACAAAGTGTCCTTAAGGAATAATTTCCTTCACTGTACCTAAGGTTATGGAATCTTCCTCCCAGGATAAAATGACTTACAATCCAAACAATAACGGTACCTCAAATTGTCGGATTCTACGAACTCACTCAACAGTTTGATTGATCACACAGAATATTTTTAAGACAAGAAGAGAAAAATCTAAATCTGTGGATGAAAGCAGGTTTATAGCTTTCATATGCCTCTTCTGAAAAGTGGCAATGGTTCGCTTAAAAGGTGTGACCTTTCCTGAAAAATCATGTTTGTTCATCCAAAGATTGCATCTTTTCTGAACAGGCAGACCATTTATGAATCAGTGTTTCATTTTGTTGAAGGATTTCATCCTTCTGAAGCATCAGTTCGAAAAAGTGCATCTCTCAGAAGCATCAGTTCGAAACAGTGCCATGCATGCATATAACTAGAGGACCAAAACACAGAAAAATTTCTATTGAATAAATTTTGTCCAAAAAGATAGATTTCATTGATCAATCATTTGACAAATTCAAATCCGAATCCAAAGCCGAGCCGAGCTAGTGACGACGACGATGGTACGAGGCATCTCTTATTTCTTGCCTCACTTACCATATGGAGGAAGTGTTCCTTATTTTAAACACTCACAAGTTCTCTTCTTCCACCAATATGGAAGAAAAGAACTTGTGAGTGTTTACAGTCATCATCATCAAAACCACATTTATATACAATGAAACCGAGAACCATAACATAGCTATATAGCCAGTTATACTCTATTTCATTAATGAACTCCAAGTCTAGTCTATATTAGCTAATCACCAAATCCATAAAGCACTAGTTTATAAGTCTTATAGTTTACTAATCATTAAATAAGGAAAAGCTACTAGTTACCAACACCATTATTTATTCACCTATCTCAAGGCCATTATCTAGTTAGCAACCTCATTATATAAGTCATCGTTTAAGTCACCACAGCTTACATACTAGAAGTCAACCTAATTATTCATTATACAATCTTAAGACCAATATCATTAGGAATATTATAACCTTAAGGACTAGTTTTCATATTTTAACCAAGTAAGATCCACCAACTAGTTTACTAGGTTTCTAGCCCACAAGTCACAACCATTTATTAGAAACAACTAGGTGTCACATAAGCCACTTTACTATACGAAATTCTATAATATAACCATATATTCAAGTCAAGAAAATTACTAAGTGAGTCCTTAATTTTACATATGATTATACTATCAAGTGGAATTAACCCAATCTTTAGCCTAACTTATCACTAGTTACTAATTAGAGTCAACAACGGTCATACCCCTTATTTAGTGATTAGTGACAAAAAATGAGTATCAATTACCACAAAAGACATCATGTCTAGAGTACATCAATGGTTAGCCACACACGACATTACCTCACATATATGCACATCCACTTATATAAAGTTTCCTCACACGACATCATAATATCATTACCACTTTTGAATTCACCGAGTACCATCATAACATCATTACGTCTCCCGAATTCATCAAATATCATCATAGTATCAACATTTCCTCTGAATTCATCGGGCATCATCATAGTATCAACATTTCATTCGGATTCACCGAGCATCATCATAGTATCAATATTTTCTCCGAATTAACCGGGCATTATCATAGTATCAATATTTTCTCCGAATTCACCGGGCATCATCATAGTATCAATATTTCCTCTGGATTCACCCGGCATCATCATAGTATCAATATTTCCTCCGGATTTACCAGGTATCATCATAGTATTAATATTTCCTCTGGATTTATCGGGCATCATCATAGTATCAATATTTCCTTTGGATTCACTGGTCATCATCATAGTATCAATATTTCTTATGGATTCACCGGGTATCATAATAGTATTAATATTTTCTTCGAATTCATCGAGCATCCTCGTAGTATCAATATTTCCTCCGAATTAGCTGGGCATCATCATAGTATCAATATTTTCTAAGACAACAACATACACACATATATGACCCAAATCAATAAACATACACAAGTTCACACTAGTTGAGTTATAGAGGTGCAAGATAGATAAACCATCACACTTTATTAGTAGTCATCATCATGATATGTGAGTAGGAGCATAAGCATGAGTATCTAGATAATATATACAATTACCATATTTTCATGGCTATCCATAACATGGCATCCATCCATCAACCTTATTCATAAACCGACAATCAGGTTTAACCCTGATAATCTCAATAACATAATTTAGACGCTCATCAAGTATATAGATTATCAAGGAGTTGCATAGTTCAAGCTTAAGGTGGGTCAAGTCCCACTTCTAACTCCCAATAATACTAAATTCACTTTTACAAAACTAACTTCTACCCAAATTTAGGATAGGTTATCTAAGTTACACCATAAGGGGTTATCAATTCTTCCTAAGTGTAACGCCCAGAGAGTACACCTTGGGTGCCATACGATGCTTACATTTCCAAGAGACCACAAGCTAACCAATGATCTAGAACCTGTTGCGAGCACTGAATAAAACTGATAAATAACATATTTGAATTTCAACTGAAATACCATAAGGTTTTAACAACTGAAATCAATACTGAATCCTAATTTAAAATGTCTAGAAATATATTAGACATGATAAAAAGACTGATAATCACAATTGAAAACTGACCAAATGTATGTACTAGTCTGGAAGCCTCTAAACTATTTAACTGTAGAGTTGATGGGACAAGCCCCCAACTAACTCCGACTGACTAAATAACTGAACTACTGATATAACTGACTATAAGATAACTCGTCCTCAAAGGATGAAGACTGACTACGATTGTTGTTGCTGATGCGCTGGAATGTCTAAGTGTGGTCAGGAATCTAAGCGTCCGAACCTATGATATGATACATGATAACGCAAGAAACGAGTATGCGGTCCGTACTTTAAATATACTGGTATGCTATATGAGGTTTTGCTGATATACATGGGCTCATGTGTATGAATAACAACTAACTGAATGAATAGCATGAGATAACTTGATATGGATACGTAAATGCTGTAAAATTTTATAATGAATAACCAAACATATAACATAATTCTGAAATAGTCTATAAACTGAAATACTGAAATTTGATAATTTCATAACTGACAACTGTACGCTATGGTAATTGCAAACCTGAACTGAATTATACTAAACACTGAACTGAGACTGTGGAAGGTATCATCTAATCGACATGCCCCAATCTGAACTGATTGGGATTTAACCTGTAACCTCAGTTGAAAGGGTGTTAGTACCATGCCACAGGTACGAATAATAGCTACATGGATCCACTAAGATACTAAGGAATCAAGGTATCAAGCCTAAACTAACGGATGATCCCTGAGCAGAGTCAAGCCTAATCTAATGGGTGACCCCTGGGAAGACGTGAAGCCCAAACTAACGGGTGACCCCTCATCCTATGCTGGCTACGTAGTTCTAGAATACAGGGACTGCTACTAAAAACTCTGTCTAACTGATGGGGAAGCCTCCATCCCTACACTCGCTTGGTGTTAAATCCTACTCTCAATTGAAAGACACTGAATACTAGACTGAACTAGGTTTAACTGTTTATGTTAACTGACTGAACTGATAACACCCATAACAATTCTGAAACCATTCTGTATATACTAAAAAACTAAGTAATCAGCTAAATTTTGGGTATTCAAATCCTCAGGACTCGATAGGAATAATATCAAGATCATACTAAAACATTGAGGACATGATATGTAAGCATTTATTTAAAACTCATTCTTATAGGCATTTCATCAAACACTTGCAATGCATGGTTTAAGCTCGGCATGGGATTAGTTTTAAAACTTGAAGTAATAGCATGATTTCGATACTAAAATCACAAATTAAGGTTTAAATCAGCAAACAACGCCATTCAAACATGTGGGGTTAAATAACCACAACAATTACATGCAAACATGGTATAGAATTAAAATTCACGGGAGTTCATGGTTAAAATCATAATAACATGTAAAAATCATAACTACGAATTTGAAATTGGGTTCTTGGACTCCATGGATGAAAAGATCCTTTGGATGATCATTTAATGATCATTTAACATACCTTAACAACAGAGAAATTGAGGAAAGATTGAACCTTTGAGCTTGATTTTGCAAAGCCTAGTTGTTTTTATCCTTTTCTATTTTAGATGATAAAATGATGATGTTATTAGGGTTAAAACAAGTTTAGGATCTATAAATCTCGTGTAGTTATGTTTAGAGACATTTTTGAGGTGTCAAATGACTTAGTTACCCTCGGAATAACCCAAAAATGAAATGTCTAGGTCATTGTGCCATGGGGTTTGCGTTGCACAAGCTATGGTAAACTTTAAGGTTTGTGTCACACACCCTATGGCAAACTTTAAGGATTGCATATCACACCCTATGGAAAACCCTTTTCGGTGAACGTGTGCAATTGTTAGGCGATGCATTCCCCTTTGCAAAGCCATAACTTTTCGCACGGGTGTCGGGTTAAGGAGAAATTAGTATTGTTGGAAAACTAATTCGATTATCTATAATTTGGTGGATTTTAATCTTCCAAATTACACATATACATAAACTTATACTCATTCAAAGATGACCCTTGTTAAATCAAACACCAAAAATTG
Source organism: Capsicum annuum (assembly GCF_002878395.1). Lineage (NCBI taxonomy): Eukaryota > Viridiplantae > Streptophyta > Magnoliopsida > Solanales > Solanaceae > Capsicum > Capsicum annuum. The sequence continues at coordinate 210,027,687 of NC_061114.1, forward strand.
GCTGAATCAAGGGCTCCTAGTTCACTTTGCTCTTAGTGACACTTATGAATATCTTTCCCACCTCATAATCTTTATTCACACTAGGGTAATGATCATGAAACATGGATCCACTTATGAATCAAGGGACTAGAGCTTACACTCGTAAGAACGAAGGTTCGATTTCTAGCCTAGAAGTATACGGGGTATTACAATATCTCCGCTTGGAAACATTCATCCTAGAATGATGTTGGTTATGCTAATAATACTGAAGAATCTGAGATCATATACTGAACCTGTATGGATGGAAAAATGAAAACATAACTGGGTTTGAAACATGATACATAAACTGAATATCATGAACTAAACTAATTTTCTTGGATATATGCCATGACATAAGAATTGTATAAGGATGGGATTTTAACGAGAGAGTCAACTTATGAGTACCTATTACTTTAAGTTTGATCTTGTTACGTGATAAGAATATGGAAGGTTTAGGACATGAAAGCTCAGGGTTTTATAGTGCATCTCCCCCTTGGGATATTATGTCACCCCGAAAGATACTAACGTAGCTAAAATACTGAGAAGAGAATGAGATGATGCACGAGACACTTATGAACTGAATCATGATTGAATATCTGGAATATGAAACTTAGGTATGAGGAATAGAGGGTCAATGACATGAATTCATCAAAGACGATTGAGTTGAGCACTTACATTACATGAATTTAAATTTCACTGACCATTAAAAGTGTAGCATGAGTACTGGAACTGAACATACTGTAAAACATGAATACATGAGTCATGAGCTGCATGACCTGAATTTGGAGTTCATAAAGTTATGGAACATGATCCATACTGCTGAGCAAACTGAAACTCCTTATACTAGGAACTGGGAGAATACATGATTTTTGATAAGATGCACGAATATAAGCTATGGTCATAGAGATAACAAGTAAGGCATGAGTAGATAACATGATGGCTGAAGTACAAAATTTGCACTGAGATAAGAATGGGTCGGGCATCTTTCTCCCCTACTAATGGTCTACAATACACTAGCATCACTACTAGAATCTGAGAGCCTGACATAGTTACTGGTTCTATCATCTCCCCCTTATCTTAAAGCCATTATTCTAAGTCTGGGAACCACTTATTCAACATCTCTAAACTGAACTGCCGCCACTTTACTCTAGAATCTGGGGTAGAATAATACTCATAACTAGTAAACTCACCCTAAATAACTATGCCCGATAATGTAAAACTTGTTGCTAGTACTTTCTTCTGAGATATAACTCTTCGCCCACTATAGACCCAACAATCATCATGTAACAACTTAAAATTGGTTAACTTAGAATTTTCAACTCTTCTTTCTAGTAGCTCAACCTTCAAAGATTTAAACTTAGATTCTAACACATAACATGAATATCCCCAAATCTTTAATAACCATACTACTTTCATCATAACCTACAAATATCACATCTCTAAATTTATATTTTCCCCACACCATGAGAATTACCATTACACCAATAATATATACTTTCAAATCAACAAACTTAAATTTTTGCATACACTGCTTCAAACCTACTGATTCACCTTTCATACAACTATCCCCATGAAATATATGATCTGTTCAAATTCTGATAACACTATCCTAACTTTACTACTGCTGCTAAACCTTTGGTGTCATGCTTCTAATTCTAAATCATATGCCATCATAGACTTCTGAGAAGGAATCTGAAAACATGTATTACTCCTAAGCACTGAGGTACTACCCCTTCATTCACTGGCTGGTTCATGAGGAAATTGAACCTGAATGACTTTATTTTTGAAATCAACTGAAGTGGTTGCTGGGATACTTTAATCGGGCAATTTATGTATACTCATCTGGACAGGATAGATTTTACCCTAGTCACTAAAAAGGGCTCTGCTAAGGTTTTGGTACTGACACTGAACTCGACTGCTAAATAGGGGTTACAGAGAGAAAGTAAAGTTTTGGGGTCTATTAAAACATACACAAAAATATAAAAAGCCTGTAACGTACCTGTAACCACATCAAGAGAACTTTTCTTATCATGTCGGTACTGGAGTGCATAAAATCTATTCTGACGTTGACCACTGGTGGCACTGGAAGTGGAGCCCTGCTGAGTCGGGCGACCAAATGGAATTGGAGGATGACTGTGTTGACTCCGCGGACCAGCCTTAGGACATTCTGTAACTTTGTGGCTTGACTCACTACATCCAAAACACACATTACTACCGGCTCTACACACACCCTTATGATTTCTACCACATTCTCCGTAAAGCGGATTAGTACGAACACCCTTCCCACTACCCTGCGACTTAGAGTTTGGTGCACTATTTTGACCGTCATTCTTAAACTTAGGCACTGACGCATTGACTAAAAGTGGAGCTGGTGCTGTGAATGTCTGATGGAATTTGGAGTGGTTACTACCCTCTGACCTTGGCTTAGAACTACCTGTTCTGTCCCTCTCATTCTTTCTTCCTTTTTCCTTATTCTTCTCCTCCTCATCACTCCATGGAGCATGAACCATAAGCCTAGATAGGATAATATCCCTATAATTATTCTGAGCAACTACTAAATAAGATAAGGTGGTGAAAGCAGCTATAAATTCAGTATGAGAAACATACTCGTTTAGGGATTCTTCCTGAACAGGTGGAGGTACGGGATGATTCCCATTTCTCATTCAGTTTGTATTTCTGGGAGGCATGTTCTATAAATGGGAAGAAGATTGATTTAGAAAGAGAGTTTAAATTAAGCTCAGCCTCATTCGTACGACATGAATACTGAAAGAAGGAAAACTTTTCCTAAAATATTTTGTAGCCTCTTATCCATAAGTATGGCGCACTTTACAATAATTTAAAACCTTAAGCTCTGATACCAAGTTTGTAATGCCCCGAGAGTACACCCTGGACGCCATACGGTGCTTACAATCCCAAGAGACCACAAGCTAACCCATGAGTTGGTACTTGTTGTGAGCATTGAATAAAACTGATAAACTACATGTATGGAATTTCAACTATAATGACATAAGGTTTTAACAACTGAAATCAATTCCTAGTTTAAAACATCTAGAAATATACTAGAAATACTGATAAAATGACTGATAATCACAATTGAAAACTGACCAACTGTTTGTACTAGTCTAAAAGCCTTTAAATTATCTGGCTGTGGAGTTGATGGCACAAGCCCCCAACTAACTCTGACTGACTAAATAACTGAACTACTGACATAACTGAATATAAGATAACTCATCCTCAAAGGATGAAGACTCACCATGACTGTTGCTACTGATATGCTGGAATGTCTAAGTGGGGTTGGGAATCTGAGTGCCTGAACCTATGATATGATATATCATAATGCAAAAAACAAGGATGTGGTCAGTACTTTGAATGTGCTGGTATGCTATATGAGGTTAGGTTGATATTCATGGGATCGTGTGTATGAATAACAACTAACTAAATGAATAGCATGAGATAACTAAATATGCATGCGTGAATGCTGTAAAATCTAAGAATGAACGACCAAGTATATAACTTGATTCCCAAATAGTCTGTAAACTGAAATACTAAAATCTGATAACTACATAACTAACAACTCTACGTTATGGTCAATATAATCTTAAATTGAATTATACTGAACATTGAACTGAGACTGTGGGAGGTATCATCTAATCGACATGCCCCCTCTAAACTGATTGGGGTTCAATCTGTAACCCCAGTTAAAAAGGTTTTAGTATTGTGCCATGGGTATTAATAATGGCTATGTAGATCCACTAAGCTACTGAAAAACTACGGTATCAAGCCTAAGCTGACGGGTGATCCCTGGGTGGAGTCAAGCCTAATCTGATGGGTGACCCCTGGGAGGACGTCAAGCCTAAACTGATGGGTGACCCCTCATCCTATGTTGGTTACGTAGTTCTGGAATACAAGGACTGCTACTAACAACTCTGCCTACCTTACGGGGAAGCCACCATCTCTGTATTCGCTCCGTGCTAAATCCTACTCCCAACTGAAAAACACTGAATGCTGGACTGAACAAGGTTTAACTATTTATGCTAACCGACTGAACTGATAACCCTAATAACTATTCTGTAACTATTCTTTAGATACTGAAAAACTAGGTAAGCAGCTAAATTTTGGGTATTCAAACCCCCAGGACTCGATAGCAATAATAGTAAGATCATACTAAAACTTTGAGGACATGATATGTAAGCATTTATTCAAAACTCATTCTTGTAGGCATTTTATCAAACACTTGCAAAGCATGGTTTAAGCTAAGCATGAGATTGGTCTTAAAACTTATAGTAATAACATTATTTCGATACTAAAATCACAAATTAAGGTTTAAATCAGCGAACAACACCATCAAACGTGTGGGGTTTAATAACCACAACAATTACGTGTAAACATGGTATAGAATCAAAATTCAGGGGAGTTCATGGTCAAAATTCATAATAATATGTAAAAATAATAACTTTGAATTTGAAATTAGATTCTTGGACTCCATGGGTGAAAAGAGCCCATGGATGAACATTTAACATACCTTAACGACGGAGAAATTGAAGAAAGATTGAACCTTTGAGCTTGATTGTGCAAACCCTAGTTTTTTTCCTCCTCTTGTATTTTAGATGATAAATTGATGATGTTAGTAGGGTCAAAGTCAAAACGTGTTTAGGATCTATAAATCTAATGTACTTATGTTTAGGGACGTTTATGAGTTATCAAATAACTTAGTTGCCTTCAGAATAATCCAAAAACGAAATGTCTAGGTCGTTGTGCCATGGGGTTTGCGTTGCACAAGCTATGACAAACTTTAAGGTTTACATTGCAAACCCTTTCAAGTGAATGTTTGTGATTGTTAGGCGATGCACAACCTTTTTCAAAGCCATAACTTTTCACTCGGGTGTTGGATTAAGGGAAAATTTGTATCGTTGGATAGCTAATTCGATTATCTACAATTTGGTGGGTGTTAATCTTCCAAATTCCACATATACAAATAGTTATACTCATTCAAAGAAGACCCTTGTGAAATCAAACACTAAAAATTGGCCAAATCAAAGGCTCTTAGCTCACTTTTCTCTAAGTGACACTTATGAATATCTTTCCCACCTCATAATCTTTCTTCACACTTGGTTAGTGATTATGAAACATGGATTCAAGTATGAATCACGGGACTAGAGTTTACACTCATAGGAACAAAGGTTCTATTTCTAGCTTAGAAGCGTTCAGGGTATTACAGTAAGCATATAAGAGAAATCTTCTTCAAGTATTCTTCCTAAGTCAACCTAACACCAAGGACATTTCATAATTAAGCAATAACTAGGTCACCATACTTTTAAGGTCATTAAACAATATCATTCTCATCTGGTAGAGCAACTAAAGTGTTCTCATACTATTTATGAGACTATACGTAGAATTATCCAAGGTTCTAAGCTAAAGGTGAACAATCATACTTTTACAAGTTTAACAACCTATGAGAATCAACTAATCATAAGCATCATTATTCAACCATTTATCTTCTAAAAAAAACTGCTCAATCTCACAAGATATCAATAATTATATTACAACCAAGCTCAATCTAACTCCGAGTAAGCCTAACCTACCTCGAGTCTACTTGCTCATGAACCAACAAGCTTTGCCTTCCCTTTTCTTGAAGCTTCTTCTTCCATGAGCCAAGCTATAACAACATAATCTAAGCATCAATACAAGAACAACAACACCCATTATGGCACCATTATTCCATGGGTCCCCAAGTGGGTCCCACCTTTGAAAAATGAGTTTTCAAGACCAACCCATAGTTCAAATATCATTAGGGAGCTAAAACCCTCAAGAAATTTGAGTAAATCAATCACATTTGTGGCTACAATTGATCCCTAAAGACTTAGGGTTTTTGGGTCTAGACATCAAGAAATTAATACTCCATCCGTTTAAAAAAGAATGACTTACTTTCCTTTTTAGTCCATTTAAAAAAGAATAACCTTTCCTTTTTTGGCAGTACTTTAATTTCAACTTTCCACATGGCATGTTTAGAATCACATGATTAAAGAGAATTTTGGTACATTCGACATAACTTTAATTTAAGGCCACAAGATTCAAAAGTCTTCTTTATTTTGTTAAACTTTGTGCCAAGTCAAAGTAGATCATTCTTTTTTAAACGGAGGAAGTACCAAATTTGAAGGAATCTTACCTTAGATTTGTAGCAAAAATGGATTACACAAGTTATTCAAACTCCTAATCAACCCACAAGAGTCATTGTTTAGTCAATAATCTCTCATGGCAGATAGGGTTCTCAAAGAAATGAATAATGCCCCAAAAATCGGCCTAAAGGGCCTTTTATACGAGTTTAAATGGGCCTGCAAGGTCAAAACTTATTTTTGACCTTCAAGACTCATCTGGACTCCATTTTTTGCAACGAACTATGTAACCCCACTAAATTTGATATTTTGGACGCATTGATGAATTCAAATTTTCTATCTGAAGTTATTTAGGCTACTTATGGGTCCCATATCCATGTATTTTGACTCTTGACTTTTCAACTATTGGGTCGAAATGAGCTCAGGTGTTATGAAATCTGAACTAAGGGTCTACCTACCCTGAAACGATAGTACATAGCTGTTGGTGCAGTTGAAATTGGCATTCGAAATTATTTTATTGAAGTTTTCTCTCGGTGATCATTTGGAATTGACGAAGACTTCAAATTGAAAAAGTGGTTCTAAAAATCAAACGAATCGTCAGGTAGCCGAATTATCGATTCAAGCAGGTCACAAATGACTTTGGGCATCTATGGAAAGCTCTAATGGTGAAAATAAGTGGGAATAGGGAATATGACCTGAAGGGTCATTACAACATCCACTACTAAGGAACTTTGGTCCATGAAAGTTAAAGATGAGGAAATGCCTAAAGTCTCGAACAGGTGAGGATACTGTGCTCGTATCTCGCTCTCTAACTCCTAAGTACCCTCCTCCACTGAGTGGTGCCTGCACTGAACCTTAACTCTCTCTAGTACACAACCGCCTCACATCACTAGCCAAAATGAGCATGGGCTCCTCTACAAAGGCCATAAAATAACACTTATCAGAATTTAAATACTATCATACTCGGGGTTTCTAATCCACATGGCTAGACATGAAATAATCGTGCATAGTAATGTAATCATAAGATAGGAGAGGCCGAAAATGTACCTTAAATATCGATATCAGATCAATGACCAATCTGTCATAAGCTAGCCATAATAATAATCATAACAATGATAACAACAATATCAATAACGACGTGAGTAATCGGCTACTCTGGACAACCAAATACCTAGACGAGCCTAGGCGTACCCCCACCACCCAGGATCGGAAGGTTTAATCAACAAACAATAACACAAGGTATATTCTTCATCCATATCTATGCAACCATCCCATACCGGCTGATAGCCATAGGTGCTTATTAGTGATAGGTAATGTGCATAAAGGAATGAATGCAAGGTACACAATTAATATCACAACTCATCATAATTATCCCTATCAGGACCATCATTATCGTAATCAACCTTTAGCTTTGCCGGGTCGCAACGCATCATCAGTATATCCTCCGGCCTTTTCAGATATGAGCATCACAATAGTATTCTCCAGCCTTGCTAGATATCAATATCACATTAGTATCCTCCGGACTTGCCAGGTATCAACATCACATTAGTCATTACATAATAACATAGACTAATATACTCAGGAATATATTCATATCACCAAAAGTATCTATCTAGTCATACTTCCCAATTACTCATTATTAGTTAACCAACACTTATTATAATAGAATCACTAGTTCACTAGTCATCACAGAACCTTTAGTTATTAGCCCAAACCTCATCCTTCACATAATCCTTATTCACGGAATAACAACTAACTACTATTTATTTAATAGTCAACATCTAACATCTAGTCAAGGTTTATCATTAGACCAAAACCATCATTCATCCATTGTTCATTATTATTAACTACTCATCCTATATCCGTTAATTGTTACTAGACAAAACATTACTACTTATCACCCAACCATCTTTTATTAACTGACATAATTCCTTAACTAACCATCGTTAGCTACCATGTTTCAACTAAGCAAGATTTATTAACTAATACATTAGATCCCTATCCATCAAATGCTATAGTCCCTTAATAGACAACTAGTTACCACATAGCTTAACCGTCTAACAAGAAGAGCAGTCATTAGATTATATTTAAGCTATCATCATATCATTTATAATGGTAAATAATCATAAACGTACCGTATCTATGCATGCCATCACCAGCATTCTGTCACACAATGCTTCGTAGATTAAGGGTTATACTCGTCTAAAATATTAAAATAAATATTAAAAATTATTGAGGTGTTACATATTCAATTAGTGGAATAATAAGAATCATACCGTTTCTTCCTCCATCCCATACCTGAGAGATGAGTATACAAACATATATATATTTATATTCATAAATTGTAATCACATCGTTTATAATGATAAACACTTCTCAATATCATAACACAACCCTTGACCCATCAATTTATCCGAAATAATCACAACATCATAATCATGGCCTTAGGCCCATACACATATTCGGAACTCATATCGATAATCATATTTATAAGACGTAGCATATCCCTAATCATCTCACATATAGGAGACATAATATTAATAAGCATGTCACCATCTCTCACACAAGAGACATTTCACATCTAGGAAGAATAATATAGATAGACATGTAATTATCTATAGGATATCGTATATCAATAGGTCATACATCATGACAATGAGAAATATAACTTCTCTAGGACAATTTACATATCCAAGAGGAACATCGTCTCTATAGGTCCAATAATCACGACTAACAAAAATAGCAACTCTATTAGCCAATCATCGAGTCTAAGAGAAATAACATCTCTATAGGCCAATCATCAAGTCTAAGAGGAAATAATAACTCCATAGGACAATCTTCAAGTCTAAGAGGAAATAACATCTATATAGTTCAATCATCAAGTCTAAGAGAAATAACATGTCTATAGGCCACATAACATATCGAGGAGGAATATCATCTCTAAATGCCCAATATCACTTCCACAGGGAGTATCATAACTATAACTCAAAAACCACAATTCGGGAACATCAATAAAAGTTACCACATTATGAAGTAACTTTATTCTAAGGTTTGCTACCCTCATCTATGTCTAACATCCACAACTAAGTCCACAGGACTTAACACAAGCTTAGGCCTAATTGGGCCGAAGGATCCCACTTCTAATTCCCAATTTCCATAATTAGGCATATTATACCCCAAACTCGGAAAAGGTATCTAGTTCATATTCTAGATATCCAGTAAGCCATATTCAAGCCTAAGATAGCAATTTTGTATAGAAACAAGGGCACTCAAGTTAACCCTACCCAACTTGCGGTTTCAAGACTACCACACTAGCCCAATAAGGTTAAATATACAAATCAAGCTTCAAATGCTAAAACCATATTCCAAACATAGCATTATATCATATCCATGCTATAACTAATCTAAACTAAAAAGGGAAGGCAACAGGATACAAAAGGGTCATAAACATGCCATCTTACAGGTCGAAAAACCTCATCTATTCCCCAAATATCATCAATAAAGGTCAAGTTATCCTACTCATAATCAAGCCTAACATCCATATTCATACGTAACATATATCACACATCATCTATGAAGGAAAGTAGACAAAAGCCTACCTCAAGGCTAAACTGCAAAACCTCACTTCATGCACATGCTCATCTTCACATTACAATCCTCAAAATGCCATCACACTATCAAAACCAAAATCTACTTATCAATACAAGTCTAATGATACTCATAGTGAACTATTGTGCTCCGGGTCCAAAAACAAAGAAATTCAAGCATGAATTCAAGAAATTCTTACCTTAATCTTGAAGATAATCGCGATACAAGATGATAATTAAGCTCCCAAGTCACCCCCATCACCAAATTTGAGTTATTGAAAATATACTACAAATCAACTCAGACTCTTAACACGATGAATGGAAAAAAAATGGACTCCTAAGAATGTCACATAGCCTCCCGAAGATGGGAAACAGACGTCAACTTTATGATCCGCAGGACTCTATTAGACACTTGCTCTTGTACCAATAATACCGGTGAAACTTAGGCTCTGATACCAATTTGCCATGACCCAATTTTTGAGTTATGATGGCACCTACCACAACCCATCGGTAGGTAAGACAACATCGTAACTCAAAGCAAATACAATGAGTTACCTTGGTAGGAATGTCCAACATGGACCCTATGTAGCAACACAATATAACAACAACATTCCACAAACAAAACAACTAACATTCGAATACCAATCCCATGACCTGATAGTCTTATACAATTGTCTCGAATACAAAATACAAGTAAAGATAGAAGGGGAAGGGGGCAACTCAAAATCCAAGATCTCACCCTATCTTCGATTGGTCAACGCAACACGATCTCGACTCAACGACGAAAACTAGAACCTGGGTCAATACTAAAAAGTTACAAAAGTTTAGTATGAGTACCAAAACACGGGTACTCAGTACGCATCATCGGTTGACTAAGCTAAATGATAATATAAGAACGATAGAAGGTAAAATAATAATTTAAAGTCAAAGTATAGGATCGAACCTGAATCTTATTCAAGATCACTGTATAAATACTAATCAACTATATCAATAGTACGACATTCCATATCCGCATATACCATAACTTTCATACAACATGAGTAATCATTTTGGAATCGTAAATCCATGTAAATAAAATTAATAACAACCATGCATTTATTTTAATCAACACCAACCATCATTAGAATATAAAGTACAAGAACTTACCACAATGTCCCATACCTCCGAAAAGTACACGCAAAAAAACACAACCAAGAACTCGTCATGTTACCCATACCACCGGAGAGTACACCAAAAGAATACAAAACAAGAACTCATCATGGCGTCCCATACCACCAAGGAGTACACCAAAAAATCAAACCATTAATATATCAAGGCACAATTACACAATCACTTACCCAAAACTATGGTTCCATATTCCCACGATGTCCTCTTACAGAGGTCTACAGTCATCATCAAAACCGCATTTATATACAACAAAACCAAGAACCATAACATAGCTATATAGTCAGTTATACTCTATTTCATTAATGAACTCCAAGACTAGTCTATATTAGCTAATCACTAAATACATAAAACAATAATTTACAAGTCTTATAGTTTACTAATCATTAAATAAGGAAAATCTAAAATTTACCAAAACTATTATTTATTCACCTATTTCGAGGCCATTATCTAGTTAGCAACCTCATTATATAAGTCGTCATTTAAGCCACCACGGCTCACATGCTAGAAGTCAACGTAACAATTCATCATACAATCCTAAGACAAATATCATTATGCCTATTATAAACTGAAGGACTAGTTTCCATATTTTAACTAAGTAAGATCCACCAACTAGTTTTCTAGGTTTATAGCCCACAAGTCATAGCCATTTATTAGAAACAACTAGTTGTCACATAAGCCACTTTACTAGGCAAAATTTTATAACATAACCATTTATTCAAGTCAAAAAAATTACCAAGCGAGCCCTTAATTTTACACATGATTATCCTATAAGTGGATTTAACCCAATCATAATGCCTAACTTATCACTAGTTACTAATTAGAGTCAACAACAGTCACACCCTTTATTTAGTGATTAATGAAAAAGAATGAGTATCAATTATGACATCATCTCTCGAGTACATCAATGGTTAGTGTAACACCCCGATTCGCCGAACCGAAGTTCTACACGGTGCTCATGGCCCCGAGGAACCACAAGCTAACCCATGACTAATATCTGTACCTGTATACTGCAAATCATGATATAATAATACGAAAGACATAGAACTGTAAGGCCATAAGGTTCAACTGAATAAAATCATATGGGTGAAAATACCCAAAACAACTCAATCTGAAAGCTAAGTCTGAACATAAATCTGAAAGCCTCTAAACTATCTGAATAAGGAGTTGAAGAAACATGTCTCCAACTAACTTCGTAAAACTGAATTGAAGAAATAAGTAAATGTATCAAATCATATTGTCCTCGAATCAATGAGGACTCACTGTGTCTCTGCGACTGGAATGCTACCGCTACTGCTGGGCTGGATCT
>NC_061114.1:210039977-210080615 GCF_002878395.1 Capsicum annuum
TCAACTGAATAAAATCATATGGGTGAAAATACCCAAAACAACTCAATCTGAAAGCTAAGTCTGAACATAAATCTGAAAGCCTCTAAACTATCTGAATAAGGAGTTGAAGAAACATGTCTCCAACTAACTTCGTAAAACTGAATTGAAGAAATAAGTAAATGTATCAAATCATATTGTCCTCGAATCAATGAGGACTCACTGTGTCTCTGCGACTGGAATGCTACCGCTACTGCTGGGCTGGAGCTCGTGTCTCAGAACCTATGGTGTAACATGAAAAGAAAGCACCATAGCGCAAATATATTAGTACAATTGGAGTAATGAGTATACGAGGAAGGTAGGCTGAAAATAAAAGGTTTCATGCATGAACAACACTGACTGGCTAATATGAACATGGGAGTGTAAACACACATATATAAAAACCGAGACTGTGAATACGTGATAGCATGACCTGTAAGCTAATACATGGTTTACTGATAACTGTCATGACTGATACTGAAACTGATAACATGGATGACTGTATCTGACAGTTCTGTATATACTAAAATCTGAAGAATGCCCTGAGTTCTTTTATTGAGACTGATACTGAAACTGTCGGAAGTAGTGTTTAACCGACTTGCCTCATGTATGCTATTATGGCTAAGCTGGGTTCCAATTTCTGCCCCGACTGGAGGGGTGTCAATATCGTGCCATGGGTAAGGACATCCTTTGAGTGACCCTTATCTGGCGGGTACTCAATGAGAAAGGTGAGAACCCTAAGCTGATGGGTTAAGCCACCACATCAACCCTAATTTGACAGGTTAAGATGTCTCAACCTACGTTGGTTACGTAGTTCTAGAACACAAGGATGACTACTAAGAATCACACCCTGAACTGGCGGGTGAGTTCCCATCCTTGGTTTCACTCGGTGCTAACCTCTACTCCCATCTGGAGGGACTGGACATGAATAACTGACTGTGCATGACTTAATCTTACTGAATTCAGTTGACTGGCGGAATGCTACTGATATTTGACAACTGACTAAGATCATGAGGTTTTCCTGAGTCACATGATTGACTGAAATCTATGGAATCATAGCTTGAGTTTGGATATCATGAAACATGACATTACTCTAGGCACACAACTATAGTTTTCAGGTACAAGCACACTCAGGACTTGATATGAGGAAACTCACACACATGACATGACTTGATCACAAGATTTGAGTCCACAATTCATAATATCATAAGTAAGGCTTTCATAATAAGAATGATTCTCAACAAACTATCACATGATCGGGAATGCACACAACATGTATATACTTACATGGATTCAATAACATGGTCATTCCATATCGCAACAATATCATGAGCATCTCGTACAACTTCTTCAATTCAAGACAATTGCATGGGGATCACGTTGAACATAAACTTAGAACATGGAATAGTCATTTAGGACTTATTATGTCATAAAAACATGATTTCTATTCCCTTAGGTATTTTCACAAACACCTTACATGCACATCTTAGGCATAGGTGGATTCATCAAGATTACAAATATTCAACCACCAATTTCACATATTTATACGTTAAATACCACTATATCCTCACAATAAACATACAAAGATCCCATCTTAGGCATCATCAAACTCCAACCATATGAACATCAACCACCAACAACATAAACATCATAATACAAAATTTAGAAGATGGTTCTTGAGCTTCATGGATGAAAGGAGTCCATGAATCAACTCATGCATACCTTAGAAGGAAGACTCTTGATGATTGACGGAGGAATTTCCTTGAAATCGGATCTTCAAGCTTAGTTACGCAACCCTAGTTGTTTTTCTCTTTTAGTGCTCTTAGATGATGAGCTTTGAAATGATAATAAGGTTATGTTTAGAAGCTATATATTTCGTAGGGTTAAGTTTAGGGACATGTAAGGAGTGTTAAAAGACTTAATTACCCTTAAAATAATTCTAAATGGAGTGTTTCTGGCACCTGGAACTGACTTAGGCGGCGCCCAAGTGATTGCCTAAGCTAGGTTGGGCGGCGTCTAACCAATCGCCTATTCTTACTGTCTCTCACGAAAATGGGCATAACTTTTCGCTCGGGTATTGGATTAAGGCGAAATTGGTATCGTTGGAAAGCTAATTTGATTCTCTAAAATTTGGTGGGTCTAAATCATCCAAAATACCACATTAACATCGAGTTATACTCTTTCAAAGATGACCCTTGCAAATTCAAACAATAAAACTTGATGGATTCAGAAACTCTTAGCTTGTATTACCTTAAGTGACTCATATGAACATGCTTAATGCATCATAAGCTATCATATCACTAGGATATTCATTGTAATTCATGTACTCAAATATGAATCATAGGATAAGAGATTTCATACATAGGAATAGTTATTCACTTCCTAGATTAGAAACGTGCGGGGTATTATAATATCTCCCCCTTGGGAACATTCGTCCTAGAATGAGAATTTACTGAGAAGGGATACAAGACAATTGAACCTGAACTGAACATGAAGAACTGAAACTTGATCTCATGACTGACACGCAAAACATACTGAACTCGTGCATATCTGATGCACGGACAACTGACACATGAATGCATGACTGAGTATGAAATGGTTAATAGATGCCAAGTTTATACTGGAAACATGAACATAAAAATGAATAAGCTTAAGGAGAACTGTTACCTTGAGCTTGATTTGAATAGGCGAGGAAGAGGTGAGGATACTTGATATGCATATCTGCTTCTTCTTCCGAAGTAGCTCCCTCATGAGACTGATTTTCCCAAAGAACCTTGAATAGAGGGACTTCTTTGTTCTTCAATCTACGAGTCTGATAATCTAAGATTTTGACTGGAATCTCTTCATAAAAGAGGTTGTTCTAAATGTCGATGCTCTGAATAGGGATAACAACTGTTGGGCCACCTATGAACTTCTCGAGAAAAGAGACATGGAAGACTGGATGAAATGAGGCTAGATCTGAAGGCAACTCAAGCTCATAAACTACCTTGCCAAAGTGACAAAGAATTCTGAAGGGACCGACATATCGGGGACTGAGTTTTCCTTTCTTGCCGAACCTCTTCACTTCCTTCAAGGAAGAGATCTCAAGATAGAAATAGTCATTGACCTCGAACTCAAGATCCTTTCTACGAACATCTACATAGGACTTCTGTCAGCACTGAGAATCCCGAAGTCTCTCTGATCAACTGAACTTTCTCTAAGGCATCGAATATTAATTCAGGACCTATGATTGAGGCCTCACTAACTTCGAACCAACCAATCGGAGATCTATATCTCCTACCATAGAAAGCTTCGAGTGGAGCCATCTGAATACTAGAATGATAGCTATTGTTGTATGCAAACTCAATCAAATGTAAGTGGTCGTCCTAACTTTCCTTGAAGTCAATTGCACACGCCCTTAGCATATCTTCAAGAGTCTGAATAGTCCTCTCTGCTTGACCATCTATCTGAGGATAAAATGTTGTGCTGAGATGGACTTGGGTACCGGGACCCTTTTGGAACGCTTTCCAAAAGTGAGAAGTGAACTGGGTACCTCTGTCTGAGATGATAGATAGTGGAACACTATATAACCTGACTAACTCCCTGATATAGAGTTTGGCATAATCCTTGGTGGAATAAGAAGTACGAACAGGAAGGAAATGAGCTGACTTGGTCATTCTATCTATAATGACCCAGACTGAATCGTGCTGATGACGAGTTCTAGGCAAACCCATCACGAAGTCCATGTTAACTTATTCCCACTTCCAAGTAGGAATAGTGAACTCTTGCATGGAACCACTAGGTTTCTGACGCTCTAACTTAACCTGCTGACATGTAGAGCACTTAGCCACAAACTCTGCAACATTTTTCTTCATCCCACTCCACCAATAGATCTCTCACATGTCGCGGTACATCTTAGTGGCCCCTGGATGAATAGAGTATCGCGCACCATGCGCTTCAGCAGGAATTCACTGCCTCAATTCATCTACACCTGGAACACATATGTAAGGAGTTGTAATATGTTTAGAAGCTATATATTTCGTAGGGTTAAGTTTAGGGACATGTAAGGAGTGTTAAAAGACTTAATTACCCTTAAAATAATTCTAAATGAAGTGTTTTTGGCACCTGGAACTGACTTAGACGACACCCAAGTGATTCCCTAAGCTAGGTTGGACGGCGCCTAACCAATCGCCTATGTTTGGTTGGGCGGCGCCTAACCAATCGCCTATCCTTACTGTCTCTCACGAAAATGGGCATAACTTTTCGCTCGGGTATTGGATTAAGGCGAAATTGGTATCGTTGGAAAGCTAATTCGATTCTCTAAAATTTGGTGGGTCTAAATCAGCCAAAATATCATAATAACATCGAGTTATACTCTTTCAAAGATGACCCTTGCAAAATCAAACAATAAAACTTGATAGATTCAGAAACTCTTAGCTTGTATTACCTTAAGTGACTCATACGAACATACTTAATGCATCATAAGCTATCCTATCACTAGGATATTCATTGTAAGTCATGTACTCAAATATGAATCGCAGGATAGGAGATTTCATACGTACGAATACTTATTCACTTCCTAGCTTAGAAACATGTGGGATATTACAATATCTCCCTCTTAGGAAACCTGAACTGAACATGAAGAACTGAAACTTGATCTCATGACTGACATGCAAAACATACTGAACTCGTGCATATCTGACGCACGGACAACTGACACATGAATGCATGATTGAGTATGAAATGGTTAATAGGTACCAAGTTTATACTGGAAACATGAACGTGAAACTGAATAAGCTTAAGGAGAACCGTTACCTTGAGCTTGATCTAAATTGGCAGGGAAGAGGTGAGGATACTTGATACGCATATCTGCTTCTTCCTCCCAAGTAGCTCCCTCATGAGACTGATTTCGCCAAAGAACCTTGACTAGAGGGACTTCTTTGTTCTTCAATCTACGATTCTGATAATTTAAGATTTTAACTGGAATCTCTTCATAAAAAAGGCTATTCTAAATGTCGATGCTCTGAATAGGGACAACAACTGTTGGGTCACCTATGAACTTCTTTAGAAAAGAGACATGGAAGACTGGATGGAATGAGGCTAGATCTGAAGGCAACTCAAGCTCATAAGCTACCCTGCCAAAGTGACAAAGAATTCTGAAGGGACCAACATATCGGGGACTGAGTTTCCCTTTCTTGCCGAACCTCTTCACTTTCTTTATGGGAGAGATCTAAAGATAGGCATAGTCATTGACCTCGAACTCAAGATCCTTTCTACGAACATCTACATAAGACTTCTGTCGGCACTGAGCATCTCGGAGTCTCTCTCTGATCAACTGAACTTTCTCTAAGGCGTCGAATACTAAGTCAGGACCTATGATTGAGGCCTCACTAAATTCAAACCAACTAATCGGAGATCTATATCTCCTACCATAGAGAGCTTCGAATGGAGCCATCTAAATACTAAAATGATAGCTATTGTTGTATGCAAACCCAATCAAATGTAAGTGGTCGTCCTAACTTCCCTTGAAGTCAATTGCACACGCCCTTAGCATATCTTCAAGAGTCTGAATGGTCCTCTCTGCTTGACCATCTGTCTGAGGATGAAATGCTGTGCTGAGGTAGACTTGGGTACCAAGACCCTTTTGGAATACTTTCCAAAAGTGAGAAGTGAACTGGGTACCTCTGTCTGAGATGATAGATAATGGAACACCGTGTAACCTGACTAACTCGCTAATATAGAGTTTGGCATAATTCTCAATGGAATAAGAAGTACGAACAGGAAGAAAATGAGCTGACTTGGTCATTCTATCTATAATGACCCAGACTGAATCATGCTGATGACGAGTTCTAGGCAAACCCATCACGAAGTCCAGGTTAACTTCTCCATACTTCCAAGTTGGAATAGTGAACTCTTGCATGAAACCACTAGGTTTCTGATGCTCTATCTTAACCTGTTGACATGTAGAGCACTTAGCCATAAACTCTACAACATCTTTCTTCATCCCACTCCGCCAATAGATCTCCCACATATCACGGTATATCTAAGTGGCCCCTGGATGAATAGAGTATCGCGCACCATGCGCTTTAGTAGGAATTCGCTACCTCAATTTATCTACACCTGGAACACATAGACGACCCTGACAATGAAGAACACCATCTCCCCCTTGGGAGAAAACCTAAACTTTTTGAGTCTGAACTGACTCTTTGTGCTTGACAAGGCTAGGATACCTATCTTGTTTCTCTTTTACCTCGGAAACTAGAGAAGACTCTGAACTACTATGAACACATACACCACCCTCTGAAGAATTGACTAAGCGAATGCCTAGTCTGGCAAATTGATGGATCTCCTGAGCCATCTATTTTTTACTATCCTCAACGTGAGAAATACTACCCATGGAAAGTCGACTGAGAGCATCAGCCACAACATTGGCCTTGCTCGGATGATAAATAACACTCATGTCGTAATCCTTCAAGAGCTCTAACCACCTTCTCTGGCGAAGATTGAGATCTTTCTGGGAAAAGACATACTGGAGGATTTTATGGTCTGTGAAGACATCTACATGAACTCCATAGAGATAATGCCTCCAAATCTTCAAGGCAAAAACTACCGCTGCTAACTTAAGATCATGAGAAGTATAATTCTTCTCATGTGGCTTTAACTGTCTGGAGGCATAGGCTATGACCTTACCATGCTTCATGAGGACACAACCTAAAACCACTCTGGATGCATCATAATAGACTACAAAACTGTTTGAACCATCTGGAATAGCTAGAACTGGAGCTCAGGTGAGTTGAGTCTTCAACTTTTGAAAGCTCTTCTCGCATGAATCTGACCACTGAAACTTTATCTTCTTCTGCGTCAATCTGGACATGGGAGATGCAATAGAAGAAAATCCCTCAACAAACCATCTGTAATAGCCAGCCAAACCCAAGAAACTCCTAATATATGATGGAGATACAGGTCTGGGCCAGTTTCTTACTGCCTCGGTTTTCTGAGGATCAATTCTAATGCCATCACCGAAAACAATATGGCCAAGGAATGCTACTGATCTTAGCCAAAATTTGCACTTGCTGAACTTAGAGAATAATTGGTGATCCCTAAGAGGCTGAAGAACAATCCTGAGATGGTCTACATGATCACGCTCTGTGCGAGAATAGACCAGAATATCATCTATAAAGACTATGACAAATATGTCCAAGTACTGCTTAAACATGCGGTTCATCAAATCTATAAAATCTACAGGGGCATTAGTAATACCAAATGACATGACTAAAAATTCAAAGTGACCATACCGAGTACGAAAAGCTATCTTCGAAATGTCACATTCTCTAACTCTGATCTGATGATAGCCTGATCTGAGGTCTATCTTGGAGAAGTAACTGGCACCCTGAAGTTGGTCGAATAGATCATCAATCCTGGGAAGAGGATATCTATTCTTGATCATGACCTTGTTGAGTTGACGGTAATCAATACACATCTTGAGAGAATCGTCTTTCTTGCGCACGAATAATACTGGCGCACCCCATGGGGAAATGCTAGGTCTGATAAATTCCTTATCTAAGAGATCTTTCAACTGATCTTTTAGTTTCTTGAGTTCTGCTAGTACCATTCTATATGGCGGAATAGAAATAGGTTGAGTATCCGAAAGAAGGTCTATGCCGAAGTCTATTTCCCTTTCAGGAGAAATGCCTGGAAGATCTTCGAGAAAGATATCTGAGTATTCATTAACAACAGGGACTGTTTTGAGGCTGGGAGATTCAGAACTGGAATCTTTAACATGCACGAGATGATACACACACCCCTTAGAAATTATTTTCCTTGCCCGAAGGTAGGAAACAAGTTGACCTCTAATGCTGAAATGTTACCCTTCCACTCTAGGACGGGCTCATTCGGGAACTGAAACTGAACTATCATGTTTCTACAGTCAACTATGGCATAGAAGGAATGAAGCCAATCCAAGATGAGAATGACATCAAAATCAGTCATATCTAACTCCACTAAATCTGTTGATGTGGATTTCTGAGATATCATAACTGGGCAGTTGTTGTATACCCGCCGGGCTATGATGGGTTTACCCACTGGGGTAGAGACTGAGAAGGGCTCTGCTAGGACTTCAGGACTGATTCCAAAATCGCCTGCTATGTATGGAGTAACGAAAGACAAAGATACACCTGGGTCTAGCAAAGCATAAACATGAACATGGAAAATTTGTAACGTACCAGTAATGGCATCAGGAGAATTTTCCTGATCCTACCAGGACTGAAGAGCATAGATTCTATTTGGGCGTTGCCTACTGGTTCCACTGGAAATGGCACCCTGCTAGTTCAGGCGACTGGACTGAGCTGTAGAATGATTTTACTGACCCTGAAGAATTGACTGTAGACACTCCCTAATCCTGTGGCCTGGCTTGCCACAACCAAAATAGATATCACTACCAGCTCTGCAAATGCCCTTGTGGTTCTTACCATAAGTTTGACAAAAGGGATTCGTTCGAGCACTACAAACACTGCCCTGAGATTTAGAGCCTAACGCTTTGTCTCTATTGCCGTCTCTAAACTTCAGCACTGGAGCGCTGGCAG
This sequence comes from Capsicum annuum, assembly GCF_002878395.1. Taxonomy (NCBI): domain Eukaryota; kingdom Viridiplantae; phylum Streptophyta; class Magnoliopsida; order Solanales; family Solanaceae; genus Capsicum; species Capsicum annuum. Next base: position 210,048,554 of record NC_061114.1, read on the forward strand.
ATGAAGGAGCTGGAATGACTGACTTAGAGAGAAACTGTGAACGGTTTCCTCCATCTGACTTGGGGTGAGCAAAGTTAAAGTTACCTGACCTTGCTCTCTTGTTCTGCCTCTCCTTTGTCTTAAACTTCTGCTCTTCTACTTGCTGGGCAAGGGTCATGAGTCTGGCTAAGGTCATATCACCGATCAGCATCGTAGACCTACACTCATTTACCACCTATCATTGACCCCTGACATGAACTTGCTCATCATAGCTCTATTTTCTGCAACCACATGAGGAGCATATCTGCTAGCTGAGTAAATCTGAGAGAATACTCCCTAACCATCTTATTCCCCTACCTGAGGTTGATGAACTCAAGAACTTTGGCTTCCCTCAGCTCTTGGGGAAAGAATCTGTCAAAGAAGGCCGTGACAAATTCCTCCCACTCGATAGGGCCTGTATCATCTAACCTCTAAAACTTCTACTGTTTATACCAATCATGTCCAACATCCTATAACTGGTAGGCGGCTAACTCAGCACTCTTAATAGAAGTAACACCGATGATGTCAATAACCTTCTAGACTTGGTCAATGAACTCCTGAGGGTCCTTATCATACTTAGACCCATGGAAAGATGGAGGGTTCATCCGGGTGAAGTCCCAAACCCTAGCTGCTTTGGGATTGGCCACTGGATTGGCCGGAATGACTGGTGGCTGTTAATTCTATGCATCCATGGACTGAGCAAGTATGGTAAATGCGGCTCTAAACTCCGCATGGGAAATATGTTCGCCCAAAGGATCTTCGGGCTGAGGAGCTGGCTGGTTTCTTCTCTTTGGGGCCATGGTCTGGAATAAGAGAAGAATGGATTAGACTGAGAGTTTAACTTGTGATTATGCTCACTAGCATGACATGAATAATGAAGAAAAGGGATTGTTCCTAAAATATCTTATAGCCTCCCGCACATAAATGTGGCGCGCAACACACCCATGTACAAGACTCTACTAGATGCGGCTTTCAGACTTCCTAGGACTCTATTGAACCTTAGGCTCTGATACCAAAGTTTGTAACACTCCAATTCGCTGAACGGGAATGCTACACGGTGCTCATGACCCCAAAGAACCACAAGCTAACCCATGACTGATATCTGTACCTGTATACTGCAAATCATGATATAATAATGCGGAATACATAGAACTGTAAGGCCATAAGGTTCAACTGAATAAAATCATGTGGGTGAAAATACCTAAAACAACTCAATCTGAAAGCTAAGTCTGAACGTAATTCTGAATGTAAATCTGAAAGCCTTTAAACTATCTGAATGAGGAGTTGAAGGAACATGTCTCCAACTAACTCTGTAAAACTGAACTAAAGAAATAAATATATATATCAAATCATATTATCCTCAAATCAATGAGGACTCACTGTGTCTCTGTGACTGGAATGCTACCGCTACTACTGGGCTGGAGCTCGTGTCTTGGAACCTATGGTGTAACATGAAAAGAAAGCACCATAGCGCAAATGCGTCAGTACAACTGGAGTACTGAGTATACGAGGAAGGTAGGCTGAACATAAAGGGTTTCATGCATGAACAACACTGACTGACTAATATGAATGTGGGAGTGCAAACACACATATATAGAAACTGGGACCGTGAATACGTGATAGCATGACCTGTAAGCTAATATGGTTTACTGATAACTGTCATGACTGATACTGAAATTGATAACATGGAATACTGTATCTGACAGTCCTGTATATACTAAAATCTGAAGAACACCCTGAGTTCTTTTATTGAGGCTGATACTAAAAATATGGGAAGTAGTGTTGAACCAATATGCCCCATGTATGCCGTTATGGCTAAGCTGGGGTCCAATCTCTGCCCCGACTGGAGGGGTGTCAATACCGTGCTATGGGTAAGGACAACCTATGAGTGACCCTTATCTGGCGGGTATTTAATGAGAATGGTGGGAACCCTAAACTGACGGGTTAAGCCACCTTATCAACCCTAATCTGACGGGTTAAGATATTTCAACCTACGCTGGCTATGTAGTTCTGGAACACAAGAATGACTACTAAGAATCACACCCTGAACTGGCGGGTGAGTTCCCATTCTTAGGTTTTCTCGGTGCTAACCTCTACTCCCATCTGGAGGGACTGGACATGAATAGCTGACTGTGCATGACTTAATCTTACTAAATTCCGTTGACTGGCGGAATGTTACTGATATTGACAACTGACTAAGATCATGAGGTTTTCCTGAGTCACATGACTGACTGAAGTCTATGGAATCATAGCTTGAGTTTGGATATCATGAAACATGACATTACTCTAGGCACACAGCTATAGTTTTTAGGTACAAGTACACTCAGGACTCGATAGGAGAAAACTCACACACATGACATGTCTTGATCACAAGATTTGAGTCCACAATTCACAATATCATAAGTAAGGCTTTCATAATAAGAATGATTCTCAACAAACTATCACATGATCGGGAATGCACACAACATGTATATACTTGCATGGCTTCAATAACATGGTTATTCCATATCGCAACAATATCATGAGCATCTCGTACAACTTCTTCAATTGAAGATAATAGCATGGGATCACGTTGAACATAAACTTAGAACATGGAATAGTCATTTAGGACTTATTATGTCATAAAAGCATGATTTCTATTCCCTTAGGTATTTTCACAAACACCTTATATGTACATCTTAGGCATAGGTGGATTCATCAAGATTACAAATATTCAACCACCAATTTCACATATTTATGCATTAAATACCACCATATCCTCACAATAAACATACAAAGATCCCATCTTAGGCATCATCAAACTCCAACCATATGAACTTCAACCACCAACAACATAAACATCATAATACAAAATTTAGAAGATGGTTCTTGAGCTTCATGGATGAAAGGAGTCCATGAATCAACTCACGCATACTTTAGAAGGAAGATTCTTGATGATTGACGGAGGAATTTCCTTGAAATCGGATCTTCAAGCTTAGTTACGCAATCCTAGTTGTTTTTATATTTTAGTGCTCTTGGATGATGATCTTTGAGATGATAATAGGGTTGTAATATGTTTAGAAGCTATATATTTCATAGGGTTAAGTTTAGGGACATGTAAGGAGTGTTAAAAGACTTAATTACCCTTAAAATAATTCTAAATGGAGTGTTTTTGGAACCTGGAACTGACTTAGGCGGCGCCCAAGTGATTGCATAAGCTAGGTTGGGCGGCGCCTAACCAATCGCTGATGTTTGGTTGGGCGGCGCCTAACCAATCGCCTATCCTTACTGTCTCTCACGAAAATGGGCATAACTTTTCGCTTGGATATTGGATTAAGGCGAAATTGGTATCGTTGGAAAGCTAATTTGATTCTCTAAAATTTGGTGGGTCTAAATCAGCCAAAATACCACATTAACATCTAGTTATACTCTTTCAAAGATGACCCTTGCAAAATCAAACAATAAAACTTGATAGATTCAAAAACTCTTAGCTTGTATTACCTTAAGTGACTCATATGAACATGTTTAATGCATCATAAGCTATCCTATCACTAGGATATTTATTGTAAGTCATGTACTCAAATATGAATCGCAGGATAGGAGATTTCATACGTAGGAATACTTATTCACTTCCTAGCTTAGAAACATGTGAGGTATTACAATATCTCCCTCTTGGGAACATTCGTCCTCGAATGAGAATTTACTGAGAAGGGATACAAGACAATAGAACCTGAACTTAACATGAAGAATTGAAACTTGATCTCATGACTGACATGCAAAACATACTAAACTCGTGCATATCTGATGCACGGACAACTGACACATGAATGCATGACTGAATATGAAATGGTTAATAGATGCCAAGTTTATACTGGAAACATGAACGTGAAACTGAATAAGCTTAAGGAGAACCGTTACCTTGAGCTTGATCTGAATTGGCAGGGAAGTGGTGAGGATACTTGATACGCATCTCTACTTCTTCTTCCCAAGTAGCTCCCTCATGAGACTGATTTCGCCAAAGAACCTTGACAAGAGGGACTTCTTTGTTCTTCAATCTACGATTCTGATAATTTAAGATTTTGACTGGAATCTCTTCATAAAAGAGGCTATTCTAAATATCGATGCTTTGAATAGGGACAACAACTGTTGGGTCACCTATGAACTTCTTTAGAAAAGAGATATGGAAGACTGGATGGAATGAGGCTAGATTTGAAGGCAACTCATGCTCATAAGCTACCTTGCCAAAGCGACAAAGAATTTTGAAGGGACCGACATATCGGGGACTGAGTTTTCTTTTCTTGCCGAACCTTTTTATTTCCTTCATGGGAGAGATCTTAAGATAGATATAGTCATTGACCTCAAACTCGAGATCCTTTCTACGAACATCTGCATAGAACTTCTGTCGGCACTGAGCATCCCGGAGTCTCTCTCTGATCAACTGAAATTTCTCTAAGGCGTCGAATACTAAGTCAGGACCTATGATTGAGGCCTCACTAACTTCGAACTAACCAATCGGAGATCTATATCTCCTACCATAGAGAGCTTCAAATGGAGCCATCTGAATACTAGAATGATAGCTATTGTTGTATGCAAACTCAATCAAAGGCAAGTAGTCGTCCCAACTTCCCTTGAAGTCAATTGTACACGCCCTTAGCATATCTTCAAGAGTCTGAATGGTCCTCTCTGCTTGACCATTTGTCTGAGGATGAAATGCTGTGCTGAGATAGACTTAGGTACCGAGACCCTTTTGGAATGCTTTCTAAAAGTGAGAAGTGAACTAGGTACCTCTGTCTGAGATGATAGATAGTGGAACACCGTGTAACCTGACTAACTCCCTGATATAGAGTTTGGCATAATCCTCGGAGGAATAAGAAGTACGAACAGGAAGGAAATGAGCTGACTTGGTTATTCTATATATAATGACCCAGGATGAATCATGCTGATGACGAGTTCTAGGCAAACCCATCACGAAGTCCATGTTAACTTCTCCCTACTTCCAAGTTGGAATAGTGAACTCTTGCATGGAACCACTAGGTTTCTGACGCTCTATCTTAACCTGCTGACATGTAGAGCACTTAGCCACAAACTCTGTAATATCTTTCTTCATCCCACTCCGCCAATAGATCTCCCACATATCACGGTACATTTTAGTGGCCCCCGGATAAATAGATTATCGCGCACCATGTGTTTCAGAAGGAATTCGCTGCCTCAATTCATCTACACCTGGAACAGATAGATGACCCTGACAATGAAGAACACCATCTCCCCCTTGGGAGAAAACCTCGACTTTTTGAGTCTGAACTGACTCTTTGAGCTTGACAAGGCTAGGATACCTATCTTGTTTCTATTTCACCTCAGAAACTAGAGATGACTCTGAACTACTATGAACACATACACCACCCTCTGAAGAATTGACTAAGCAAATGCCTAGTCTGGCAAATCGATGGATCTCCTGAGCCATCTTTTTCTTACTATCCTCAACGTGAGAAATACTACCCATGGAAAGTCGACTGAGAGCATCAGCCACAACATTGGCCTTGCTCGGATGATAAATAACACTCATGTCGTAATCTTTCAAGAGCTCTAACCACCTTCTCTGGCGAAGATTGAGATCTTTCTGGGAAAAGACATACTGGAGGATTTTATGGTCTGTGAAGACATATACATGAACTCCATAGAGATAATGCCTCCAAATTTTCAAGGCAAAAACTACCGCTTCTAACTTAAGATCATGAGTAGGATAATTCTTCTCATATGGCTTTAACTGTCTGGAGGCGTAGGCTATGACCTTACCATGCTGCATGAGGACACAACCTAAACCCACTCTAGATGCATCACAATAGACTACAAAACCATTTGAACCATCTGGAATAGCTAGAACTGGAGCTCAGATGAGTCGAGTCTTCAACTTTTGAAAGCTCTTCTCGCATGAATCTGACCACTGAAACTTAATCTTCTTCTTCATCAATCTGGACATGGGAGATGCAATAAAAGAAAATTCCTCGATAAACCATCTGTAATAGCCAGCCAAACCCAAGAAACTCCTAATATCTGATGGAGATATAGGTCTGGGCCAGTTTCTTACTGCCTCAGTTTTCTGAGGATCTATTCTAATGCCATCACTGAAAATAATATGGCCAAGGAATGCTACTGATCTTAGCCAAAATTTGCACTTGCTGAACTTAGCGAATAATTGGTGATCCCTGAGAGTCTGAAGAACAATCCTGAAATGGTCTACATGTTCACGCTCTGTGCGAGAATAGACCAAAATATCATCTATAAAGACTATGACAAACATGTCCAAGTACTGCTTAAACACACAGTTCATCAAATCTATAAAATCTGTAGGGGCATTGGTAAGACCAAATGACATGACTAAGAATTCAAATTGACCATGCCGAGTATGGAAAGCTGTCTTCAGAATGTCACATTCTCTAACTCTGAGCTGATGATAGCCTGATCTGAGGTCTATCTTAGAGAAGTAACTGGCACCCTGAAGTTGGTCGAATAGATCATCAATCCTGGGAAGAGGATATCTATTCTTGACTGTGACCTTGTTGAGTTGACGGTAATCAATACACATCCTGAGAGAACCGTATTTCTTGCGCATGAATAATACTGGCGCACCCCATGGGGAAACGCTGGGTCTGATGAATTCCTTATCTAAGAGATCCTTCAACTGATCTTTCAGTTCCTTGAGTTCTGCTGGTGCCATTTTGTATGACGGAATAGAAATAGGTTGAGTATCCGAAAGAAGGTCTACGCCGAAGTCTATTCCCTTTAAGGAGGAATGCCTAGAAGATCTTTGGGAAAGACATCTGAGTATTCATTAACAACAGGGACTGTTTCAAGGCTGGGAGATTCAGAACTGAAATCTTTAACATGCACGAGATGATACACACACACCTTAGAAATCATTTTCCTTGCCCGAAGGTAGGAAATAAGTTGACCTCTGAATGCTGAAATGCTACCCTTCCACTCTAGGACGGGCTCATTTGGGAACTAAAATTGAACTATCCTATTTCTACAGTCAACTATGGCATAGAAGGAATAAAGCCAATCCATGCCGAGAATGACATCAAAATCAGTCATATCTAACTCCACTAAATCTATTGACGTGGATTTCTGAGATATCATAACTGGGTAGTTCTTGTATACCCACCGGTCTATGATGGTTTTACCCACTGGGGTAGAGACTGAGAAGGGTTCTGCTAGGACTTCAGGACTGATTCTGAAATCCCCTGTTATATATAGAGTAACAAAAGACAAAGATGCACCTGGGTCTAGCAAAGCATAAACATGAACATGGAAAATCTGTAACGTACCAGTAATGACATCAGAAGTTTTCCTGATCCTACCGGGACTGAAGAGCATAGAGTCTATTTGGGCGTTGCCCACTGGTAGCACTGGAAATGGCACCCTGCTGGTTCACGCAACTGGACTGAGCAGTAGAATGATTTTACTGACCCTGAAGACTTAACTGCAGACATTCCCTAATCTTGTGGCCTGGCTTGCCACAACCAAAACAGACATCACTACCGGCTCTGCAAATGCCCTTGTGGTTCTTACCACAAGTCTGACAAAGGGGATTCGTTCGGGCACTGCTAACACTGTCCTAAGATTTAGAGCCTGGCGCTTTATCTCTATTGCTGTCTCTAAACTTCAGCACCGGAGCGCTGGCAGACGAAGGAGCTGGAACGGCTGACTTGGAGAGAAACTGTGAACGGTTTTCTCCATCTGACTTGGGGTGAGCAAAGTTGAAGTTACCTGACCTTGCTCTCTTGTTCTGCCTCTCCTTTGCCTTAAACTTCTGCTCTTCAACTTCCTGGGCATGGGTCATGAGTCTGGCTAAGGTCATATCACCGATCAGCATCGTAGACCTACACTCATTTACCACCTATCATTGACCCCTGACACGAACTTGCTCATCTTAGCTCTATTGTCTGCAACCACATGAGGAGCATACCTGGCTAGCTGAGTAAATCTGAGAGAATACTCCCTAACCATCTTATTCCCCTACCTGAGGTTGATGAACTCAAGAACTTTGGCTTCCCTCAGCTCTTGGGGAAAGAATCTGTCAAAGAAGGCCGTGACAAATTCCTCCCACTCGATAGGGCCTGTATCATCTAACCTCTAAAACTTCTACTGTTTATACCAATCATGTCCAACATCCTATAACTGGTAGGCGGCTAACTCAGCACTCTTAATAGAAGTAACACCGATGATGTCAATAACCTTCTAGACTTGGTCAATGAACTCCTGAGGGTCCTTATCATACTTAGACCCATGGAAAGATGGAGGGTTCATCCGGGTGAAGTCCCAAACCCTAGCTGCTTTGGGATTGGCCACTGGATTGGCCGGAATGACTGGTGGCTGTTAATTCTATGCATCCATGGACTGAGCAAGTATGGTAAATGCGGCTCTAAACTCCGCATGGGAAATATGTTCGCCCAAAGGATCTTCGGGCTGAGGAGCTGGCTGGTTTCTTCTCTTTGGGGCCATGGTCTGGAATAAGAGAAGAATGGATTAGACTGAGAGTTTAACTTGTGATTATGCTCACTAGCATGACATGAATAATGAAGAAAAGGGATTGTTCCTAAAATATCTTATAGCCTCCCGCACATAAATGTGGCGCGCAACACACCCATGTACAAGACTCTACTAGATGCGGCTTTCAGACTTCCTAGGACTCTATTGAACCTTAGGCTCTGATACCAAAGTTTGTAACACTCCAATTCGCTGAACGGGAATGCTACACGGTGCTCATGACCCCAAAGAACCACAAGCTAACCCATGACTGATATCTGTACCTGTATACTGCAAATCATGATATAATAATGCGGAATACATAGAACTGTAAGGCCATAAGGTTCAACTGAATAAAATCATGTGGGTGAAAATACCTAAAACAACTCAATCTGAAAGCTAAGTCTGAACGTAATTCTGAATGTAAATCTGAAAGCCTTTAAACTATCTGAATGAGGAGTTGAAGGAACATGTCTCCAACTAACTCTGTAAAACTGAACTAAAGAAATAAATATATATATCAAATCATATTATCCTCAAATCAATGAGGACTCACTGTGTCTCTGTGACTGGAATGCTACCGCTACTACTGGGCTGGAGCTCGTGTCTTGGAACCTATGGTGTAACATGAAAAGAAAGCACCATAGCGCAAATGCGTCAGTACAACTGGAGTACTGAGTATACGAGGAAGGTAGGCTGAACATAAAGGGTTTCATGCATGAACAACACTGACTGACTAATATGAACGTGGGAGTGCAAACACACATATATAAAAATTGGGACCGTGAATACTTGATAGCATGACCTGTAAGCTAATATGGTTTACTGATAACTGTCATGACTGATACTGAAACTGATAACATAGACGACTGTATCTGACAGTCCTGTATTTACTGAAATTTGAAAAACGCCCTGAGTTCTTTTATTGAGACTGATACTAAAAATGTGGGAAGTAGTGTTTAATCGATATGTCCCATGTATGCCGTTATGGCTAAGCTGGGGTCCAATCTCTGCCCCGACTGGAGGGGTGTCAATACCGTGCTACGGGTAAGGACAACCTATGAGTGACCCTTATCTGGCGGGTACTTAATGAGAATGGTGGGAACCCTAAACTGACGGGTTAAGCCACCTTATCAACCCTAATCTGACGGGTTAAAATGTCTCAACCTACACTGGCTATGTAGTTCTGGAACACAAGAATGACTACTAAGAATCACACCCTGAACTGGCGGGTGAGTTCCCATTCTTAGGTTTACTCGGTGCTAACCTCTACTCCCATCTAGAGGGACTGGACATGAATAGCTGACTGTGCATGACTTAATCTCACTAAATTCCGTTGACTGGCGGAATGTTACTGATATTGACAACTGAGTAAGATCATGAGGTTTTCCTGAGTCACATGACTGACTGAAGTCTATGGAATCATAGCTTGAGTTTGGATATCATGAAACATGACATTACTCTAGGCACACAGCTATAGTTTTTAGGTACAAGTACACTCAGGACTCGATAGGAGAAAACTCACACACATGACATGTCTTGATCACAAGATTTGAGTCCACAATTCACAATATCATAAGTAAGGCTTTCATAATAAGAATGATTCTCAACAAACTATCACATGATCGGGAATGCACACAACATGTATATACTTGCATGGCTTCAATAACATGGTTATTCCATATCGCAACAATATCATGAGCATCTCGTACAACTTCTTCAATTGAAGATAATAGCATGGGGATCACGTTGAACATAAACTTAGAACATGGAATAGTCATTTAGGACTTATTATGTCATAAAAGCATGATTTCTATTCCCTTAGGTATTTTCACAAACACCTTATATGTACATCTTAGGCATAGGTGGATTCATCAAGATTACAAATATTCAACCACCAATTTCACATATTTATGCATTAAATACCACCATATCCTCACAATAAACATACAAAGATCCCATCTTAGGCATCATCAAACTCCAACCATATGAACGTCAACCACCAACAACATAAACATCATAATACAAAATTTAGAAGATGGTTCTTGAGCTTCATGGATGAAAGGAGTCCATGAATCAACTCACGCATACTTTAGAAGGAAGATTCTTGATGATTGACGGAGGAATTTCCTTGAAATCGGATCTTCAAGCTTAGTTACGCAACCCTAGTTGTTTTTCTCTTTTAGTGCTCTTGGATGATGATCTTTGAGATGATAATAGGGTTGTAATAAATTTAGAAGCTATATATTTTGTAAGATTAAGTTTAGGGATGTGTAAGGAGTGTTAAAAGACTTAATTAACCTTAAAATAACTTAAAACGGAGTGTTTTTGGCACCTGGAACTGACTTAGTCGACACCCAAGTGATTGCCTAAGATAGGTTGAGTGGCGCCTAACCAATCGCCTATGTTTGGTTGGGCGGCGCCTAACCAATCGCCTATCCTTACTGTCTCTCACGAAAATGGGCATAACTTTTCGCTCGAGTATTGGATTAAGGCGAAATTGGTATAATTGGAAAGCTAATTCAATTCTCTACAATTTGGTGGGTCTAAATCATCCAAAATACTATACTAACATTAAGTTATACTCATTCAAAAATGACCCTTGCAAAATCGAACACTAAAACTTGATGGATTCAAAAACTCTTAGCTTGTATTACCTTAAGTAACTCATATGAACATCCTTAATGAATCATAAGCTATCCTATCACTAGGATATTCATTGTAAGTCATGTACTCAAGTATGAATCACAGGATAGAAGATTTCATACGTAGGAATACTTTTTCACTTCCTAGCTTAGAAACATGCGGGGTATTACAGTTAGCTACACACGACATAACCTCACATATATACATATGCACATATATAAAGATTCCCCACATGGCATATAACATTATTACCTCTTCAAGATTCACCGGGTATCATCATAACATCATTTACCTCTTTCGAATTCACCGGGCATCATCATAGTATTACTATTTTCTCTGAATTCACCAGGCATCATCATAGTATCAATATTTCCTCTGGATTCATCGAGCAACATCATAGTTTCAATGTTTCCTCTGGATTCACGAGCATCATCATATTATCAATATTTCCTCCGAATTTATCGGATATTATCATAGTATCAATATTTCCTAAGGATTCACAAGGCATCATCATAGTATCAATATTTCCTCCAGATTCACCGAGCATCATCATAGTATCAATATTTTCTTCAAATTTACTGAGCATTATCATAGTATCAATATTTCTTCCGAATTCACCGGGCATCATCATAGTATCAATATTTTATAAGACAATAACATACACACATATATGTCCCAAATCAATAAACATGCACAAGTTCACAATAATTGAGTAATAAAGGTGTAAGATACGTAAACCATCACACTTTATTACTAGTCATCATCATGATATGTGAGTAAGAGTATAAGCATGAGTATCTAGATGATATACTCAATTACCATCTTTCCATGGCTATCCATAATATGGCAATAAGACAACCAATCAAGCATACACATTTTCCTACCATCGACCTTATTCATAAACCAACAACCGGATTTAACCCTTATAATCTCAATAATGTAATTTAGATGCTCACCAAATATCTAGGTTACCAAGGAGTTAGATAGTTCAAGCTTAAGGGGGGTCAAGTCCCACTTCTAACTCCCAATAATACTAAAGTCACTTCTATAAGACTAACTTCTACCCAGATTTAGGCTAGGTTATCTAAGTCACACCATAAGGGTTTATCAATCCTTACTAAGCCTAGGAGAAATCTTCTTCAAATAATCTTCCTAAGTCAACCTAATACCAAGGCAATTTCATAATTAAGTAATAACTAGGTCAACATACTTTTAAGGTCATTAAACAACATCATTCTCATCTGGTAGAGAAACTAAATCGTTCTCATACTATTTATAAGATTATACGTAGAACTATCCAAGGTTCTAAGCTAAAGGTCAACAATCATACTGTTATAAGTTTAACAACCTATGAGAATCAACTAATCCCAAGCATCATCATTCAACTATTTATCATCTAAAAACCCTGCTCAATCTCACAAGATATCAATAATTATATTACAGCCAATCTTAGTCTAACTACGGGTAAGCCTAACCTACGTTGAGTCCAATTGCTCACGAACCAACAAGCTTTGCCTTCCCTTTTCTTGAAGCTTCTTCTTCCACGAGCCAAGCTATCAACAACATAATCTAAGCATCAATACAACAATAACAACCCCCATTATGGCACCATCATGCCATGGGTCCAAAATGACACCAAATCCCCAAGTGGGTCCCACCTTCGAAAAATGAGTTTTCGAGATCGACCTATAGTTTAAATATCATTAGGGAGCTAAAACCCTCAAGAAATTTGAGTAAATCAATCACATGTGTGGCTACTATTGAGCCCCAAAGACTTAGGGTTTTTGGGTCTATAAACCAAGAAATTAATACAAAATTTGAAGGAATCTTACCTTAGATTTATGGCAAAAATGGATTACACAAGTTATTTAAGCTTCTAATCAACCCACAAGACACATTTTTTTAGTCAACAATCTCTCCTGGCTGCTAGGGTTCTCAAAGAAATGAATAATGCCCCAAAAATTGTCCTAAAGGGCTTTTTATACGAGCTTAAATGGGCTCGCAAGGTCAAAACTTATTTTTGACCTCCCGGACTCATTAGAACTCTATTTTTTTGCAAAAGAACTATGTAACCCCGCTAAATTCGATATTTCGAACACATTGATGAAGTCATATTTTCCATCTGAGGTCATTTAGTCCACTTATGGGTCCCACATCCATATATTTCGATTCTTGACTTTTCAACTAATGGGTCAAAATGAGTTTGGGTGCTGTGGGATCCAAACCAAGGTTCTACCTACCCTCAAATCGATATTACATAGCACTTAAGCACTCAAAAATTTGCATTCTAAATTATTTTACTAAAGTTTTCGCTCAGCGGCCATTTGGAATCAACGAGAACTTCAAATTGAAAAAGTGGTTCTAAAAAACAAACAAACTGTCAGGTAACCGAACTATTGATTCTAGCAAGTCACAAATGACTTTGGACAGCTATGGAAAAGCTCTAATGGTAAAAATAATTGGAAATGCGAAAAATGACCTGAAGGGTCATTACAATATGTTATGTGATGGTGGATTTTGACTTACTTTAGCACTGGGCTAATGTGGCCTTGGGCAGGCATGTTTTGCGAACTGCATGAAGTATTCAGCACAGTTTGAAGCCATTCTACACTTATTTTTTCGGTTCTCTCAAACCGGAAAAAAATAAAATAAAAGATATGTATGGTTTTGAAAAATGAAAGAAAAGTGGATATATACTTGTACTTGACTTGTATCAAATTCTTCTCTTCTTTCTTAAATTTCTAACTTAACTGGACAATGCTTGAAAATTAAATAGAAACGGATCTAAGGTGTATACGTTTCTATTTTATTTTATACCCCCATATGTCTTCTAAATAAAACGTGATAACTACAATTAAATGGAGGAACTAATGTTCCCAAAGTACCATATATCTAACAATCATGCCCTGCAAAAATGGTTGAATATGGATCATTTTAGTTATTTGGGGTTAGGACAGGATTAACATGAATTTGACAAATCTCATTCAAACCATATTTATGTCATTTGCGATGATTTAATCTACCATAGAATACATTTCTTAGGGAGCGAGATATTCGAACTATGGTTGAAGAAATATACACTTAGAGCTATGTAATACATTTTTTGAGTGAAATCCATACGAATATGAAATTACACGTCATGAGCGACATTATAAGGAACAAATTGTTAGGTGAATTTGGGATTGTTAATTGTTGTGACCTAGTTCTAAAGGCTCAAAATTCAAAACTGAAAATTCAAAATATTCAGACCGATTAATCCAAAATCGAACTTCAAAAATTCAATCAATTCTGATCTTATTAGAAATGGATTTAAATTGCTATATTTTCAATAAGACCAAAATTTTCCTGTCCAATTCGAATGACCTGAACGCCCACCCTACTCAGATGATTCAAGTAAGTGGATAATGGATGATTAACTTATATATACATTAGTTCACTTGTGTATAACTAATGTCAGGAAATCCAACAAGTTTTTAGGATGATAATAACAATTTGATTATGTCTTTTGATATTTTATTTTCTCAAATAATTACCAAGAGGATGGAATATAAAATAAATAAATTCACAAGTATTGGAGTATAAATATAATAAATTAGATACTAGAGTTGGAATATTCATTTGTAGAGTACTTAAAGACATTAATAGAAACTCAGTAGACACCATAGCAAGCTAGTGTCCCAAACTCCATAATAATATATATAAAAGCGACTTTGAGTGTGTTAGAACAATAATAATAATAATAATTGTACAAGAAATTCAAAATAAAATTTGTTTGACTTGGAGGCACGATAATACGCTTCTAGAAGATAGTTGGAGTCTCTCCCATGAGCAAACGGGAGAACTAGTAACAACTCTATCTTTGAGATTCAACTAAGTCACAAAACAAGTAGCATTCAAGAATGTTGCTCTTCAATTCTTGAATTGGTGATTTCACCATTTGATCAATGTCTCTTAAATGTTTTCCAAGGGGGAAGTGATTTTGAGTGCTTGTCTTTTCAAACAAAAGAAAACACTATTTATAGGATAAAAATTTCATGCAAGTGAAGACTATTAATTAAGTAATAGTTAATAGGTTCATGTATATTTTAAAATAAAAATGTCTTTCTTTCAAGAACATAAAACGTAAAACTTAATGAATGAATTGTAAAATTCACATTCATTTTCTTTGTAACTTAAATTCCTTTAAGTGATGCATTTGTTTCAAAACTAATTGAAACATAACTCTAAAAATCTTTAACCGATGTATTTGTTTCAAAATTTATTGAAACATAAACTTAACAATAACAACCCCCTACTTGTTTCAAAAAATTTTATCTTTAAGAAACAAAATTCTTTTGAGACATCAATCTAGCAACATGAATCAATAATGGTGTCTTTTGGACTTGAACTATTAGCTAGTGAAGACTTTCTAAATCATTTGACTACTTAGTGATCAAATCTTGAACTAAGTGGTTCATTGAATGATGTATAAAAATACTCCACACATATTACTATGTTTTAGTGAAAAATCAAAATCCTTTGACACCGTAGGGCCATGTGTCCTGAATCCTATTAGCTAAGTGCTTTAAGATTTCCCTGTTAAAATCTTATTGAAGCGGCCTCCACTTCGCACTTAGTGCTGTGAATTCATCAAGAGTAACTTTTCATACTCCAACTAAATAGTCTATGAATTTTATTAAGAGAAATTAATCTCATCCTCCTTTACAACAAAGTATCAGTAAATCTATCAAGAGTGTTCCTACATACTCCAACCGAAATCGGTGTATAGACTTATTAAGAGAATATAATCTCATTCTTTTCTTTTGTAGGAATACTGTCAAATCTATCAAGAGTGTTATTATTTACTCCAATCGAGATCGATCTAATAGATTTATCAAGATTAAAAATCCCAACTTATGCACATCTACTCACTCTCTAGGGAAAAAGATAATTTTATAGATGTGCTTCACAATTGTAACTTTTCTTGTTTTTTCCCTTTGAACCCAGATTACATCATTAGTTAGGGTTTTCATAAAGTACAATCAATCTACAATAGGCTTTATTCCCATCCCATTACAAGCTTGTACCATCAATTCCTTGCCTAACCCTTTAGACAAAAGATATGCTAAATTGAGTGTGGACTTCACATATTGAAGAGATATTATGCCATCCTCCAATAATCTTCTCACATGATTGTGTTTGAGATGAACTTGTCTTGACTTACCATTGTCACAATCACTTGAAGCCCGAAATATAGCAGCTTTATTATCACAATATATAGTCAAAGATGGTTGAGTGAGTACATGTCTACTTCTTTGATCTCCAAGATATTGCTGCTCCAACCAAAGTGAAAATTCAAGAAGTAATAGATTTAGAGTCATTCGGATCAGAATTTCAGGTAGCATTATTGTAGCCTTCAAGAACTGCTGGAAAGGTAGAATAATGCAGGCCAACATTAATTGTATCCTTTAGATACTTTAAACACAAATTAAGGCACTCTAATGCTCAACTCCAGGGCTACCAGTAACTTGCTCAAAGTTCCTACTGCATAACCAATATATGGTCTGGTACAATGTATGGCATACATAAGACTCCTAACAATTTGAGAATATGTCAATTGATCAAAAATATCACCAGAGTTTCGCACTAGTTTGATGCTAGGATCAAATGGTGGAGGAGAAAGCTCGTCAAAATGACCAAACCTCTTTAGTACCTTCTCAATAGAACTTGATTGAGTAAGAGTAAAACCATTTGCTAATCTTACAATTTTGATGCCTAAAATCACATCAGCTTCTCCAAAATTTTTCATTTCAACCTGAGAGGCAGGAAATATTTTGTTTCTTTGACTCTTTAGATATTAGTTCTAAAAATCAACATGTCATATACATAAAGACATATTATAAAATCAGAATTTTATTGAAATTTACTAAATATGCAGATATCTCCACCATTGATAAAGTAGCCATTAGAAATCATAACTTTTCTAAATTTTTGATTTCATTACTTTGGAGCTTGTTTCAATCCACAAAGAGATTTAAGAATTTTACATACTCTACGTTCTTGATCGGGAATGACAAATCCTTCTGGTTGTTTCATATAGACTTCTTCGTATAGATCTCCATTCAGAAATGTTGTTTTCACATCCATCTGATGAATCACAAGACCATGAATTACTGCTAGAGCAATCAAGAGACGAATTGAGGTCATCCGAGCTATAGGTGAAAAAGTATCAAAATAATCAATATCCTTCAATTGAGTAAAGTCTTTAGCTACCAAACGGGCTTTGTACTTGTCTAAAGTACCATTGAATTTTTTTTTCTAAAAATTCATCGACAACTAATTGATTTACATCCAGGAGAAAGATCTGATAACATCCATATATTATTAGATGGGATAGAATGCATTTCATCATCAATAGTTTTACGCCAAAGGAGAGCATCATGTAAAGATATAGCTTCAACATAACTTTCAGGATCTTTTTTAACTAAATAAGCTTGAAAATCAGGTCCAAAGTCCTTTGGTTTGGCTGATATTGAACTACGTCTTGGTTGACTTTTTTTCAATGGCTCAACTATTTTTCTTTTAAGAGGAGAAATAGAAGAACTTGCATCTTGTTCAAAAGAATGTTTTTTCTTGAGAAATATATGCTCAAAAAAGTTAGCATGTAAAGATTCAATAATTGTGTGAGGACTTGGGGTCTCAAGATTTAAAAATTTATAAGCCTTACTGGTTTTTAAATAACCAATAAACACACAATCTACTCCTCTATAGCCAATCTTAGTTAAATGTTGATCTAGTAATCGAACTTGAGCCAAGCAACCCCATACTTTAAAATAATTTATATTTGGCTTTCAATTATTTCAAAGTTCATATGGAGATGCATCATGATTCCTGAGAGTAATTCTATTCAAAATGTGACATGTTGAAAGTAAGGCTTCAGTCCATAGATTTTCAGACAAACCAGATCCATATAACATAGAATTAACCATTTCCATGAAAGTTCTATTTTTTCTTTCTGCTACACTATTTTGTTATGGTATATAGGACATGGTTAATTATTTTTCAACGCCTTATTTTTCACAAAATCTGACTTTAAGTACTCTCCATCTCTATCAAACCTAATTGATATAATTTTCAAACCCAATTTATTTTCAATTTCTGCTTTATATGTTTTGAAAGTCTCAAATATTTCATCTTTTATTTTCAATGGGAAGACATAAGTATATCTTGAGTAGTCCCCAATAAAAGTGAAAAAATGACGTGACAAATAATCGATATCACAAATATCAATATGGATTAATTATAAAATTGTGGAAGCCCTTTCAACTGTCTTAAAGGGCTTCTTTATAATCTTGCATTTACTACAAGTAAGACACTTAGTAGTTAGATTCTTTTCACAATCTTTGATTAATTCGTTATTCACCATAAGTTGAATGAATCTAAAATTCACATGTCCAAGACGTTTATGCCATAAGCCTAGAGACTCCACAAGACAAGAAAAAATATTTTTATTTTCAATATTGAGTTTAAACATTCCATTTGCAACATAACATTTTTCAACAAACATGCCATTTTTAGATAAAATAAACTTATCTGACTAAAAAACTATTTTAAAACCATGCTTCGAAAGAAGCATACCTGACACCAAGTTCTTTCGAATATCAAGAACATGCAATACGTCCATAATGTAACTATCTTTTCGAAAGTAAATTTCAGTTCAACAGTTCCTTTTCCCACAACTTTAATAGAGGAGGAGTTTTTCATATATACAATTTTATCGTCCCCCACTAATTCGTAAGTCTTGAAAGCATTTTGATTACCTGATATATGACGGGTTGCACCAGTATCTATCCACCATTTCACTTGATTCTCCGCTACAAATACTTCTATGACCATTGCCACAAGATCATTTTTTATTTTCATTTGTTTTTCTTTCTTCTTTTCGGCTTTGAGAATTCTATAATCACGTGCATAGTGTCCAACTTTGTGACAATGATAGCATTCACCAAATTTAAAATTGACACCATTACATTTGAAATTTATAGTCTTATTTGTTTTTGAAAAATTCTTATTTTCAGGTTCCTTCTTTATTGATTTTTCTTCAACCATATGAGCCAAGCTATTATTATTGCGATATCGTGTCTCTTGTTAAATTTCCAAGTGTTGCAACAATTGTTCAAGAGTCAAATATTCCTTTTTTTTGTAAGAGTTTGCTTCAGTACTCTTTTCAAGATGGAGAAAGCTTCGATACAATAGCACCAACATGAAACTTTTCATCAAGAGCAATTCCAGATATAGCAATTTTATTAGCTATAAGTTGGAATTCTTGTACTTGTTTAGTGGTTGACTTGTCATCAACCATTTTGAACTCCATATAATTTGAAACGAGAAATTTATTAGAACTCGCCTCTTTTGCTAAATAAATAGCTTGAAGAGTGTCCCATATCTCTTTAGCATACTTGCATTTAACATAATATTGGTCATAATATTTATTGGATATTCCTCAAAGAATATAATTCTTGCACAAATAATCATTATATTGTCACTTGACAATTTGTTCTTTAATCAAAGTAGCCTCGTCAGATGCTACCACAGAACCAGGAGCATTAGGACAAGGTTCTTCAAGAACATATGCCAACTTTAATCATCTTATAAAGAATTTCATCTTTTCATGCCATCTAGGAAAGTCTTTTCCATCAAATATTTCAAAATTAGAATTAGGCAAAGATGGAATACTATTTGATATTGATGTAGAAGCCATTGAGACAACCATCTCCAAATTGTTAGAACAATAATGATAATTATACAAGAAATTCAAATTAAAACTTGCTTAGAGGCACGATAATACGCTTCTAGAAGATAGTTGGAGTCTCTCCAACGAGCAAACGGAAAAACTAGTAACAACTCTATCTTCGGGATTCAACTAAGTCACAAAACAAGTAGCATTCAAGAATGTTGCTCTTCTATTCTCGAACTGGTGATTTCACCATTTGATCAATGTCTCTCAAATATTTTTCAAGGGGAAAGTGATTTTGAGTGCTTGTCTTTTCAAACAATAAAAAAACACTATTTATAGGATAAAAGTTTCATGCAAGTGAAGAGTATTAATTAAGTAATAGTTAATAGGTTTATGTATATTTTAAAATAAAAATATCTTTCTTTCAAGAACCTAAAACGTAAAACTTAATGAATGAATTGTAAAATTCACATTCATTTTCTTTGTAACCTAAATTCTTTAAGTGATGCATTTGTTTCAAAACTAATTGAAACATAACTCTAAAAATCTTTAATCAATGTATTTATTTCAAAATTTATTGAAACATAGACTTAACAATAACATAGTGGACCACGAAATTCGTCATTATTCAAATGTAATCAAAGTCCACATCAGTCATAGATTTCAAATTTGTTTTCTTTGTTTTTCTTTTTTTTTTTAAGTTTGTTTTAAAAAAAAAAATTCAACTTCTTCGTTCTAGTTTTCCACCTAGCATGCTTTATAGTATACGATTAAATAGTACTCTGTTAGATTCTACATATTTTAGTTAGATATTACTTTTTAAAATTTTCTATTTAGTTAAAACCAGACAAATAAATTGTAAGAAGATATTATTCTAAGGATCAGACACTATCTCCAACTTCTCTTGATATTTTCATCAGAAAAAGATATAGAAGTCTTTGAGGATATTCCTATTAGTGAGAACTACCAGTAGTACTGTTTGATAATTCAAAGGCAGAACAAGTTGGACAATTTGCTATGGACCAAAAGATTTCGATGTAGCAAGAGATATTTTTCATTATACAATATAACCGAAAAAAGGGGGAAATTATAACGAAGGTGAATTGCACGGATAGGGAGAATTGTAATTGCATACATTAGGATTCATCTTCACATTAGTATAATTATTCCAAATAAGTAACCAAATCTTCCAAAGGGAAGAACAAGTAGAAAAGGAAGAAGGGATGGAGGTTCCAGCATTACTTTAAGCAACTAAGAAAATAAAGAGATAACTTCATAGCATAAGCCCTAATTGAGTATTTTCCTCTTCTATATATAGGCATCTTCTCGGGTCCCAAATATAATTTGACATCTTTCCTCATGGGTCCACTATCGTAGTTATATAATAGAAATAATAACTAAAGGATCTCACAAGAACTCAAAATAGGCATTTGAAATATGAAAAATTAACCACTTAAGGTTTGAGGAGAATTTCGTTGATCAATTTGTCTATATTCACATAAGATGATCCCATTGGTTTTTCAGAAGCTTCCTCAGCTAATTTCTTCCACTCCGTTGCCTTTTTCTTCATCTCTTTTCCTTTACGATACCCCATTGAGTGCATTTGAACCAACAATTAGTCTGTTGCTCCGTGAAAAATGGCCAGCAGATCATTGGCACCCCATAACCTGTACTTTCAAAGTTGAATTCTATCCACTGTGAGTCAAGAACCCTCCAATAGTAGGGTGGCTAAGGACTTGTTCTTGCGGGCACCAACTTGTCAACATCCTTCTTTCTTTAGTTTCTTCCATGAATTTAGTTGGAAGAATTTCTAGTTTCCCTGATACAATATCAGGCCTTATGATCCACAAAAATTCCATCTGACTATTGGCAAGTCCCCACGCGAATTCGATAAGTTGGTTTGGAGTCATGACATTAATACTCCCAAAATTAACATAAACAACAGAATTTGGTTTCTTTGAATTAAGCCATTCTAGACACTTTGTGTAACACCCCGTACTTAATTACGTGCATTAGTCATTGTTATATGTGTTGGGGTATATCTATTGATCCTAAGTTAGGTATATATGAGTTTAAGTATGAGTATTGATTATTTTGAGATGGTTTCAAGTGTATAGTTTGATTATAGGTGTATAGGAATCGACTTTATTTATATCGGAATTTTCCCGTCGATGGTTCCATACGAAGGTTATTGAATAAGCTTTCCAACGATATAAAGATTTCCAAAAACGGATAAGTTTCGGATATAAGCGAGCTCGTTCGAAACTTTAAAACGGTGGCCGGGATGTGAACAGTAAAATGTGCAGGAAACTACTGAGGCCTGCCAGTTTTTTGGGTCAACTTTGAACGATCATAACTCCCTCAATATAATGAACTGGTTGAGCTACCATATATCAAAAGAAAGATATTTGAGTCTTCTTTCCAATGAAATTGGTTTCATCCAAATCCAACATCTGAGTAAGGAGTTATACTCGTTTTACTTCAGCCTCTCAAAACAGATTTTTAGGGTCAACTTCAAACGATCATAACTACTTGTACAGGACTAACTGGGTGGATTAATTTATATTAAATGAAAGACCTTTGAATTATCTTTCTAACGATACCAATTTCACCCAAATCCGATATCGGAGCAAAGAGTTATGGCCGATTTACTTTAGCCTATCAAAACAGTCCACCATGGACAGATTCGGATTTACTTAAATTTTTAAGGGCAATATGGTCATTTTCCATCACCTCATGGACGAAAATTGGTCATTATATACATATACTTAGCCTTATATCCACCATTTATCATCCAAATCATTGAAGAATAAGAAACCCTAGCCTAAGTTCAACTCCAATTATCTTGTGATTCAACCGTAGAAAATCCAAATTGATTCCGTAGTTGTGTTCACCGTCTCAAGGGCTTCGAGAAGCACCCCTTATTTGTTCCAACAGGACTTCGAAATCAAAAGGGCCATTTTTTTTGGTAAGGATGTAAATTATGTTGGTGTTATTTATATGGATATGTATATATATATATATATGCATGTGAGCATAAGAAGTATGTTATTTGATTGTTGTTGAAAGATGATTGGAAATGATGTTGGATTATTCTTGTGCATGGTTGGATTATGTTAAATTGTGAAGGAATTTGGGGTGATGATGTGGTATTGATGATGTGGTATTGAGATGATGATTATATACATATACGCACATAAACCTATTGTTCAAGTTGGTTTTTGGAATGTTTTGCAAATATTGGTAGTATGGAATTATGGAAGAGAATTGTGGTGTTGGGTTGCTAATACTAGATGCCAAACATTTCATTGTAGATAAGTGATTTGTAAAGGCGGGAAGTTGTGTTGAATTGGTAGCTGAATCTACAACGAGGTATGTAAAGCATACTCTAACAATGTTCTTTGGCATGAAAACATCAATGTTCCATCAAGTAAGATTCCGAGGTTGTCCAAAAACATGTATTGTTCTACGTTACCAACGAAGTTGTTTCCATCCTATAAAGTGTCAAAATGTTCATTGATATACCAAAAGGCTCTTATTTCATTGTTGTGATATTGATGATTCTGAAACATATTGTTGATGTACCAATGAGTCCTTATTACATCGTTATTGTATAGAAGGTCTATTACTTGGTTCCTATTGATGTATCATTGTTTCAAGGTATCAAAAATGTGGTGACGACCGAAAAAACAATCTCAAAGATTAATTGAACTAAGTGATGAAAGTTCTCTCTTATCGGGTGGTATCCCAGGGGCATAAGCCTAGCATGGGTCGATCCCTATTTCATGTGTTTATGGGTGGTATCCCAGGGGCATAAGCCTAGCATGGGTCGATCCCAGTTGATATGTACTGGAGGCATCCTAATGGTCACAGTACAGTATAGTAATGATTACAAAGACGATAAGAACGAAGGTAAAGTGATTGAATAAATACAATGTACAGGTTGTCACAAGTTCTAGTAAGTGTGGTCCACTCCTATTACGACTTATTCACTTGTTTCTGATTTCTATTGAGCTCCTATATCATATGTGATTATTTACAGCTTTACATACTCAGTACATATTTCGTACTGACGTCCCTCACGGGGGACCTGCATTTCATGCTGCAGGCACAGGTACCTCAACTCATACACCGCACAAGTAGGAGCCAGGTCATACAGCTATTGTTGGTGAGCTCCAGTTTGCTTCGGAGCTTTCCGAGTCGGTTCCTTATGTTTTGTTATTGTACATGAGTCACGTGTGGGCGGGGGTTTGTCCCGACCCTAGTTATGTCATGTATATCCTAGAGGCTTTGTAGACATAAGGAAGGGTAAAGTCATGGAAGTTTATATAGTAACGTTATATTTGTATATGTGGTGGCCCCGACGGCCAAGTATTATATATATATATTTGTGCGTGTTGTGCTGATACAG
Source organism: Capsicum annuum (assembly GCF_002878395.1). Taxonomy (NCBI): domain Eukaryota; kingdom Viridiplantae; phylum Streptophyta; class Magnoliopsida; order Solanales; family Solanaceae; genus Capsicum; species Capsicum annuum. The sequence goes on from NC_061114.1 coordinate 210,072,850, forward strand.
GTAATTAGACCTTTCTATATGCAACGAAGTGCTGTCCAATTTTTTTGGTGACATGTAAGTGAAAGTACAGGTATTTGAACGGGTTCTCCCGGGCCTTCTCGGCTTCGGGTGCCAGTCCGGCCCGATGGGATTTTGGGGCGTGACACTTTGGATCTTCTTTCCAAAGATTGGACTCCAAGCATTCCAAATTCTTGTCCTCAATGTGTTTAACAATAAAATGTAGGGGACCAATCGTGTAGATTGGAGGAAGTAGGCCCTGAAGTGATTCAAGAACTTCCTTCTCTAATGGATCAAATGTATTGATTACAATAGCAAAAACAAATTTACTTCTATATATTTCTTGGATAAAGAAGTTGAACATAATATCATCCAGATTTGTACTTCTCAAGAAACTTGGTAAATCCCTTAAACGTATACCTTTCATTCCCGATATCCAATCCAAAGCTGTCTCCAAATACCCATTTGTCATGTCACTTTCATTTGCAGTTTCCCCGAGAACACAAAAGAATCAAAGTTATAACACAAACACTGTTTAAAATGTAATTAGAATGGGCTATTATAAAATAGGACAAAGTAAACAATGACTATACCTTTAAGTGGAAAGTATCCTTTTTCATAAAGGTTACGATAGTGCATGTAACCTAATAAACCACAAGCACTCGGGGTCCAAAAGAAAACTTCAGGGATGACCAAATCTTGAGCCGCAGCCAAAGTGAAACTCATACCACCATCGGAAACAATGCATGACACAGGTGGCACGTAAGAAGTGTCATTGAACTTCACAAGCAATTCCTTGAAAGGACCTAAACAAGTCACTACTAAAAAAAAGAGGAAAACCGACTACAAAAATCGACCACAAGTGGTCGGTTTTTACCATTTTCTGACCACAAGTCCGACCAAAATTTTTGGTCGAAAAAGTAGTGGTAGCTTTTTAAAAACCGACCACTCGTGGTCGGTTTTTTAAAAATATATATATATTTATTTTTAAAATTTATTATTATTTTATTTAAAAACCGACCACAAGTAGTCGATTTTTTGTAAAAAATATATACACAAAACCGACCACATATGGTTGGTTTTTTACAAAAAAAATAAGAAAAATCAACCACATGTGGTCGGTTTTTTGGAAAAAAATAAAAAATATATAGAAAAACCGACTACTTGTGGTCGGTTTTTCTGGGAATTTAAAAAAAAATTGAAAACAAAAATACAGCATGCAACCACAACAAATATATAGAGCATTAGTAACCAAAATGAAAATACAACAACAACAAAAAAAAACAAATGGAAATTTTCAAACGTGTACAACATATACAAAATATCCAACAAAAGTGACTACGAAAATACTACAACAATAGTTTTAAACAACAAAATGACTAAATTTAAAGTACAAGACATACAAAAATCACAAAACTAACAGTCATCATCATTATATTCATCCTCGTCTTCCATATCATCATTCGTGCTGAAATCATCCAGGGGGTCTAGATCTTTTGCAGCTCGAACTGCATCACCAGGACATGGAGGAATAACCCCCTCCTCCAGTCTGAATGAAAGAACTGAACTGCTGCTGCTGGATCCTGATTTGTGATGTCGTTTCCTCCTCTGTCTTCTTCTGCCTCGCACTCTACTCAACATACCTCTATCTCTGTTCAGCAAGCTCTTCGGTGAGTTGAGAAACCATATTTTCTAGTCTTTCAATGATTTTTGCATCAACCGAAGAGCTAAAGTATGCAGGCCGGACGAACTTCTAATATTATCGCCAAAATATTCAGTGTGGCATCCGTAGAAATGACCTCTATTTGCAAGATCCGAAGATTTTGTCCACAACTCACTTCGTACATGCTGGGGTATTGGGTCACCCTAACTTTCAGGAGACATACTACTACGATACTCACCAAGAAGACGCCTAAATTTTTCCTATATATATTCAAGGTAAATTTAATACTAACAGTCAAAAAATACTAAAGTTGTTATAGTTGAATAATATCAAATTTGAGGAAAAGATTCATATATTCAAAATTTATTTCTTAGGTGGACAACTTTTGCACTAGGTTCAACCCAGACATCTTCATCATTCAGGTTCAATTTCTTTCTCAGATGAGTCACCTCGAAAACCTCATCAATTGATAGTTCCCTACCCATTTCTTTTTCCTGCATATGAAAAAATTTTCAATGTTCAAATAATAAAAAAATTTAAATAGAAACAAAGAATTAAAACTGCAAAAGTTACATATCAATTTTTCTTTCACTGCAAGAGTACTTCTAGCACTCGCAGTATGTAGGGAGCCACCCTTGGATGATGCCCGGGCTCTCCTTCATTTTTCCCTCAACAATTGGTATTCTGGGCTATTCCAGTGGCATTGATACTGTGGCCATAAGGGTTCAGGAATCCACTTAGGTTTTACTGATTTCTTTCGAGCATAATCCAATAGATCTTTAAATCTGCCTCTACATCTTTGGAAAAAGTTCCTCTTTATAAGAAATTCATTTACAGCATCCCACCAGTAAAATTTCTACAACAAAAATATAATATCCAATCTTGTGTTCTAACAAATTGTTAATAAGTAGGCGATAAGTTAAATCCTTACCTTAAATTCTTCAAACATTCTAACCCTGTCAAGTTCTGGAACCTTTTGCCAGCTGATCCAGTAGCCGTTGAAGTGTCGACTAATGCATATTCACGCCGTTTTTCCAACTCCAGCATCCAGCTTAAACCTACAGCACAAGATGAAATGGTAATTTCATCGGGAACATTAAAATTATAATGGAAAAAATGAGTAACGTTATTATATTTAAAAATCTTACCCTTTTGCAACTGGAACCATATAAATCCTCACAAAATCATCTCCATCTCCTGGCTTCCTAGTAAGCGTTGGTGGATGTATTGGCGTGGGCGGATCGAAAGCACCAGATGGAGTACCTCCAAGCTGAAGATCTGACAACCCAATAGATCTGGCAGAATCACTGTGCGAAGCTGCGTGACTGCTGCAGGAGGGTATCGATGATGGTAGATGTCTAGAGAGGCCAGCAGTCATCCAATAGTACTGTGCTGGTGGTGGCACGATCATAGGAGGAGAATGGGTTGGTGTAGACCCATGTAGTGGCCCCACATGCGTAGGAGTAGGTATCGAATCCTCGGACGGCGTAGGAGTAAGTATCGAATCCTCGGACAACCTAGAATATAAGGCTCGTGCTGATACGTCAGCAAACCGACCCTCGAATATATGAATACTTGTCGGTCGTCTATAAGGCGGAGGTTCTCTTTCTTTTTTGGTTTCGTAGTATCAACTAATTTTCCCTTACCTTTGTCACCTTTGTCTGACATCTAAATTATGTGAATTTAACAAGTTGTTAGTTCCTACAAAATGAATATATAAGAAAACATTCCAAGTAACTAATGTCAAGTTAATCATTCACACTTCAAATTGCTCCAACAACACGAGATATAGACAAGAATATTTTTATTACTATATAAATCATGAAAAAGTGGAAACATAAAACTTAAACAGTATATTACATATCAATAAATAATAAATTTAACCTATACAACTAATCCTCCTCATCTGAAGACTCTCCACTAAACCATTCACCCTCTTTGGAGGTTTCCTCATCTCCTACCCACTCAGCCTGTTCTTCCGCAATATTAACTTCTTCAAAAATATTTTCTGGGTGATTCAAACCGTCCACTAATTCAACATCCACTAGCCGGTGATCAATCTGCATTTCATATTAATACACAGTCTCCAGCATATTCTCAACTTCCACCCGCCCTATAGGCCTTGTTTTGATCACAGCCCACCAATCAGACTCGTTATTGCGTAATGGATAAGGAGCATAAAACACTTGTTTAGCATTTTGCGCTAGAACAAATGGATCGTAAATAGGATACGACCTATTGTGCTTCACTTCAACGATGTTATGCTCCTTATGTACTCTTGCTCCTGTTGTACTTAGATCAAACCACTTACATCGAAATAGGATAATTGTTTTTATTAGGAAACCAGCATACTCCAGTTCTAAGATCTCCCGTATGATGCTAAAGTAATCAACATCATCATCACCCTTAACCCAAACACCACTATTGTTTTTTCCTTGACCTGAAGTGTTGTTCGGTGAAAAAATTAAACCTATTTACTTTGTATTGGGACATTGCATTAGCTTCGATTGGACCCAAAGAAATATCTCTCAAGAGATTATCGAATGCAGCTGCATTAGGTGAATGGTGTACCTAAAAATATCATACATATATATTTTTTAGTTGATGAATGTGTAAATGTTTAAACTTTGTAGAAAAATTAATACACTGACGAACCTCATTTTTAAACCATGATGCAAAGGATGCATACACTTGATTTTCATGGAATTGAGTCTTAAATGAACTGAATATCCAACATGGGATACAAAATTAGCTTCTTTAAGGGAATGAGTAAACAAAAAAGATATGTTAAAATTTGAATCTCCTTACTTCAGAAAGGGCTCAATTTCGGGGCAATTCAGCAAGATATACAAAGTTGTTGATTTCTGCTCCGTGGAAGTGAGCCGGCAAGGTATGATTTTTATTGACTTACAGCCAGATTGATTGAAAATTGATATCAGTTGCAAATGAGGCTCATTCACATCGTCCTGGTGACGATTCAGTCGGTTTCTTGAACAAGCAACTTCATCACGAAAGTAGTATAAACAAAATTGAGAAGTTTCTCTTGCAAGATATGCTTCAACTATAGAGTCGTTCACCCTATGTTTGTTTTTGGGACCTCTTTTCAATTTTTCAATTGCCCTATACAATCTTAAGGTTAGATGTTTACTATATTTAACAAAAAAAGTATGCATTTAAATATGTTGCAAATGCTTACTGCTCAAATGGATACATTCACCTAGTTTGAACTGGACCGCCTAGCCGAGCTTCGTGCACAAGGTGAATGGGAAGATGTTCCATCACATCAAAAAGCACTGGGGGGAAAATCTTCTCCAGCTTGTTGGTGATAACAACAATATTACTTTCCATTCGTGCCAGATTTTCTTCAATTAATGTGGTGGCACATAAGTTTTTGAAGAACAAACTGATCTCTGCTATTGGTTTCCATATGTTTTCAGGTAAACCAATAAAAGCAATTGGAAGTAATTGCTCCATGAAAACATGACAATGATGAATTTTCATTCCATGCAATATCCCTTGTGTCATATCAACCCTCTTTTCAAAATTTGAGGCATATCCATTGGGCATCTTCAAACTTTGAACCTACTCACATATTTGAAGCTTTTGGTCCAGCTTGAATGTAAAACTAGCCTCGGGCTTAAGAACATTGCGATTGGGCCCCTGCTGTAAGTGTAATTCTCTGGATTGCAATATTCTAGTAAGTCAAGTCTGGCCTTAGGATTATCCTTTTTTTTGCCGATGACATCCATAACTGTGTTGAACAAGTTGTGTTGAACAAGTTATCAAAGTAGTTCTTATCAGTATGCATGGCATCAACAATATTTCTAAGTAAATTATCTGGCCAATATTCTAACTCCCAAAATATACTTTGCTTAGTCCAGTTATGCGAAACACCATATCCATCAAGTCTGTACAATCGTTCCTTGCTGGCTTTAGGCAAATCCTGAACTATTTTCCAGACGTCGTGACCAGACAGCATTGGAGGGGGACCATCATATTCCCTTCTATTCTTTCTGAAGGCATTTTTGAGTCTCCAAAATTCATGATCAGGTGGTAAGAAACAACGATGACAATCAAACCATGAATTTTTCCTGCCATGTCTCAATGTGAAAGATTTTGTTTTGTTCATGCAGTATGGACAAGCTCGCTTTCCAGCGGTCATCCACCCCAACAATATTCCATAAGCAGAAAAATCGTTAACATTCCACATTAGATATGCACGCATATTGAAATTCTATTTAAGAGAGATATCCCATGTTTCAACCCCCTCATGCCATAAAATCTAAAGTTCATCTATCAGAGGTTACAAGTACACATCTATTTCGCTTTTTGAATTACGCGCGCCAAGAATAACATAATTCAGAAATATATAGGGATTAGTCATCAACATTTCAGGAGGAAGATTATAAGGAGTAATAAATACAGGCCAACATAAATATGGCGCACCACCAACTGAAAAAAAAAAAAAGAGAATCCATCCGCACATAATCCCAATCGAATGTTTCATAGATCAGCTGCAAAATCTGGATAAGTTACATTAAAATGCTTCCAAACCTCCCCATCAGATAGATGACACATAACACCAGGGGCCCTTCTATTTTCACTTTGCCATCTCATATGAGGAGCTGGGCTGTAGGAAGCATACAACCTCTTTAACCTTGGTATAAGAGGTAGAAATTTTCTTCCCAGTAGAACCACGCTTATATCTAGGGTGATGACAAAACTTATAGAATTCTAAGTTAGCATCTCCCTTAAAGTATAACATGTAGCCATTGTCACAACAATCAATTCTAACTGAGGAGAGACCTAACTTTGAAACCAATCTTTTTTCCTTATAGAAAGAATCAGGAACCTCCAAGTCGGGGTGAACTAATTCTCTAATAAAGTCTATAATTGAGTCCATTCCTCCTTCCGCAATATTCCAGTCAGATTTAATACTTAATAATCTAACAGCAACAGACAAATGAGAGTGCTAACACCCGTCAAAAAAGGATGACTAGCAGCCTGCAATTCTTCGTAGAAATTGTCCGCTTCTCTATTAGGAACATCTTCAACATTTTCCCTAAAGTCAACCTCGTGCTGCATCACAAATGCATCATGCACCATTTCTGTCATCCTAGTATCTTGATATTCATTATGCTCTACAGACCTACTACTTTCTCCAGCAACAAAGTTATTTTGCGCAACATCACCATGAATACCACGCAATCTTAAAAAGTCCTCGTGAAACCCCTTTCTATAAAGATTTTCCTTTACATCTTCTTCACTTATATGATTTATACCATCACATCTAACACAAGGTCAACGAATTACCCAAAAACGTGTCCAAAGATCAAGTGTCTTAGCATGTTCAACAAATCTTTTGACACCCTCAACAAATTCCTCCCTAATACCCATTCTATTATCATGGTTCCGGAGATATATCCAGCTATAATCATCTTCCATCCACGCAATCAATCAGATCCAACTAATTAGATCAAGAAGTTTCAACAAATAAAGTCACCAACGACATCACCTTCTAAACAAAAATTCACTTTTAAAGTCACCAAAAGTTAAGCATTTTCAACAAATAAAGTAACCAACAACATCACCTTCTAAACATTAATTCACTATTAAAGCCACCGGCACTTAAGAATTTTCAACAAATAAAGTAACCAACAACATCACCTCCTAAACACTAATTCACTATTAAAGTTACCGGCACTTAAGAATTTTCAACAAATAAAGTCACCAACAACATCACCTTCTAAGCAAAAGTTCACTTTTAAAGTCATCGACATTTAAGCATTTTCAACAAATAAAGTAACCAACAACATCAACTTCTAAACACTAATTCACTATTAAAGTCACCGGCACTTAAGCATTTTCAACAAATAAAGTAACCAACAACATCACCTTCTAAACACTAATTCACTATTAAAGTCACCGGCACTTAACCATTTTCAACAAATAAAGTAACCAACAATATCACCTTCTAAAAACAAATTCACTATTAAAGTCACCGGCACTTAAGCATTTTCAACAAACAAAGTCACCAACAACATCACCTCCTAAACACGAGTTCACTATTAAAGTCACCAAAACTTAAGCTTTTTCTACTAACAAA
>NC_061114.1:210083615-210089105 GCF_002878395.1 Capsicum annuum
ACAACATCACCTCCTAAACACTAGTTCACTATTAAAGTCACCAAAACATAAGCTTTTTCTACTAACAAAAGCACCAACGAAACTAATTCACTATTAAAGTCACCAAAACTTAAGCATTTTCAACAAATAAAGTAACCAACAATATCACCTTCTAAACACTAATTCACTATTAAAGTCACCGGCATTTAAGCATTTTCAACAAATAAAGTAACCAACAACATCACCTTCTTAACACTAATTCACTATTAAAGTCACCGGCACTTAAGCATTTTCAACAAATAAAGTCACTAACAACATCACCTTCTAAACAAAAGTTCATTTTTAAAGTCATCAGCACTTAAGCATTTTCAACAAATAAAGTAACCAACAACATCACCTCCTAAACACTAATTCACTATTAAAGTCACCGGCACTTAAGCATTTTCAACAAATAAAGTAACCAACAACATCACCTTCTAAACAAAAGTTCACTTTTAAAGTCACCAAAAGTTAAGCATTTTCAACAAATAAAGTCACCAACAACATCACCTCCAAACACTAGTTCACTATTAAAGCCACCAAAACTTAAGCTTTTTCTACTAACAAAGGCACCAACGAAACTAATTCACTATTAAAGTCACCAAAAGTTAAGCATTTTCAACAAATAAAGTCACCAATAACATGACCTTCTAAACAAAAGTTCACTTACAACATCACCTTCTAAACAAAAGTTCACTTTTAATGTCACCAAAAGTTAAGCATTTTTAACAAATAAAGTAACCAACAACATCACCTCCTAAACACTAGTTTACTATAAAAGTCACCAAAAGTAAAGCTTTTTCTACTAACAAAGGCACCAACGACATCACCTTCTAAACAAAAGTTCACTTACAACATCACCTTCTAAACAAAAGTTCACTTTTAAAGTCACCAAAAGTTAAGCATTTTCAACGAATAAAGTAACCAACAACATCACCTCCTAAACACTAGTTCACTATTAAAGTCACCAAAACTTAAACTTTTTTTACTAACAAAGGCACCAATGAAACTAATTCACTATTAAAGTCACCAAAACTTAAGCGTTTTCAACAAATAAAGTAACCAACAACATCACCTTCTAAACAAAAGTTCACTTACAATATCACCTTCTAAACAAAAGTTCACTTTTAAAGTCACCAAAAGTTAAGCATTTTCAACAAATAAAGTAACCACAACATCACCTTTTAAATAAAAGTTCACTTACAACATCACCATCTAGACAAAAGTTTACTTTTAAAGTCACCAAAAGTTAAGCATTTTCAACAAATAAAGTCACCAACAACATCACCTTCTAAACACTAATTCATAATTAAATATACCGGCTCTTAAGCATTTTCAAGAAATAAAGTAACCAACAACATCACCTCCTAAACACTAGTTTACTATTAAAGTCACCAGAACTTAAGCTTTTTCAACTAACAAAGACACCAACGAAACTAATTCACTCTTAAATTCATCAAAAGTTAAGCAGTTTCAATAAATAAAGTAACCAACAACATCACCTCCTAAACACTAATTCAGTATTGCAGTCACTGGCACTTAAGCATTTTCAACAAATAAAGTAACCAACAACATCACCTTCCAAATAAATGTTCACTATTAAAGTCACCGGCACTTAAATATTTTCAACAAATAAAGTCACTAACTAAACCATTTTCAAGCAACTAAGTATCAAAACGAAGATAAATTCAAAACAAAAAAATACCCTTCAAAGTCCCTAGACTTAACCATTTTCAAGCAAGTAAGTGAACTAACAAACCACATTCAAAACAAAAAAAATCCCCTTCAAAGTCCCTATACTTAACCATTTTCAAGTTTCTAAGTTGTCAAACAAGTCAAATTCAAAACCCAAAATCCCCTTCAAACTTCCTACTCTTAACCACTTTTAACCTACCGTGTCACCCTTAAAGTCCCTGCACTTAATCATTTTTAACCTACCAAGTCACCAAATCATTTTCGACCTACCAAGTCCCTAAACATTAAAGATCAAGTTCACAATACAATTTTCAAACGACAACAACACCAATAAGATGTCAAGAACAATGCTAGTGAACCGCACAAAACCACACATGGCTTCACTAGACTTCAATATGAACAATCAAAGAAATATAACAACAATAGTGAATCTCACAAGGCCCCACATGGCTTCACTATGTCCACATACCTTTGATATTTTTCTTAATTTCTTGATATTTCAAACTGACAGCTTCAATCTGCTTATAGATTCTCTCACGGGAAACTGCAATATCAAAAATAATGAGCTTAGCAAAATTGTAAAAAGGATGCACCTATTACCCAAACAATATAGCTAAATATGATTACGCTTGCTAAAAGGGATAAAAATGATGGCATAAGGTTCATTCAACGATCAAAAGTGGATCATGATACACTCTTTGTTGGAATCTGTGAACGGAATACATGACTACAAATACTGGAAGTGAACTTAACAATGATCTAATGTGTTAGGGTCGAATAGTAGCTATATCTGTTTATCTAACCACAATCTCTTTGACCTTATATTTAGCATAGAATTATTAGTGGAGAAATAATTTTGCAGCCACGCTTCAAACAACAAAGTTACAGTCCAAAGCAGTTTTGCAGGGAAACTAAATAGGCTCAAAATATTAGTCCTATGCCAGTAATTTATGCACATTTAGTTATAGGTTTATTATTTCATCTAGTTCATAAGCTTACTTTTTCTACTTCTTGAACAAAGATCTTTAATCTTCAAATTAAGCTAATACAATATCTTTACTTTTGTTCTTGTTATTTTACTTTCTGTATGAGTAGCTAAAATCTAAAATGATGTTGTGAAACCGAATGAAATTCAGTGGGTAAATTCCATATCAGCTTTTTTTAATCGAAAATTGGACAGAAATTGAAAATAGAGAAGAAGACTTCTAAGAATGACAACGAGGCTTCGAGCAAAGACAAAAACTCTTATCTGTTGAGAGCAAAAGCAAAAATTGAGCTTCAATGTTGAGATTTCAGTGCTAAGAGCCTAAAAGAGTGTCGAGTGGTGCTGCCGACGTTGGTGGAGATGAAATTCTTATCTGTTGAGAGCAAAAGCAAAAATTGAGCTTCAATGTTGAGATTTCAGTGCTAAGAGCCTAAAAGAGTGTCGAGTGGTGCTGCCAACGTTGGTGGAGATGGCTACTGGCGGCGCTTTGATTTCATCGATGGCTGGCGGCGCTGGGTTCCGTCGTCGTTAATATCTAGGAGATCGAAGAGAGAGGTTCGAGAGAGATTTGAGAGAGGAAGTGGAGATCAAAGAGAGAGGTTCGAGAGAGGAAGAGGGATGTTCGAGAGAGGAGATCGAAGAGAGAGGAAGAGAGGTGCGGCTATTTTTTGTTAAAAGAATTAGGGTTTCACTTATTTTGTTTAAAAGTGTGATAAATTGTGGATTTAATCTCAGCCATTGATCAGATGAAATCAATGCCTATGATTAAAATTGAGAGGAGTCAAATAAAATTGAAATTGGGAATTTTAATTTGAGGTCAAATTGGAAATGAATTTAGGCTAAAATTGACATAAACATATATATAATGTGGCTAGAAAGTAAATAAATTGGGAAAATTTAATTGAATTAGGGTTGTTATTTTAGGAAATGTAATAAAAATGTCAATATTAAAATAGATTACGTATATAAAAATAATTTTTTAATAAATTTTATAATATTTATAATAATATCCAATTAATTCAATATAATGCATATATATATAAATCAGATATTTAGTTATTTTATCATCACATTAACACGAGTAGTATATTCCTCAATCGTATGATAATATCAATGAATTTTACAAATTACAATAAATTTTTTGTTAATTAAATTTTAATTACGATATTATACCTCATAATACAACTTGTTAATCAGATAAATTATAAATTTTAATTAGATATATATATATATATATACCTCGTAATGCAACGTGTTAATCAGATAAATTATCGATTACTTGTCTTACGTTATTACAACTTCAACAATATATGTGTAATATCTACATTCACACAAAATAGTATATCTATTTCCTCAATAGTATGATATCAGTGCATTATTCAAAATATTTTGATATATAGATTCAATTATTGAGCTTCCAATTACTGCATATGTCACTATATGAGATATATGTATATATACCTCGTAATACTTGTCTTATATTATTACAACTTCAACAATATATGTGTCTCAATATTGTATTGACACAAAATAGTATATCTATTTCATCACTATACGATATATATATATATATATATATATATATATATATATATATATATTCAATTGACTATCCAAATACATACTTTATACATTACATATCGATTTTACTACCCCATAATAATATACAACGTAACGTAATTCACAAATACTCAGTTGAATTATCGGTTGGTTTATCTGTCATTTATATAGGTTCACTATATTATATGTATAGACTATATATTTATATATATATACCTATACATACACACACATATATGACATGTTTGCTTCAACTATTTCAATCGTAATTTTACTAAATATCATCCTAATTAATTATTATAAGTTATCTAAATATTACAAAAATATATATTTAATAATAAAATAAAATAAATATAAAATAAGAAGTTAACTTTTGATGTTTTAAATTAACTTCACGTCTTATATGAGGCCCATTTTAAAAAAAAAAAAAATCACACGTACTTTTTGTGGTAATTTTATTATATCACTTCTTATTAGTTATTGTGAATAATTTAAGACATATGTTTGTTTCTTTGCTTCAATCGTAATTTTACTAGATCACCTCTAATTAATTATTATAGTCTAATCATTGTGCCACTTAAATTGAAATATAAGGAAAAGTTTTATAAACCAAAATAATTAAAAAAATTAGATTATTTAAAATATGCAATAGATTATCAATGCCATAAAATTTGGACAAGGGGAGTAACATATAATATTTGAAAATTACATAAAAACTATTATAAATTACAATAGTTAACAACTTAAAATATCCAAAAGTAAAAATAATGTGTTATATATTTCAAAATGTACGTAAAAAATATTATAAATCACAATAATTAACAACTTGAATATTTTTAAAAGATATGAAATATTTGATTGACTCTCAAAATTATATCAATGGCATTTAAATTGGAATAGAAGAATAGTATAATAAATCACAATAATTAAAAACTTAAAATATTTTTAAAATATAATTGACTATCAACGCCACAAAAGTTTAGACAAGGAGAGTAACATATATTATTTGAAAAAAAATATTATAAAATAAAATAGTTAACAACTTAAAATATCTAAAAACGTATTAAAAGTATGATTGATTATCTAAATTCTATTTGGATCACATTTTTTGAGATCAAAAAATAACATATACTGAGCACGTGGTAGCTTTTTTATTTTAGAAAATCAAAATAATTATTAAAATAATTTTAGTATTAATTATTATTTATTTTGCAAATGAAAAAAAATAAAAA
>NC_061114.1:210092105-210201239 GCF_002878395.1 Capsicum annuum
AAAAAAAAAAAAAAAAATTCGACCACTAGTGGTCGGTTTTTTCCGATCACACTTTGTGATCGATTTTCTGTGTCGGTTTTTGCCTTTTTTCTAGTAATGAGTCTTGGTAATGGATTCACACAGAGAAGGAATATCTTGAGTTGCATCGACATCACTTGGTGGGAGGCCATCAGGAATGGTCTCAAATCGAAAAGATGGCAAGCACAAAAGCGATGTGAAAGCCTTTATGAGGATTTTAGCTAACTTTAACATTGGGTTAATGTGACCTTGGGCAGGACATGGTATGCAAACTGCATGAGGCTTGTCAAGTTCATGAGTACCTCTGATGGAACCCATATTGCTAAAGAAAAAAAAAAAAACCTTATGGGTTGTCTCAAAGAGTAATAAATTGGAAAAGTTTGGCCTGATTTTGGCTGATTGAAGAAGTGAGATGATACTTATAGATTTGAAAGTTCAAGATTAAAATATCAAGCAAGAAAGTTGGAAATGGGAGAATAGACAAAGTTGAGTTACAGTACAACACATGGATAATAGAGTTGTTTTTTTTCCCTCTGTGGCTCCGGTTTCGTTAGCTTCATTTGATATTTTATTTGTCATTATTACAGAAAATGTAGATTCTCAAATGGAAAAAAAAAAAAAGCAAAAGAGACTTATGGTAATCGTTGCCCTATTAAACGTGGACCTTATGTAGCTAGGTTTTTTACGACTCCTATCAACTCGTAACTTCTGACGGAATTATTTTCAGATTTTGATAGTTTCTCCAAAACTTTTAATGAAAGGTTGAGAGATCTCAACCATCGCTACCACTCAAGTCCACAATCTATGTTGAGTGCACAAAACTACTTTTGTTCTCTCGGCTTGCTGGCTTGAACTTGCTGCATTTATTTAAATGGACTATTTATTGGTTGGTGCTTAAATAGTTAAAATGCAGATCTCGGAACAAGCAAAGTCCAAAGTTCCTAGTTTAAACGGTAACTTTGGCATATAACTTTAGTCTTATTCCAATATCTTTTCTCATTAGTGATTATTCTAATAAGCTAATACTTCCTCCATTTTATTTTAGTTATTCTTATAATATAGGAAAGATTTATCTTTTGTTTGTTCATTTTAGTAAAAGCAAGATAAATTTATCATTTTTTTTTAATATTATCCTTATTAATTAATAATTAAATAAGATACTCGAAATTAAAATTTTCAAGATATAATTAATAATAAATTACACAAATCCTCAAAAATCTCATATCTTTTAAAAAATTATAAAAAATTACAGAAATTAAAAATTATTCTTGATACCGATCTAACAAAGGCAACTTCACCAATATCGCTAGAATTCGTCTTTCAAAATCATCTCTCCAAAAATTTCGATTACTCTTTTCCATCATAATCTCATTTTGCACGACATTTGAGCATTCCTCCCCTCCCCCTCCCCCCACCTTTCCTCTTTCGGTTTCAACTGAAAGTAGAATTGAATTAGAGAAAAGCATTTTCATTTGGAATCTACTTTATAATTTTTCGGTTCTTGCAATTGCTTTGAATAGAAGAAAGTTTTCTTGGCTGTAACGAAAATGGAAAAACCTTATTCTTGTTGAGTTATTGACCCTTATGATCATTTTCCTGTTTTTTCTTCATATAATTTTAGTATCATCTAAATGTATCGTAGACTATTTAATTTAATTTGGCATTTGGTAGAAATATAATTTAATATTCTTCTAGAATATTTTCGATATAGATAAATTCTTTAAGTGATGATATATTTATACTATTTTATAATAGATGTTATGATTTGTTAATATTTTAAGCGGAGATAGTAATTTTAAAAATATTAAAATATTATTATTATACAAGTTTAGAGTACGTCCGTTGCACGTGTACATCTATGATGAATAATAAATTCATGAATTCAGAGCAGTTTACTCCAACTGCATGAGAAAAAAAAACTTGTCGAGGTATTTGATTGTAAAATTTAGTTTAAGTAAAATAAAAATAGTTAGGAATTGTGAACTCCAATGGCTAATTACAACCATGTCTCTTCCTCAAATAGAAAAAACACGAGAGTAAAGTTATTACATATATTTCATTATGATAAAAATGCAACGTATTTCAACTTATACAAAAAAAAAAAAAGTAAAAAACAAGAATGGAAGGATATAACTAAAGCAATATCGGAGTATAGTTTATTTTTAACTTGAGATAGATAAATAAATAATAGAACTAATTTATGAAAGAAATTAAATTAATTACTTGTAGGACAATATGTGTTGTTGTGAAACACAATAAGGCACAAGTTGTTGCTTTGTGTAAGCAGTAAGAGCTAGTTCAAATTATGGGTTGTGCTCCATATATTTTAGGATTCTTAATTTTTTTTATATAAATATTTTACAAATCATATATTTTAGGACTCATATATTTCATAAAATGTACTCCTTTTTTATGGTATAAAATAAAGACAATTTGATCCTTGTAAAAATTTAAACCAAAAGAAAAACACACACATAATTACTCCATAAGTTTTTTTTTTTTTAGAAAAAAGACGAAAAAAGAATAACTTCATATATTCGTATAATATCTTTTGGTTTACTACTATGATTGCATTCTCAGTGTTCATACTTTTCAAGACATTATCTAAATGCAGTCCTACTTTTCACACATGACTAACATACCTTGTGTTTACCATTTGATCACTGATACCCGACATACGAAACATTGAAAGAAAAACTCCAATACATAAAATAATATATCAAGTAAAAAAAAAAATTAGCCAGTGTGAATTACTCTTCACTCAGTACCTATTGTGAGCATGCTTGTAAGGACACACAACTAGTATGCTAATGTAGTCAGCTTGATCTTTGAAAAGTTTGGTAAGCTTGGCTCTGGAGATCTCTAAGGTGAAGGGTACCAACCTTGTCGTCCAGGTGTCTTGTCAAGACGTACGTCTCATACTTGTCGTTGCTAGTCAAAAGTTTTGATTGCAATAGCTAAATAGAAATCTGAATGATTAAGATTAAGACCTTCATCGAATACAAATAAATGAGATCCTATGTAATTAGGTTTTCACTTACATATAAATCTTGGATTCCCCTTTGCGTAATACTTTCATCCCAACTATCAAGAAAATATTTATTGAACAAAGTGATGGGCTAAAAAATATTAGAAACACCAGTTCTGTTCACTTAAACCTGAGTCTGTCGTTGTCTTGTTGAGGTGAGCTCTGCAAGACAGTTTGTTAAGCTTACAAACCGTAAAGTTACTTCTCTATAAATAATTAATTAGCAGATTAACATAATTACATAAAAAGAGCTATGTACTGTTCTTATAATAAAGGTTCTACCAAATTTTAATCTAAGCGGAAAAAAAAAAAGAGAAATCTGAATGACTAAGATTAAGATCTTCATCAAATACTAATAACTAAGATCCTATGTAATTTGGTTTTCACTCACATATAAATCTTGGATTCCCCTCCATGTAATACTTGTTAGGGTTTTTGTTCTGATTTTCTTACCAAATTTAAGTTTTATTTTTCTCAGAGGGAAAATAAAAGTAATACCATAATTACTTTGAGTTTTTCTGAAAGGAAAATATAAAACTTTTTCATATTTAGCTAACCTCTTTCTTGGAGGAAAGGTTTTGGGACTTTATAAATAGACGACCTTTCTTCTTATACCATAAAATAATAGCATCCACAATGTTGTCTTTAAAGTCTTTGTTTAGGGAGAGATTTCTCTCAATAGGTTTTAGGTTTTTCAATTTTATTTTTAATATGTAGGCCGTTTGGCCAAACTATATCAATAATATTTTTTTTTAGTTTGTTTTATGTGTCTTTTGAATTGTCACCACAATGATTTGCAACTAATAGCTTCCGCATGATGTCTTCTCGATTTCGAACCCAACAATACTTCCATCCCAATTACCAAGAAAATATCTATTGAACAATGTGAATGGGCTAAAAACCAATAGAAACACCAGTTTTGTTCACTTAAACCTGAACATGTCGTTGTCTTGTTGAATTGAGCTCTGCAAGATAGTCTGTTAAGCTTAGAAACCGTAAAGTTACTTCTTTATATACAATTAATATGCAGATGAACATAATTACATAAAAAGATTTTTGTATTATTCTTATAATAAAAGGTTCTGCAAAATTTTAATCTAAACAAAAAGAAAGAGAGAAAGAGATAAACCTTAAATTTTTCAGGCTATTTCATTCACCAACAACAAGCTTGTTTCATTCAATTTTTGTATCAGAAATCTTCTTTTGAAAAAGAAAACACAGTTAATCCATTCGAAATTGTTGATTATGAATAATTCATATATAATTTGTAAAGCTATCAACTAAGAGAAAACACACATTGAAATAGTTAGGCCAAATACAAAAACAAAACATGTTTTTTTGGGAAAGTCAACCGATTTTTTTGTTTTTGAAAAAAAAAGTCAGGCACACACAAAAGATTACCATAAATTTAAGAATTTGGTTATAAGTAGAAAACCCTCTAAATTTAATTTTTTATATATTCATTATAGTCAGTATTTAATAAATTAAAGAAAAAAATAAAAAAAAATGTTTTATTTATTGCACAGAGTTTTAATGAAGGACAAAAAATTACAAAACTAATCCTTAACAGAAACAAAACCTTTACTTTTTTTGGAAAAGTACAGTATGGTAACCAAATACAAAATCAAAACCTTTTTTTTTTTTTTGGAAAAAGTATAGTATGGTAACCAAATACAAAAACAAAAACTTGTTATTTGGAAAAGTCAATCCTTGGTTTTTATTTTTGGAAAAAAAAGTCACGCACACACCAAAATATTATCATAAGTTTAAGAATTCAGCTATAAGTAGAAAACCTTTTTAATTTAATTTGTTTTATATATTTATTATAGTCAATATTTAATATTATAAACTAAAGAAAAAATATGAAAAGACTATTTTTCTATTGCAAAGAGTTTTAATGAAGGGCAAAAAATTCAAATAACTTTTCTAAGGGTCTTCACACTTTTAATATATTATACATTATAGATATAGATATAGATATAGATTATAAATTATAGATATAGATAGATAATAGAGGTTTTGTTAGAAATATTTTTCTATTAATTATGGTACTTTTAAAATATTATAATTATTTTATCACGAATTTATATAATACATAATTACCACCACACGTGGGTGAAGAAGGTTGGCACCAACTTGTTGCTTATTAGCAGCCATACATGTTATTAAAGTTTTATCTTCTTTTACACACATATATTTCTATTTCTATTATATAGAACAGGTGGTTTCGTCCCCTCATATAATTACCAAAAAAAATCTACCTACTTTCACTTAATTACATACCATGCCCCAATATATAATGATTTCATTATTTCATCATAATGGTATAAATATTTAATATATTCTGTTCATTTATATTAATTAACTATAACTACAGATTGGAAGTAAAAAAATTATTTATTTAATTGGCTATCATGTTCAAAACTAATTTGTTATCACAAATCATAATAATTAATAACTTAAAATATTTTAAAGAGATATAGAAATTTTATTGACTCTCATTATTTTAGCAATGCCACATAAATTGAGACAAAAGAAAAAGTACTGCAAATCATAATAATTAACAACTTAAAATATTTTTAAAAATATAAAAAAAATTTAGTTGACTCTCAAAATTGTATCGAAGCCACATAAATTGGAATACAAAGAATAAATATATTATTCGATAATTACGTAAAAATTATTATAAATCACAATAATTAACAACTTAAAATATTTTTTTTAAAATAGATAAAAGTTCTATTCTACTCTCAAAATTTTATCAGTGCAACATAAATCATGAGGAAATAAAAAATTATCTTAATTAATTGCAACTAAATACTTAAAGTAAATCAATTTTATTATTTTAATTGACTTTTATATAGAAAATTAAACTTTTCATTTATTTATTTTAGTAAATTTAAATTTTAAAATTATTTTTTTTCTTATATAGAAATACTAATATTTAAACTTAACTTTAAATTTTTAAAGTACAAAATTAATAAATTTTTAATGAATATTTTTTTAGAATTTGTGTTGGGTCAATATGTATCAAGTTAAAAAGAAATAAATAAAAATATATAGTAAAATTTTATTATTGTGAAAGATAAATATAATGCACTATCCAATAATGTTTAATAATATCAGATTTTTCATATGCAAAATATAGCATCCCGTATTTAATTAATATACTACTCTGGTGATTTATCGATGATAACTATTGGATATGATAAAATTTTATTAATTTTTATAGTAATAACATAATCAATCGCTCTTAATTAATTATTATGATTCATCTAGGTATTAAGAAAATAAATAATATTTAATAAAAAATAAAATAGACATAAAATGTGAAATTAACTCTTGATGTTTTAAATTAAATTGCCGCCTTTCAAACAATGATTTTACTATATCACCCCTTATTATAAGTCATTTATGTATTAGAAAATTCAGAATAATAAAATGATATGTCAACATAAAATATTTGATTAACTATCAAAATTATATTAGTGCTACATAAATTGGGATGAGACAGAAGAAGATATAAAGCAACATATATTATTTAAAAATGAAATAAAAAGTGTTGTAAATAATAATAATTAACAAAAAAATTTAAAAAGTTGATTGATTTTTGCTTCAGCTGCTTCAATCATGATTTTAACGTATCACCCATAATTAATTATTATAAGTCACTTATGTATTTAAAAATTAATATTATTGAATCCATGATTTTACTATATCACCTATAATTAATTATTATAAGTTATTTATGTATTAAAAAATAAATAATATTTAATTAAAAATATAAAATAAATATTTTTGACTTGACTAATTAAGTTGCTTCAATCATGATTTTATTATATCACTCCTAATTAATTCTTATAAGTCATTTATATGTTAAAAATTAATTATATTTAACAAAAAAATTAAAATAGACGTTTATGACATATCTGGTTCAACTGCTTCAACCATAGTTTTACTAAATATCACCCTTAATTAATTATTATAAGTCATTTAAGTATTAAAAAATTAATAAAATTTAATAAAAATAAAATAGATATAAAAATGATAAATCAACTCTTGATGTTTCAAATTAACTTGACGTCTTATATGATGTCCACTAAAATTTTTCACAAGTATTTTTTTATAGTAATTTCGCTATTTCACTTCTAATTAGTTGTTGTAAGTCATTTAAGACATTTATGCTTCACTGCTTCAGTCGTGATTTTACTATATCACCCCTAATTAATTATTATGGTCATTTAAGCATTGTGCGACATAAGTTGAAATAGAAAAAATATTATAAATCACAATGATCAAAAATTTAAATTATTTAAAAAATATAATTGGCTATCATCGACACAAAACTCTGGACAAAGAGAGTATCATATATTATTCAAAAATATTATCGTAGAAGAAAAGTATTATTAATCACAATAATTAAAAATTTAAATTATTTTTAAAATATAATTGACTATCAATGCCACAAAAATTTAGACAAGAAAAGTAACGTATGTTAATTTGAAAATTACATAAAAATATTATAAATTACAATAGTTAACAACTTAAATTATCTAAATACATATTAAAATAACATATGTTGAACCCATTCTAGATTCCGGATGAATTCTAGAAAACATATGCAATCATTTTATTAAAAAAATTATTTAAAAATATCAAGATTGAAAAGACAAATAAATATCTTAATGTTGGGCCCGTGCTGACACAGGTCATGGGCCATGCACCTCTAGGATAGATATACTTGGTAGTGGTGTCATTCATAAAACAAAATTCTTTGTAACAAAAAGGCAATCTAAGTGTTAGTGATCTTAACATTTACTATACGTTTATATATATACTTTGTAGCAAGGGTTTTGAGTGAAATATTTTGGCACCATTTGAACATTAAATTAAAATTGAAAGAATATTCACAAAAATACCTGAAGTTTGAGCGGATTAAGTTTGAGCGGATTACCAGTTACACATACTGAACTTTGCGGGGGTCTTATTACCCCCCCCCCCCCAGACTTTTTTTTCGTATTTTAATGGCATATATCTTCCACTTGGACCATTGCGTGCAAGTCACGCGCATTAAGCCCATGAAAGTGTTAAAAAAATGCTATAAACCTTTTTTTTGCCAAACAACCCTTCAATTTTCTAATTTATAAAAGTTTTATATTATTTATTGTTTCATTCTTTTTCTTCTCTCTTCTCTCTTCTCGCTTCTTTCTTCTTTATTTCTTTTCTTCAACAATGGTTGCTCCATTTGTTGAATTGAAATTGAATTCTTGAAGATTCCATTTCAGTTTCCATTCTTGAAGATTAATGAAAGATTCCATTCAATTGAAATTGAATTCCATTTCAGTTTCTTCATTCCATTCAAATCTGGAATTCTTGAAGATTCCATTCTTGAAATTGAAATTGAAATTTTCAGTTTTCAGTATGAACAAATTTGAATAATTCTTGAAGAAAGTTTTTAATTTGAATTTAAAATTTGAGTTGGAATGGACTTGGAATTTGAAACTCAGTGGAAGATTCCATTGAGTTGGCGTAATTGAAACTTGGAATGGTTGCTCCATTGTTGAATTGAAATTGAATAATGTAGTACACTTCCGTTGAAGACTCCATTGTTGAAGTCAATTATTTAGGAGTAGTAATTGACTTTTACAATTGAAAACTTTTCTTCAATTATTGAAGTCAATTTTCGATTGAAATTATTATGGAAACAAATTTGTGGAACTGGAAACAAATTTGAAGTTGTGGAACTAATTTGAAACTAGAAACAAATATTCTTGAAGTTGTGGAACATTCTTGAACTGATAAGAATGGACATTGACTCAATAGAATCATTTGGAATTTGATTTGTAGGATGAATTTGAGTTGTGGAATCTTTAATACGATTGTAATGGTGAAAAAAATGTTGAAAACTGATAAAATGGAGAAGAAACAGCGTGTGTACTACACTTCCTACCGTAAAAACTGGGTACAACATTTTTTGGGAGAATTAATTCCACTTTAAAAAGTCCGAGAGGAGGGGGGGGAGGGGGGGGAGGAATTAATTCCACTTTAAAAAGTATAGGTGGGTAATAGAACCCCCGCAAAGTTCAATATGCTCAACTGATAATTCGGTCAAACTTCAGGTATTTTTGTGAGTATTCTCCCATTAAAATTTAATTATTCAAAGCTCGGGTTCTACTAGCGTTATTTTGGAGGCTTCGCGGAAATATATTATAGCTTTGGCGTCCAGGTAGACTAGGTTTACCCTACCTTTAGATTGAGCTTATTTACTAAAATTGTAAACTATTATACTAGAGTTGGATAAGTGTTTGTAGATACATATCATTTGATTTATATAAACCTTATTTATTCGGATTAGGACCCCATTCTAGCAAATATTGGAATATTATCTTTTAATATAATATAACATCTATTATTTTAGGACATGAAACTAAAATGCAAAAATTTTGAATTTATCCCTTTTTAATTAAAATTGGCAAATGATTATTTAGACGTTGGCATTGTTATTATATGGTATGAATTTTAATATTACCGTAGCGTATAGTTACTATGAGTTCCAGTTCGAGCCCGCCATTTGATTATTAATGTTACTATGAGTTTCGGTTCGAGTCCGGCATCTGATTATGGTTGTGATTTCTCTGAGTTTCGATTCGGGTCCGGCATCTGATTATGAGTTCTATATTTATAGCCTATCGTTATTACCCACTATGTTCGGTTCGAATCTGACACATGTCCTCTTGTTATTATCCATTACTACCGGTTAGAGTCCGGTATCTGACCTCTCATTATTATCCATTGGTGCCGGTTCAAGTCCGGTTCATATCCAGATGACTATCATGATTTATTGAGATAGGCGCAGTTATAAATTACTTTTGGTTATTTTCATCACTTGTGTGTCCTACCGGCTTATGGGGGTACGGTTGGGTTAATTGTCTTCTTTAGTGTGCCTAGCGGGCTTATGGGGCCCCAGTTAGGTTATGTTGAGTTCCTAGCGGGCTTATGGGGGCCTAGCTAGGTTATGTTTGATTTGTCTGTCATTACTGTATTATTTATTTTCTATACCGCTTACATTTATTCCTTTTATCTTATTGTCGTAGCTTGGCAGTTGTTTACCCTTTCTGTCCATTTACTATTGGCTTGGATTACATCTACGCATTGTAGTTATACCTTTTCTGTATTGAGCTCAGTCGATCGATGATGCCTACTGAGTACCTGTTGCTTTGGTGCTCATACTACACTTCTGCATCTTTTTTCTGATGCAGATCCAAGTACTAGTAGTCGACGTTGACATGGTTCCTACCTTTCAGTACTGGTTTGGAGCAGGGTGAGCTTACTGTCATCCGAGGTTGATCCTCATCTATCTACTCCAGTTAGTCTTTTGCAACCGAGACTGTCTGTAATGTTGTGTACATCTTAGATTTTTGTCTAGTACTCTGGGTGTCTGTTAGTAGTGGCTCTAGTACTGACCTTATCAGGTCTTGGGAGGGATTCATTTGTATAGTTGGTCATATCTCCTTCTCTCGTTTTGATATATTATGCATGCTCCCTTCTTAGATTTCACTTACTATTGTTGATGTGATCATGATATGTGATCTTTTATTTGGTCTCTGCATGTTAGCCCGTTACCTATCATTCCGGACTATGGCTTGACTTGCCTACTGGTAGGTTAAAGTAGGCATCATGACGACTTGACAAATCAGGCCGTGACACAGAGTGACACACAAAAAATAGTCAGATAAAGTCATTTGAATATAGTTCACAATTTTTTTCTTTCCTGCTATGGAATTTTGAAAAATTGATTCTTGATTCTTCGTCGACACCTTTTTTTTTATTTGATATATAATTTCATGATGGAACGGAGGAAAGTGAAGGACTTGTTAGTGTATTTAGCTGATTTTCAATAGAGATTGATAGAGTTAAGGGGCATGGTGTTAATGGAGATTTTGTAAAATGGAAGTGTGAAGAGGAGAAGAAGACCAATTCATTAAACTAGATTCATGATATATACAAATGTATCATTGTGCATATGTATCATTGTAAAAGAAATGTATTTATTTGTTCATGATACATATGAATGTACTTGCATGTCAATGTATCATAATCTACTAATTTTTTTTATGTATCTAGCAAGCTAGTACGTGTTTATTATACATATGAATATCTATGTGCATAGTTGTATTGTTCTTGATATCAAAGTCCATCAACTTTTATAAATCAAAACCATTTGATCAAAACGGATAAATGTATCAACCACAAGTACCAAGTATACATGCATTAGAAATATGTATCAGATAAACGTATTTGATACATATCAAGAACTTGTGTTTCTTTCCCATAACTTAAGGATGATACATATGTTTAAAGTCTAATATATGAGATATATGTATCAAATAAAATCGGTGCTACATATGTATCAATATATGCATCACAGATTCTCTTTCATGATTCATTCCCTAAATTATAAATTGCAAATGATAATCTGATGAAAGTTTTAAATTTGAATGTTTCTTTTATTTAGAGATTTTCTCTCATGGTTTACTCCCCTAAATAAATGCAATTATGTTACTTTTTATTTAACTAATTGATTAGTTTAAAATGTATCACAGACGATATGTACCAAGGATTAAAATAAGTATCACAAAACGAGATTTTTGAGATTTTATGTAATTGAATAAAGTTGTGGTAAAAAATGTTGGTAGCTTCTTAATTTATGAAATTTGAGTTAGTCGCCCTATAGACTATAACTAATAAAATTAATGGTAATTTCTTAGTTCAAGTAAAATAAAATTAAGAAATTTTTTTTTATTGATTTAAATCTTTGCGTCTTATGAGAAAAAATCTACAAAAAGACTTGTGATCGATTAATATTAATGGGAAATAAAACAGAGGAATTAATCTTTGTGAGTTTGCATATCCTTTAAAAGCAATAATTAAAGTGTGTCTTACCACAATAGCTATATTAACTAATGTTTAGTATTAGATTTTCGAAAATCTATAGTATGTTAGGCAAGTAAAGAAAACGGAAGGACTACCCTTTAAGTAATAGGAGGGGAGTAATACATTCTCGTTTCGTTAATACTAGGCAGCTGATTTATTCTATGGATACCATCTCCAACTACTCTTGATATTTTCATCAGAAAGAGATATAAAAGTCTTTGAGGATGTTCCTATCTGTGAAAGCTACCTCTAGTGTTTAATAATTCAAAACTAGAACAAGTGGGAAAATTTGCTATGGACCAAAAGATTTCGAACGTAGCAAGAGATATCTTTCATTATTAATAAATCATATTACAGAACTAGGTTACAACATACCCCCCACCCACCCCCACACACACACGAAAAAAAAAAAGGGAAATAAGAATTAAAGGATCTGACAAGAACTCAAAATAGGAAATTGAAATATGAAGACTTAACCACTTAATGTTTAAGGAGAATTTCGTAAATTAGTTTGTCTATATTCACATAAGATGATCCTGTTGATTTTTGAGCAGCTTCTTCAGCCAATTTCTTCCATTCCAATGCCTTTTTCTTCATCTCTTTGCCTTTCTCGCCAACCATCAACTCTCTCACAAGACTTTCAACTTCGTTCCTTTTCACATTATTGTCAATTTCCATGCCAATTCCCCATTGGTTGCCTTTGAACCAACAATTAGTCTGTTGTTCGGCGAAAAATGGCCAGCAGATCATTGGGACCCCACTGCCAATACTTTCAAGAGTCGAATTCCATCCACTGTGAGTCAAGAATCCTCCAATAGCAGGGTGGCTAAGGACTTGTTCTTGTGGGCACCAACTTGTCAACATCCCTCTTTCTTTAGTTTTTTCCACGAATTCGGATGGAAGAATTGCTTGTTTT
The DNA here is from genome assembly GCF_002878395.1 of Capsicum annuum. Taxonomy (NCBI): domain Eukaryota; kingdom Viridiplantae; phylum Streptophyta; class Magnoliopsida; order Solanales; family Solanaceae; genus Capsicum; species Capsicum annuum. The sequence continues at coordinate 210,105,002 of NC_061114.1, forward strand.
CCTGATACAATATCAGGCCTTATGATCCACAAAAATTCCATCTGACAATTGCAAAGTCCCCAGGCGAATTCAATAAGTTGGTTCGGAGTCATGACAGTAATACTTCCAAAATTAACATAAACAACAGAATTTGGTTTCTTGGAATCAAGCCATTCTAGACACTTTGGATCTTCTTTCCAAAGATTGGACCCCAAGCATTCCAAATTCTTGTCCTCAATGTGTTTAACAAGAAAATGTAGGGGACCAATTGTGTAGATCGGAGGAAGAAGGCCCTGAAGTGATTCAAGAACTTCCTTCTCTAATGGATCAAATGTATTGATCACAATAGCAGAAACAAATTTGCTTCTATCTGTTTCTTGAATAAGGAAGTTAAACATAATATCATCTGAATTTGTACTTCTCAAGAAACTTGGTAAATCCCTCAAACGTATACCTTTCATTCCCTGTATCCAATCCAAAGTCGTCTCCAAATACCCATTTGTCATGTCACTTGCATCTGCAGTTTCCCACAGAACATAATAGAATCAAAGTTACAACACACATATATTAAAATGCAATTAGATAATGGGCTACTATAAAACAGGACAAAGTAAACAATGTCTCCACCTTTAAGTGGAAAGTATCCTTTTTCATAAAGGTTACGATAGTGCATGTAACATAATAAACCACAAGCACTTGGGGTCCAAAAGAAAACTTCAGGGATGCCCAAATCTTGAGCCGCAGCTAAAGTGAAACTCATACAACCATCGGAAACAATGCACGACACAGGTGGCATGTAAGAAGTGTCATTGAGCTTCGCGAGCAATTCCTTGAAAGGACCTAAACAAGTCTTAGTGGTGGATTCACATAGAGAAGGAATATCTTGAGTTGCATCAGCATCACATGGTGGGAGGCCATCAGGAATGGTCTCGAAACGAAAAGATGGCAATCCTTTGAGGGAATCAGGGCCTCGAGACTTAAGAAGACGCCTATGATTATATTCATTGTTGACAAAAGTGATGTGAAAGCCTTTGCTATTGAGGATTTTGGCGAACTTTAACATTGGGTTAACGTGGCCTTGGGCAGGGTATGGTATGCAAACTGCATGAGGCTTGTCAAGTTCATGACTACTGAAACCCATATTTTTCGGAGAAGAATAGCTTATGGTTGTTATCAAAGAGTAATAAATTGGAAAAGTTTGGCCTGATTTTGGCTAATGAAGAATGTATATGTACTTATAAGAAAATAGTGAGATGATACTTGTAAGATCTGAAAGTTCAAGATTAAAAAATTAATCAAGAAAGTTGGAAATGGGAGGATAGTCAAAAGTTTAATTACAGTACAACCCATGGACCATAGAGTTGTTTTTTAATTTTGATCGGTGGCTCCAGTTTCATCAACTTTGATTTGATATTTTATTTGTCATTATTCCAGCAAATGGAGATTCTCAATGGAAAAAATGGGAGTTATGGTAATCGTTGTCCTACGAAACGTGTACCTTATGTAGCTTAGGTCTATGTCGACTCTTATCAACACCGAACATCTAATGATTTTTTTTTTTTTCAAATTTTGATCTTTTCTCCAAAACCTTTAATTAAAGATGAAGAGATATCAACCATCGATATCACCTCAAATCCACAATTTATATTGAGCACACAAAACTACTTTTTTCTCATGGCTGGCTGGCTGGCTTGAACTTGCTGCATTTTTTTTAAAAGGATTATTTATTAGCTGGTGCTTAAATAGTTAAAATGAATGCAGATCTCGGAACAAGCAAAGTCCAAAGCTAATAGTTTAAACAATAACTTTGATCAATAGCTTTAGGTCTTATCACAATATCTTTTGCCATTCGTGATTATTCCAATAAGCTAATGTTCCCTTGTTTCGTTTTAGCTGTTTTTATATTATAAAAAAAAATTATCTTTTGTTCATTTTAGTAATGCAAGACAAATTTATTATTTCTTTCAATATTATTTTTATCATTAAATAATTAAATAAGGTACTAGACATCAAAATTTTCAAAACATAAATATTAAAGTTAATATTAATTTTTTTAAGTCCAAATAAAATAAAAGGGAGGAACTCGATTTTATTGATTTAAATCTTTGCGTCTTATGAGAAAAATTCTGCAAAACGACTTATGATCTGTTAAAATTAATGGGGCATAAAACAGAGGAATTAATCTTCATAAGTTTGCATATATCCTTTGCAATAATTAAAGTGAGTATTTTACCACAATATTTATATTAATTAATGTTTAGTCTTAGATGTTCTAATACTTTTAGTAAAATAGGCAAATAAAAGTAAAAGGAAGGAGTACTCTTTAAGTAATAGGAGGGGATAATGTACTCGATTATTTTGGTAGAAATATCTTTTATCTGTCTCATATTAATTGTCATGCATGTTTTGCTTTTAGTGAATCAATTTGACTAATATTTAAAATTAAACTAAATTATATTAATTTAATATTAAAAAATTATATGAAAGTACTACAAGTCGTGATTCTTCTCATACCAATACCTTAAAAATATAATTAATTTGTAGTCAAAGTTTTGGGACGTTGAGAGTTCTTTTCGAGGTAATCATTCAATTTTAGTGAAGATCATAATAGCTTATGTTAATTGATATGAATCTTGGCATCTTATCAGACAAAATGCTGCAAAAAAATTTGTGCATCTCATAAAATTATTTGGGAAAAAACATAAGTCAAGAAACATCGTTAAAAAGGATTAAAATTCTACTATAAGCTGATTAATCCAATCTAAATATGATCCCTGAAATTCGTAACTATAGTTTAGTAAACAAATACAAACTCACTTTAGAGTTTTGTATATAAGCTTCAAATTCGCTTTGTATATACATACAAACCAATATAAACCTTTAGAGATTCGTATAGGGGTGTGCAAAAATCGAACAGACCGATAAATCGAATCGACAAAATTGTTATTGGGTTATTGGGTTAACGGTTTTTTAATGATTTTATAAAAGAAATTAGTTGGGTTATTGGTTCGATTTGATTTTTTCTTATTAGGTTATTGAGTAAACCGATAGCCCAATAAGAATATATGACTTATTATATATTTTTCTTAATTTCTCTTTAATTTCTACAAATTAACAAACTTATTATTTCAATTATACAAACTCTTAATTTCTCCTAACATTATTTAGTTCAAACTTGAAGATTCTTGTAAATTAAAACACATCATGTAGGATTTTTGGTTGCAATTAAGATTCATTTTTTTTTCATATTAGTTATTACTATTTCTATATTATGAATATTTTCTTATTGGTTAAACCGAAAACCGAACCGTTAAGGACTAAAACTAATAAACCGAAAATCAATAAAAAATATCTTATTGGTTTGGTTATTGGTTTAACATATTTAAAAATCGAAAATCGATAAACCGAACCAATAATATGTAAAACTGAACCGAACCGACTGATGCACACCCTTAGATTTGTATATGAGCTCCCAAATTCACTTTTTATACAAACACAAACGTATATGACCCTTGAAATTAGAGATCTCCCTCCCTCTAACATTAGAGATTTGTATATGAATCCCGAAATATACAAATACAAAAGAAATATATAATTAGTTATTTAATCTAAATTTTAGATACAAATAATACTTTTTCTAAACATTAGCGAAGTCTCATAATTATGACTTGATGATTTTTACTCCACCTAATTTTTCGTTCAAAATACCAGGCATGATCCATGTAGTTTTCAGTTAGTATAAATAACATTAATACCAACCCTTTTGGAAATAATTACACTCTGTCCCATTTTTTTAATTACTTTACTCTATCTCCCTATTAATATACATAACATAGCCGACATATACATAATATTTTGTTGGAATTTTTGTAATATATTTAGGGAGTTGAAATTTTTTGTAATACTGAAAACATAAGTTGTCTATTTGTGTAATTTTTAGTTTTAGTTATTCAAGATTCAAAATAAGGCTAAGTTACACAAATCCCAAACTTAAGAGACTATATTACCTATTATCCCTTACTTTTTTAAATTTACATAAAATCCCGATTTTCAACTTTACTCTTGATACATATCAACAAAATACCACATCTTATTTTTACTCCACCATTAACTCATTCAAGCTATTTTTTTTTTAAAGATTTCCTTCTCTAAAATATCCCCTTAATTATCAACAATTAGATCATCTTCGTTCCTGATTTTTTCTCCTCCATTAATGCTTAAATCATCTTCTTTCCTGATTTTTTCTCCTCCATTAACACATGCAACTATTTTTTTTCCTCTCCTAAAATCTCTTCCAATTTTATTTTTTTAAATGGATTGATACATATATAAATTTATTTAGTTATTCATATATTTTTATTCTTTTAATGATGATTCATATGAATGATAAATATGATATCATTATATGGGTATTATGGTAATTCATACGATAGATACAGTTTGTATAATTTTAACGGATGATACATATGATATAAATGGGTGATACATATAGTATTATGGTGATTCATATGGTAGATATAATTATTTATTTCAATTATTGGGAGATTCATATGACATGAATGGGTGAAATATATGGTATTATGAGGATTCATATGATAGATACAATTATTTATTTTAATTATTGATTGATTCATATGTTATTAATGGGTGATATGTTTTGTTCATATTTTATCTAAAAACGAAGCAGCCATCCCCATCACCGGAGCTCACTGTTCCGGTGAACCAGCGCCAGTCCACTAAAAAATGACCCACTCACCACAGAAAAATTCTATAGCAGCCTACAAAAAAAAATCACCTCACCGACGTCATCAATTATTGAATGATTCATATGCTATTAATGGGTGATACATTTTGTTCACACTGGAGGAGAACGGAGCAGCCATCCCATCACCGGAGCTCACTGTTGTGGTGAACCAGCTCTTCATTCTCGATTCTCTTTCTGTCACCATTCTGCTTAGGCTATCTTTCGATTTGCTAAACCTCGCATGAATTCTCGAACCCCTGGCAGATGTAAGAAAGCAAACACAAGATGACATTATCCACATGTTTAGCCCCTTTTAATGAAAATTCGTTGCAGAAACATTAGAAGTTAAAAAACCAGAACAATTGCACATGCTGTATTTTAAAAGATCCGGTGCTTTATGGAATTGTTTCGGTAATAAGAATTACATAATTAGATGTCAATAGCAAGGAATTAGATGTTATACAATGAACATAGCCATCATGGTTCCTCCTATTTCACAGATAAAAAAATGAGAGAGATAGCAGAAAAGTTAATTTATGAACTATAAAGTTTGTTGTTTGTATATCTCAACATGGGTTGTTTCAAATTTGAGCTCTTGTCGAATAAAATTGCGTTTATTACGTTTGTAATAGTTTTGGCATGATTTTGGCATGATTTGCGTTGTTGAATTAAATAAAATTTGTTACTTCCATAAATAAAGATCCTATCACCGCATAATATATGTATCACCATTTCAAAAAATCGGGACAAGATATAATTAGTAAAATAGTCGAAATTTTATGTAATATCTCTTAATGATTCAGGAATTTATATAAGTTAGCTCAAAATAAATCCAGGCCAAACAGAGTTAAAAAGGATTGAAACATGAACAAAGGAAGACCAAAAGAACATCGAGATAGAGTGCGCTATAGCGGCCCACTATTATATTCACTCTATTTTTTGACCTTGTACATTTAAGATGTTATAGGGATAATTATAGGAAAAATTACTTAAATCTATAATTTAAGTTTCTATTTTATATAAAATCTCAACGATAAAAAATAATTATAATTTATCTTTTTTACATTTTCTCTGTCCAAGCTTCATATACATATCTCACCTACCCTTTTCTTACGCTTAATGTTCCTCAAAGAGTTTCTAAATCAAGGAACCTTGATCAAAACATTTTTCAAATTTTTACTTTACAAACATGTTCTTCTTAAATTGCTCAACATCAAATCATATAGCATTTTCTTCAGCACTCAAATAAACTGACAACGTACAGTTAGAAATTGCAGAAGGCAAATTTCCAACCAATTCATTATACGCAAGCCAAAGGTACTGAAGCTGCTGAAACCGACCAATACTCGCCGAAATTTCACCGAAAAAATGCCTGTAAGAAAGATTAATCAAAAGCAACTGAGAAAGATTCGACAAATCCCTCGGAATGCCTCCATAAAACATATTTGACAAAAGATCAAAGTATCATAAACTCCGAGGCAAGCCAAACCCGTAGTTCAAAACGGCTAGTAACGGACTATACAAATATATACTCCCTCCATCCCAAATTACCCGTCAAGGGATTTGCACCACAAATAATTCCACACTCAAGGATGCCCTAGTTTCAATGACTTTTCCATGTCCTACACTATAAACACTCCTCACAAAAGAGTTCACTCAATATTCATCAAAAGCTAATGAGAAAAGAAGCCTAAAAGTCTTTTTACATCTTATTACATAAAAAAACAAAATACTCTTAATGAAAAAGGGCTTCTATGGAGTGTAAAGAAAAGACCAGTACACCTTTAAAGCAGGGGTGGTCATGGAGTGTCTTAAGACTCCTCTTCACACTTCAATATATGCAATCCCTTATGATATTTTGGCCTTCATAATTATTCTTCAATTCTTGGGTATCTCGGGTGCCTCATCAAGACAAGTTCCCAAGCAACTTTTCACACATGGCATTGCTCTATTGAGTGCCCAAAAAGGTTTTCTCAAGCATCTTCTCGAGTCTTCAATGTGACCAAATTTGGATTCTTCATGTATTGGCCTCGAATGACGGCATCCAAAGCTAATATAGTCATTTGGCTTGTATCATCCTCCCTTCTTAAAAAGGATTCAACCTAGAATCCACACCATGAAAAATCAAAGAAAGAGAAAACAAGCACAACATCCTCATGGAATGAGGGTTAAGGTTAGTACAATAAATAACATCATCATGCCAAGGTGGTTCACACTTGAAATATATCCATGGGTCCTTTGTGTTGAACATGAAAAGTTCAGTGAAATATCACAAAGGAAGTGGCTATAACAAGTATTAAGAGATAAGAAAACTACAATGGTCTTATTGGCTTCATTAAACCCAAAAAATAAGACTACCTTTATCTTAGGAGCCATAAGATACATTTGTTTCATTACCTGTTTAAGGGACCTCATCAAACTTTCTACCTCTACATAATACAATTTCAAAACTGACATGGTTGTCATCATATGTAAAGAGGTAGTATATGAAGGAATAAAGTGTGGAGACATCACCCAAGGTGCTATCATCTATAAGAATGATACTTGGTCCAAAAGATATAGCACATAAGGAACAAAAAGATGGAATTAACGTAATTAAGCACATATGACTTCTTCCCTTCATGTAAAGTATCAACTTGGCATCCACAAGTTGGGATTCATGCAACTTAAACACAAGTGTGTCAAACAAAGATACACATTTAGTAACATTACCCTGATATGACAATGACACCTTTGTCCTCGATTTTTTAAGAATAACATCTTGCTTATCAAATAGACCAAACAACAAGTCACAATCACAACCATATTTATAGGAACAATCAATAATTGGATTTCTCAAATATTCATTAAAATCAAGGATATCACTACCCAATTGATTATTTCTTTCCATGACCACACATTCCTTACCTTTAAGAGTACTCCCATCTTTCAAGAAGAGATTTCTATCTTTAGGAAGAATGTTGTCGCCCTTATTTATTTGATCAACATTTCCAACCTCATTACATACTTGAGATTCATTATTCACATCACATATATCCTTAAGTGATGGGCAAATTTCACACAAAAGTTGATTAACACAATTTTCACAAGATGATGTACTTTCATTCAACTCAAAGGGTTCAACACTAGATGGACACAAATTGATCTTACACAAAGATTTAATTCGGTCATTAATAGGATAAACTAGTGTATCCACACTTACAACATGCGCATTATCAACCAAGGTCAAGCTACTACTCACACTCAATTGGCTTCTAGCTACACCACAATATTTTAAACTTAAAGGAGTGTAGAGAGTAACATTTTTACCTTGATTTTGTTCATGAAAGCCTACTTGCATCTTCGGGAAGCACTCATAAGAAGGGAATGTGTCAAAACCTCCCTTTCGAATCATTTCTTCATCACCCTTCCCCAAGTTGGAACTCTCGGCCAAGGGATCCATTAGATCATCTATTATGTATTTGTGAGGAAATATTTTTGGATACTCCTTTGAGAGTATATGATCTTGAACCTGCACATAAGAAGAATTAATGTTAGGCAAAATGCTAGCATTTAGGTTAGTAAGTAACAAGGGAAAGATTGGTGGATGGTAAGGCCTTTGGTTAAGTGGAGCATTCGGGTTTGGAGGTGGTATTTGGTTAAGTGGATCTTGGTAAGAAGGAGGAATTAGATTTGGTTGATGGTAGGTTCTTTGGTCAAGTGGATTTGGGATTGGATAGTTTGGGTTTTGTGGTGGAATTTTGTTTCCAAGACCTTCTTCTTGGACTTGGTTAAATTGAGGATTCAATAGTATATGTAGGTGTCGGGTTGGTGGAGTTTGGACTTGGTTTTGTGGAGATATTGGAGGATAGAGAATTTGATGAAAGGTCTCGGGTGTGATAGTAGTGGAGGTGTTTTGGGCTTATACACTAGAATAAATATGGTAGGGTTGAGGAGTAGAGAGTTGGGAGCTCCTTTGATTCTCAACATGATCCATTATCCCACTCAATGTTGTCATATATCCCTTCATTGTTGCCATGTCCTCTTTTATTGTTCCAATATCCGAGTCTAATCTTTCAAAACCTGCATTTATCCTAGCCATATCACGGGAAATAGTTTGAAGGCGAGCTAAAATAACATTAGTGACATTGTTATACATGGTTTAGGAGGTTGAACCCTTGGGTTCCATGGCCAATGTACCTAAAACAAAGTAACAAACCTACAAAATGAACAAACAAGTTAGTTCAAATAACCTCACACTCACTCACTCTTGGTTTTACCTCACACTTGGTTTCACAAGTGTTGAAAATTGGCTTGTACTTCGTAAGTGATTGAGGGAAGAATCTACTTTTGCCCGGAATAGATTTTCATTTGGGTTGACTCAAAGAAAATTTATTTCAAACTTAAACTAACAAAAGACAACGAATCACAAAATCAGAAAAACACACAAGGAACGAAACGTGAAAGAAAGGACTCTGAACTAATTCTCAACGTAGTAAATAATTACTAGTTTGCTGGTAAGTGATAGAATCATCAAAATGTAACTAAGAAACAACAAATTGAAACTAAGAAACTATAATTTGAACTAAAAAATTGGTTTCCCCAAATGATGATGTGGCACTTTGTGATTGGACGTCAACTTGCAAAATTTTTGTTCTTCAATTTTTTTCATAGTCTCGACCAAAACTTCAACTAAGAGAGTGAGAGGGACAATTTTGAGGGAGAAAATCCAAGTTTGTAGTCTTTTCTAGCTTCAAAATGGATTTGAATTGAATTGGTCCCCCCTTCCCTTGTACATTCAATTGTACATAAATATTTCCTTTGTTCCCTTCTTCTTTTGGATGACTTAGAATATGCTAGGAATATTCTCTGTACAAACAACTTTCACCCTCTCTTTCTTCCTTTTTATAGATCAAACAAGCACTTTTGAATATTCTTCTTCAACAAGATATGAAGATGAAGAAGAACAACAAGAATATTCAAGAGTTGACCAAGTTTGACCACAAGGAAAATGACCTCCAAATTTAAATTTTCTTAAAAATCTAGGGTCCCTTTGCCAATCCAAGAACAAATAACACAAAATCACCTACAAAACATCACAACCACAACACACCACATGAGATCCACCTTTCAAAAGCTTCAAACTCAAGTCTAACAATGGTGGAATGCTCAAAACAGCCTGTATCTTGGTCAAATCTTAGATCTAGACTCCATTAGTGCTAGTGAGCAAGAATCTAGCTCTAGAAACTATCAAAACACACAAAAACATAGTAGATCTAAGTTTTAAATTCTGGATCTAAGTGACCAAAATGAAACTCAACCTTTTTTTTTTTTGAACTTTTGACTCTTTTTTGTGAAGATTTTCTTTAAGGTAACAACAATCCAAGACTTAGAGTTGTAGGAACAACCCTAAAAGCGTGGATCTTAATACCAAATGATATAGGACTAAGCTATAAAATCTGAAAACAACCTAAAATAAAGGAGATAAAGTAGAGACAAACACACAAGAAGCAAAGTAACTCACGGATTCAAGGCAAAAGACAAGATAATTGCATAAAAGGAAATATAGTTAGTGAGACATAACCATTACAATACAATAAGAACCAAGGTGTGTATCAAACACCAAACCCCACTAAAGCTTGCAATGAAAATACCACACTCTTACGTTGACACAAAAGGGACTCAAACCTCCCCAAAACACCAATGTTTCTAAGCCAATTTGCACTACAAGTGATTCCACACTCAAGGATGCCCTAGTTTCAATGAATTTTCCAAGTCCTACGATATAAACACTCCTCACAAGAGAGTTCATTCAATATTCATCAAAAGATAATGAGAAAAGAATCCTAAAAGTCTATTTATAGCTTATTACATAATAAGACCAAAATACCCTTAATGAAAAAGGGCTCCTATGGAGTGTGAAAAAAAACCATTACACCCTTAAAGAAGGGGCGGTCATGGAGTATCTTAAAACTCCTCTTCACACTTCAATATATGCAATCCCTTGTGTTATTTTGGCTTTTATAATTATTATTCAACACTTGGGTCTCTCGGGTGCCTCATCAGGACAAGATTCCAAGCAAATTTCCACACACGACATTGCTCTATTGAGTGCCCAAAAAGGTTTCCCCATGCATGTTCTCAAGCCTTCAATGTGACCAAATTCGTATTCTTCATGTATTGGCCTCGAATGATGACATCCAAAGCTAATATGGCCATTTGTGTCGTATCATTATGGGTGTGACTTCTAGTGAGAGTGTAGAGTTGGGTGCTTACTAGCTGCAGGATGTTTCTCACACCTAGTATAAGCAGTTGAAGAGAGATAGAGGGGCAGATGTAGGGCCTATTAAATGGGAGAAGTTTGCTATAACCTTTTTAGATAGGTTATTTTCCTTGGAGTTAAGGGAATAAAAAATGCAAGAGTTTATCAATTTAAGGCAGAGGAACAAGAGTGTGAAGGAGTGTTCTCTTAAGTTTACTTAGCTCGCCAAGTATGCTCCTAATGTGGTGTCTAATGACAGGTTTATAGGATGAGTAAATTTTTCTCTGGTGTAGCTGATAGTGTGGTCAAGGAGTATAGGTCCACGATACTGATTAAGTAGATGGAGCTGTCTAGGTTGATGTTTCATGCTCAATAGATTAAGAAGCAGAAGTTTAAGGAAAGAGAGATAGAAAATAAGAGAGCCAGAAAAGGTAGTTTCAATTTTGCTCAACCGAGGTCGGAGGGTGGTAACCGACCTTAATTTTATCAGAAATATTTAGCCCTATCTCCATGTTCAACTAGTGCACCAGCACTGAAGTTCAAAAATAATGATCTCGATAGGGCACCAAGCCCTAAGCCCCAAGGTAGTGTGAATAGTGGTCGCATAAATCATCTTTGTCAGAAGTACAATAAGAACCATTAGGGTATGTGTAGAGCGGGCAGCGATATATGTTTTGGGTATGGCAAGCCAAGCGACAGGGTGAGGGATTGCCCACAAGATGGTCAGTAGGGTCAGTCCAGTCATCCCCCAGTTCCATTCGATCACCCGACGCAGCATGGTACCGCTTCAAGCGCAACCAATGGTCATCGGCCAAGCAGATTGTATGCACTTCAATCTCGATAGGATTAGTAAAATTCTCCTAATGTGGTTACTGGTACATTGCGGGTCTTTCATTTACATGTTTATGCTTTGTTAGACCTCGGAGCTTCTCTTTCTTTTGCAACCCCCTATATAGATGTGAATTTTGGTGTCGGTCCTGAGACTTTAGCAGAACCCTTTTCAGTATCTACCCCAATAGGTGTCTCTATTGTAACCAGGCAGGTATATAGGAATTGTCCGGTTACAATATCCCAAAAAGTCACTTCAGATAATTTTGTAGAGTTAGAGATGACTGATTTTGTTGTCATTCTCGGCATGGATTGGCTCCACTCATGCTATGCTTTATTTGATTGTAGAAATAGAGGTGTTTATTTTCAATTTCTGAATGAACCAGTCCTAGAATAGAGGGGTAGTACTTCAGTACCTAGGGCTCAGCTTGTTTCGTATCTTAGAGCAAGAAAAATGATATCCAAATGGTGCGTCTACCATCTTGGTCGAGTCAAAGATTCTAGTTCGAAGACCCTCAGTCTCGAGTCAGTTTTAGTAGTGAGGAAATTTCCAAATGTGTTTCCCGAAGATCTTCTCGGAGTTCCTCCCAAAAGGGAAATTAACTTCGAAATAGATCTCCTTCCAAATACCCAGCCTATCTCTACTCCACCCTACAGAATGGCTCCAACAAAGCTTAGAGAGTTAAAAGAACAGTTGAAAGATCTCTTATATAAAAGATTCATCAAGCCTAGTGTTTCCCTATGGGGCACTTCAGTCCTTTTCATGGGAAAAAAGACGGTTCTCTCAGAATGTGTATTGATTACCGTCAATTTAACAAGGTCACCATAAAAAATTAATACCCATTCTCCAGAATCAATGACTTATTTGACCAACTTCAGGGTTCTAGTTATTTCTTTAAGATAGACCTCATACACGGCTATTATCAGCTCAGAGTTAGAAAATGTGACATTCTGAAAATCATTTTCAGAACTCAGTATGGTCACTTCAAATTCCTAGTCATGTCCTTGGGTATAACAAATTTCCCAGAAGCTTTCATGGACTTGATGAACCGAATGTTCAAGCAATACTTGGATATATTAAGTCTTCATTAACGATATTTTTGTGTATTCCTGTAATGAAAATAATCATCCAGAACACCTCAAAATAGTATTGCAGACTCTTAGAGCCCATTAGTTATTCGCCAAATTCAGTAAGTGTGAGTTTTGGCTAATATCAGTAGTTTTTCTTTGCCATATTATTTTTGGTGAATGCATTAGAGTTGACCCTCAAAAGATCGAAGCAGTGAGAAACTATTCTAGACCCATTTCATCATCATATATCAGGAGTTTCTTGGGTTTGGCTGGCAATTACAGACTATTTGTTGAAGGGTTTTCATCTATTGCATTTCCCATGTCTAGATTGACTTAAAAGAAAGTCAAGTTTCAGTGGTCAGATTCTTGTGAGAAGAGTTTTCAGGAGTTGAAGACTCGACTCACCTCAGCCCCAATTTTGACCTTGTCAGATAGTTCAGATGGATTTATTGTTTAATGTGATGCTTCCAGATTTGGTTTGGGTTACGTTCTGATGCAGAGAGGTAAGGTCATAGCCTATGCCTCTAGACCTCTGAAGCCCCATAAGAAGAATTATCCTACCCATGATCTTGAGTTAGCAGTTGTTGTGTTTGCCTTAAAAATTTGGAGGCATTATCTGTATGGGGTGCATGTTGATGTGTTCACGCACCACAAGAGTTTGCAGTATGTGTTTTCGCAGAGAGGGTTAAATCTTTATTAGAAAAAGTGGTTAGAATTCTAAAGGATTATGATATAAGTGTTTCGTATCATCTGGGAAAGGCCAATGTAGTGACAGATGCCCTTAGTAGATTGTTTATGGGTAATGTGGCTCATGTTGAGAATGAAAAGAAGAAGTTGGTTCAAGAGGTTCATCAGTTAGCTAGATTAGGCATTCGTTTGGTTGAATCATCTAAGGGTAGTGTATGGTTTCAGAATATGGAATATTATTCTGTTTTCGATGTGAAAGAAAAGAAAGTTAGGGATCCCAGTCTAGTTAAGTTGAAGGAGTCAGCCAGAGATCAGAAAGTAGAGGTTTTCTCCCAAGGGGGAGATGGTGTGTTGCGTTGCCAGGGTAGGTTATGAGTTCGTGTGTTGACGGTTTAAGATAGAAAATTCTTACAAAAGTGCATGGTGCATGTTACTCTGTTTACCAAGGAGCTACTAAGATGTACCGTGATTTATGGGAAATCTATTAGTGGAGCGATATGAAAAAGGATATTGCAGAGTTTGTAGCCAAGTGTGCTAATTGTCAGCAGGTTAAGGTCGAGCATCAAAGGCCTAGTGGCACTATGCAGGAGTTTGCATCCCCACGTGGAAGTGGAAAGAGATGAATATGGATTTTGTTATAGGGTTGCCTCGTTCACGTCACCAACATGATTTAATTTGGGTTATTATAGACAGAATGACCAAATCAGCCCATTTCTTGCCAGTCTATACTTTTTATTCAGCCGAGGATTATGCCAAGCTCTATATTAGAGAGTTGGTTAGATTTCATGGAGTCACTTTGTACATCATTTCAGATAGAGGTACTTAGTTTACCTCTCATTTTTTAAAGGCTTTTTAGAAGGGTCTTTGTATCTGTTGACACTCAATTTTGGCTCTTCGTACTTAAATTAGCGTATTCAAGCTTCCTGATCGTTAAACTGCATAAAATGCAATTTTTCACATATTTTTAACAATTTATTGATTATCGTCATTATTTTATGATTTTTTTTTATCAATTTTCCTCATATTTTAATTTTTACATAATTTATTGATAATTATCTTTAGTTTTTAAAATTTTAGAATTTTTATCAGTTTATTATTATTTTAATATTTTTGCACAGTCATTTACATACATACACAGCATAGCACTGCAATTTTTTAATGCACAGTATAATTTTTATTATTTTAACATAATGTAACTTTTTTAAAGATAATTATATTTTTTTTATATTTTTTTGTAATTATATATCGGCATTTATTATTTTGTACGTTATTTAATACGACCTGCAAAAGTAAGTCGGTTTAATTATTTTAATACATAGAGTAATAAATCAGTCAAATCAAGGTCTACTCACATTTAATTTTTTTTGACTTTATTTATCTACTTTTCTTAATTTATCGGATATGTTGGAAGAAAAAGTAGAAATAAATATTATTTTTTATTATTTTTACGTTTTTAAATACCACACATTACACACCACACAATAAACACACAAAACACACACACAAACATTCAGACCCTTAATTTTGTAAATTTTAGAATTTTTATCAGTTTATTATCATTTTAATATTTTTTCATAGTCATCTACATACGTACATAACATAACAGTACAATTCTTCTTATATATTATAATTTTAATTGTTTATAGTGTAATACATTTTTTCCAAAAATAATTATATTTGTTTACATTTCTCTGTAGTTATATATATCGACATTTTTTGTACTTAATTTAAATACCGTCTACAAAAATAATATCGACTTATTTTAATACACAGATTAATAAATCGGTCAAGTCAAGGTCTCGTCATATTTATGATATTTGACTTTCCTTCATCTACTATCCATAATTTAAAGAATGTGTTGGGAAAATGAGGATGCGATCTTTTATTTTATTATTATTTTTTCTTTTTAAATACGCATTCACACCACACACATTCACAAAAAACACACACATTTTTATTCTTCCTCTCTCTCAAAAAATCCAAACATATTTTTCTCCTCTTTCTCCTCTCCCTCAAACATAAAAATTTTAGTAATCTTTTTTCGTTCTCTCACAGACACACATTTTTCACCATATACACATTTCATTCTTCTTTCTTCCCTCTCTCAAAATATAAACAAATCAAATATCATTTTATATATTTTATTTTATTTTCAAAAATACAATGCACACATATCTTTTCTCTTCTCACATACAAATACAAAAATAAAATACACATTCACAAATATATATATATACACATTTTCATCCCCACGTATTTTTCTTTCACTCTCAAACACACATTTCTTCACTACACACATATTCTTCACCACACACATATTTTTATCATACACAAATTTTGTTCATCTTTTTTTTTTTTTTCACAAAAACACATACAGATACTCAAAATAAACACATGGCCAATGAAATTATCTATCCGTTTGGATATTTGAGACAACCACAATACAAAAGACGAACATTTACTTTTCAAGTTATTTATTTTATATAAATAGACACATGGCTGATAAGGAAACTTCCCTCGATTTTCGAGGCCTTCGTAAATAAAAAGACGGATATTACATATACAAATACGTAACAAAATAAATATTTTTGGGCGATGAAGACATTCTTAGAACAACGCAAAAGATTTTATTATTTTATTATTTGTATCTTGGCAAGACGATTCAGGACGACCAATTAATTAAGCAACCACTTCGTAGCAATGACATATTTTAAATTTTATCTGAGCCCACACTTTTTAAAAAAAATATATATTTTTTTATATGCATACATAGTGTTTTAATATACTGATTATTAATTCATTATTAACATTTTTTACGAGAATATTTTGTACAGGTTATTGAGAATACTCATCGGGAATGGCATCCAAAGAAGACTTTAATTTTTATGTTTGTATTTTTATACTTTTACACTTGTACAAATATTATCATAGTGAAAACTTTACTTTTGGGGTGTTGGGCGGGATGTTTTTACTTACACAGTACCAATCGCGCGTTAAGGCAAATTTAGATCGTTAAAATTTATGTTTAAAATATTAAATTAATTTAGATACTTAATCAATTAATTTATATTTGTTACATTGAAAAATATTGTAAAGTCTTTTTCTTTAATATAATCTTTACTGATATTCTTTATTTTATGCGATTCTCTTCACACGTTAGGCAAATTTAAGCCGTTAATATATACATTAAATCGATTTAGATAATTACTAAAAATGATTTATACTTTTTACACTAAAAACATAGCGTAATCTTTTTATTTAAAATAAATTTCTCTTCATTCAATCTTTACTTTTCTTTTCGTATACATTCCTATATAAACTTTATTTACATATCTTTATATACTTTTATAAATATTTTTACTATAATATATGTAATTTTTACATTCTTTACATATAAATTATTTACATCATTTTTTTTACACATTTTATATTTGTAGGTATACACATTGATTTTTTTTTCATCTTTTAATAAACCTAAGTCTGGCCGGGAACCACATTCGTGGATTCTAAAGAATGCTTAACCCCTTCCCTTCGAAATAATTTGAACCCTTACCTAGAATCTAAAATGGTTCATAGATTAAAACACAAGTCATACATGTTAATAAATAAATAGGTTTCCCTATTTTCCTTAAAAAATAGGTGGCGACTCTGTACAAAACTAATTCTTTTTAGAGTCCATAATATCTTGTTCGTTTTGACCTTAGGTAAAAATCGGGTATAATAGTTTGGCGAACCTGCTGGGGAGAAATAAGGTTCTAACCATTACAGGCCTAGGTAAATATTTATATTTTTTATACAATTTTTTTTTCTCTAATTGCCTTGATTTGTTTTGTTTATGTGACATAAATTATTTATTTGTTATTATTTTGTACAGATGATTTATTCATTTATTGCTTTATATAAATTGACAATTCGTTCGTATTTTTTCCATTTTGAAAAATTGACACTTACACACATTGTACACGGGGATTGTACATTGTGCTTTTCCAAAATTCTTTCCAAACATCTTACATTAGAGAGTTGGCGCATACGTAGGGTGAGCGGGAGTTTTACTGCCATGGGACTACGTGCTTTATCATATAGGAAATCCAAGTTCGTGTCTACCTACTCTTAGTCAGCATAGTATAGAGCTAAAATAACGCATTTTAGGTACATGCATATTAGTCAATTTTATCCAAATGTCCGAAGGGCTTACGACCCGAGTGACACATTATTATAGTCTTTGTACATATTTGAAGGATTATTGTGTTTGTACATCTTTATTTGCTCTAGATTGATTATACTTTAGTGAGGTATAGTCAAACATTTTATTTTGTATACAGATCTGTTAAAAGATGAATCTTAGCAACATCGCCACAAGCTGAGTATAGGTTTGAACTATGTTTTGACCTGAGTCTTGTCTTGACAAGATACGTAGGCAACCCTGCATTAGGGTTTGATCTCTTCACTCTTTCAAAATAATTTCTTCGGTATTTAAACTGGGGTAGTTTTCTAAAACAGTTGAAAGACGCTCCTTCAAGAGCGCAATTTAATGGCTCCTCAAATCCAAATCTCATTGACATTAGTACCTAGCCATCCTATCTCCAGATCTTCACCTGATTCTTGTGCAAGAATACCTAGTTTCTTTTTTCGAACGTCGTAAACTATTAAATTTATGGTGTATCGATCCTCACTTTCAAAAGCAATAATTCAATATTTTTTCAGTTATAACAATCCTGCCAACTGCAGTGAAATTATGTCATAATTCCTTCAATGTCTGACTTTTTTAATCTTGTCAGCATACTGAAGTTGTGTCAAAGCTCTCCCCATACTTTACATCCATTTTTTTGATCATTTGATCAGAACAATTTTAATGTTAAAAGCAGTTCTTTCTTGATCGTCTTTCACATTATTTTTATGAATGACCATCAACTTTGTTTTACAATCATACATTGCATATATAAATTTATAAATTTATCTGAACTACGCAGACCTAATTCTTGTTTTCACTAGATACGTAGGCAACCCTCATTTGGGTTCGGTCCCATTTTTATTAAAAAAAAATTATTATTATAAATTTTTGACTTGGTTGATACCAATACAATTAGGAGCGTGCATGGGAAAGAACAAATTGGTATGATGGAAGGAACCGATTTTATGGTAATCATAGGTTCTTTTGGTACCATTTAGCACACCTGAGTAACGCTTGAAAAAAATTTCTTGCATACATCTAACACAAGAACGAAGCCAACCTCATAGTTTCATGTGCATGTGTGATGAGCTTTAGTTTAATTCATTGCATTGTATTATTGATCTAGAACTTGACCTTAATGTTTGTTGAGGCAAAATTCTGAGTTGCACTTGGTTTAGGAAAGGACCGTAGGCCTTCTTTGACCTGATTAAGCCTTTCATAGCCCACCAAATGACATTAATCCCTCGTATTTCCTCTTTTGAGCCAAAAAACTTTCATTGGACAACCGCATCTTAACCTATACATTTTTTAGTGCTTACATGCACTATCCCTCTCTTCGCCCTACCTCTTTGAACGCACTAAATACCTGTAAATTATGGACAGAGAATAAACATCAAAGATGCAAAATGGAAAGGATATATTGTCCTAGATGGATAAAAATGAAAAAAAAAAATGACTTCAAAGAGCAAAAACCCCACAAAAAAAAGAAAAGAAAAAAAACTAAAAAAATAATATAGTTTGTTGAAAAAAAAGTGGGAAAACTCCAGCACAAAATTCAAAAGAAGTCGAAGCAAATATAAAACCAGGGGCAACAAATCACAACAAAGAAGATTACGCGTCAAAACACAATAAATGTTGAAAGCACAAATGCAATGCAATGCTCATTGAGAAATTAGTCACTTTTATCCCAAATATTATCCTACCCATCCCCGAGCCTGCATTACAAGTCGATACCAAGTCCGACAAGATCCTATTTAAGTGTTCTCACATTAGTGGATACTTACATGAAGGTCAAGTCTATGGTATCACAATTGCATGCATTGAATTTCTTTCTGAGTAAGCGTATTTCTCTAGATATTCCCAAATTCAAAAAGAAAAATTACTTAGTTATGTTCGAAATTGGACTTTATTTTACTCAAATATGTGCGAAATGAGACTTTTTTCTTGGAGAGGGCACTTGGAACATGAGAATAAGCATAGCGCAAAAAATCTTTGTTTGGAGCAAGATGAATAAATCTTGTCGATACTTAGGTATGTCTGAGGTACCACATAAAACTATAGGAATTAACCTAAAGTCGATCTCGGTTAGCTGAGAAAGAGATGGAGGAATTCTTATGCAGACTGCTAATTATTGGTACCAACGAAAGTCAAGGCATGATTATGCTCTTTTCAACATTTCTTACAAAAGAAAATACAAAACAATTTTGTGTCGTTGTTCAACACTTTTTACAAGGAAAATAATTTTCTACAATTTTCACCTTTCAACATTCCTCACAAAGAATAACACAAAATAATTATCAAGATTTTTCAACTTTCAGCATTTCTTACAAAGAAAATGCAAAATAATCTTCTGCATTTTCACCTTTTCACATTTCCCACAAAGAAACCTCCCACATTTTTCATCTTTCAATACATTTTTTACAACAAAAGATAATTTCCTTTCCTTTCCTTTCAAACACATGCCTTCAGATAAATGCATTATACTTCACATGCAAAACACTCACCTCTAAATACAGACAATTGACCTTTCTTTTCAGAGCTACCACCTTCAAATACAAACATTTTGCTTTTCTATGGTGTTCTCAAAACTTTTACATTTTCAATAACTCCGTCAATCAAGAGGCTTTTACCTTTCAGTTGTTCCACCAATTGAGAGGCCATTACCTTACCTGTTGATGAACTTAGTCTTCATAGACAATTGAGGACGATCATTTAATATTAGTATCCAGAGAACATTGGAGACGTCATCAAGTCTTTGTAGACAATCGAAGACATCATCATTCAATATCCGTCTCCATAGACAATTGGAGATGTCATCAAGTCTTCGTAGACAATCGAAGACACCATTCATCACATTAGCCTCCATAGATAATTGGGGGGTCATGCATCTATCTTCATAAACAATAGAAGGTGTCACATCAGTCTCCGTAGACAATCAAAGACGACAATCCACACCAATCTCCATAGGAAATTGGAGGATAATCGAAGGCGTCACATCAGTCTTCGTAGACAATCGGAGACAACAATCAATATCAGCCTCTATAGATAATTGGAGGTATCATGCATCAAGTCTTCGTAGACAATCAAAGACATCATCATTTAACATCCATCTCCATAGACAATTGGAGATGTCATCAAGTCTTCATAGACAATCAAAGACACTATTCATCACATTATTCTTCGTAGGCAATCAAAGACAATCATCAACATCAGTCTCCATAAATAATTAGAGATGTCATTCGTCAGTCTTCATAGACAATTGAAGACGACAGTCAGCATCAATCTTCATAGACAATCAAAGGCAACAATCAACATCAATCTCTACAGACAATTGGAGATATCATACATTAGTCTCCATATATAATTGGACATTTCATGCATCAGGTCTTCGTAGATAATCGAAGACATTTTTCATTTATCACTTTAATATTCATAGACAATCGGAGATGACATTCATCCCCAAGTCCCCGTGAACAATCAAAGGCATTATTCATCCTCAAATCTTCGTAGACTATCGGAGATATCATACATCTTTTTAATCGAGAGCAACATATTTTTTCATATCGAACTACATTGACCTAATTCTCGTGACACTTGAGATATGTAGGAAGCTTTATGCAGAGTTCAGTCATCACAACTTCACAATTATTCTTTCTCCCCAGCAAGTACACAATTTTGTATCCCCAGCATCTCACAACTCGATACTAGGGCAATTGTGAAAGGAACATTAGGAATAGATGAACATTTCTATTCCCAAATAGACCATATTTCATTAATTACTTCACACGATCTTTCGCCCTTAATAACAGGGCAATTTGCTAAATTTTGAAATTACACCCGACCTGATCCTCATGCAACTCGAGGTGTATAAGCAACTCTAAATTGGAGTTCACTTGAATTTTTTATCAAAAATATTTTTTTGGTGAGCAAAATTGGCTACACCTCAACGTTTTCGTTTGAAGACTTCTACATTATTTTCAAATGGAAAGGGGCAAACTGTTGGCACCCAATTTTGGCTCTCCATGCTTAAAATAGCGCATTTAGGCTTCCTGATCGTTAAAGTGCACAAAATGTAAATTTTCACATATTTTTCTAATTTTTAACAATTTATTGATGATCGTCATTATTTTATGATTTTTATCAATTTTTGTCAAATTTTAATTTTTACATAATTTATTGATAATTATATTTAATTTTTTAAATTTTAGAATTTTTATCAGTTTATAATTATTTTGATATTTTTCCACAGTTATTTACATACGTACACAGCATAGCACTGCAATTTTTTACTGCACAATATAATTTTAATTATTTTAACATAATGTAATTTTTTTAAAGATAATTATATTTTATTTATATTTTTCTGTAATTATCTATCGGCATTCATTATTTTGTATGTTATTTAATACGATCTGTAAAAGTAAGTCGATTTAATTATTTTAATACACAGAGTAATAAATCAGTCAAATCAAGGTCTACTCACTTTTATTTTATTTTTTTACTTTATTTTATCTACTTTTCCTAATTTAAGGGATATGTTAGAAGAAAAAGTAGAAAAAAATATTATTTTTTATTCTTTTAACTTTTTTAAATACAACACATTATACACCACACAATAAACACACAAAACACACACCACAAACATTCACACCCTTAATTTCGTAAATTTTAGAATTTTTATCAGTTTATTATCATTTTAATATTTTTGCATAGTCATCTACATACGTACATAACATAACAGTACGATTCTTTTTATATATTATAATTTTAATTATTTATAGTGTTATACATTTTTTTCAAAGGTAATTATATTTGTTTATATTTTTCTGTAGTTATATATATCGATATTTTTTGTACCTTATTAAAATACCGTCTACAAAAGTAATATCGGCTTATTTTAATACACAGATTAATAAATCGGTCAAGTCAAGGTCTCGTCATATTTATGATATTTGACTTTCCTTCATCTACTATCCATAACTTAAAGAATGTGTTGGGAAAAGGAGGATGCGATCTTTTATTTTATTATTATTTTTTCTTTTTAAATACGCATTCACACCACACACATTCACAAAAAACACACACATTTTTATTCTTCCTCTCTCTCAAAAAATCCAAACATATTTTTCTCCTCTTTCTCCTCTCCCTCAAACACAAAAATTTTATTAATCTTTTTTCTTTCTCTCTCACACACACATTTTTCACCATATACACATTCATTCTTCTTCCTCCACTCTCTCAAAATATAAATAAATCAAATATCTTTTTATATATTTTATTTTATTTTCAAAAATATAATACACACGTATTTTTTCTCTTCTCACATACAAATAGATAAAAAATACACATTCACAAATACATATACACATTTTTTATCCCCACATATTTTTCTTTCTCTCTCAAACACACATTTCTTCACTACACACATATTCTTCACCACACACATATTTTTATCATACACAAATTTTGTTCATCTTTTTCTTTTTCTCAAAATAAACACATGGCCAGTAAAATTAAGTCTCCGTCTGGATAATTGAGGCAACCCCAATACAAAATACGGACCTTTACTTTTCAAGTTATTTATTTTATATAAATAGACACATGGCCAATGAGGAAATTTTCATCGATTTTCGAGGCCTCCGTTAATAAAAAGACGAATATTACGTATACAAATATGTAAATATTTTTGGGCGATGACAACATTCTTATAACAACGCAAATAAATTTATTATTTTACTATCTGTATCTTGGCAAGACGATTTAGGATTGCCAATTAATTAAGCAACCACTTCGTAGCAATGACATATTTTAAATTTTATCTGATCCCACACTTTTTAAACAAAAAATATTTTTTTTATATGCATACATAGTGTTTTAATTTATTGATTATTTATTCATTAGTAACATTTTTTACGACAATGTTTTGTACAGGTTATTGAGAATACTCATCGGGAATGGCGCTCAAAGAAGACTTTAATTTTTATGTTTGTATTTTTATACTTTTACACTTTTACAAATATTATCATTGCGAAAACTTTACTTTTGGGATGTCGGGCGGGATGTTTTTACTTACACAGTACCCATCACGCTTTTAGGCAAATTTAGATCGTTAATATTTATGTTTAAAAAATTAAATTAATTTAAATACTTAATCAATTAATTTATATTTGTACATTGAAAAATATTGTATAGTCTTTTTCTTTAATATAATCTTTTCTGATATTCTTTATTTTACCCAATTCTCTTCACACGTTAAGAAAATTTAAGTCGTTAATAAATACATCAATTTAGATAATTAATACAAATGATTTATACTTTTTACACTAAAAACATAACGTAATCTTTTTATTTAAAACAAATTTCTCTTTATTCAATCTTTACTTTTTTTTTTTCATATACATTCCTATATAAACTTTATTTACATATCTTTACATACTTTTATACATATTTTAACTATAATATATGTAATTTATACATTCTTTACATATAAATTATTTACATCATTCTTTTACACATTTTATATTTGTAGGTATACACATTGATTCCTTTTCCATCATTTAATAAATCTAAGTCTGGCCGGGAACCATATTCCTGGATTCTGAACGATGTCTAACCCCTTTCCTTCGGAATAATTTGAACCCTTACCTAGAATCTAAACTGGTTCATAGATTAAAACACAAGTTATACATGTTAATAAATAAATAGGTTTCCTTATTTTCCTTAAAAATTAGGTGGCGACTCTGCACAAAATTAATTCTTTTTAGAGTCCATAATATTGTGCTTGTTTTGACCTTAGGTAAAAATTGGGCATAACAGTATCTAAGTTCGTCTCAGTACAGCCTTTTACCCTCAGACAGATGGTCAAGCATAGAGGACCATTCAGACCTCAGAGGACATATTGAGATCTTGTGTTATCGACTTTAAGGGCAGTTGGGATAATTGCTTGCCATTGATCGAGTTTACTTACAATAACAGTTATCATTCTAGTATTCAGATGGCTCCATTTGAGGCTCTTTATGGGAGGATATATAGATCTCCTATTGGTTGGTTTGAGGTAGATTTGATGCATTGGAGAAAGTTCATCTAATCAGAGAGAGGCTTAAGACAGCCCAAAGCCAACAGAAATCCTATGCAGATGTGAGAAAGAGAGATCTTGAGTTTGAGTTTGACGACTTAGTTTATTTGAGAATCTCTCCCATAAAGGGAGTGAAGAGGTTTGGCAAGAAGGGGAAGCTCATACCTTGATATGTTGGCCCATATAGGATCTTGAGCTATTTTGGAAAGGTAGTTTATGAGCTTGAGTTGCCTACAGATTTAGCTTCAATGTACCTAGTGTTCTATGTTTCTTTATTAAGGAAGTGTATTGGCAATCCAGCTATCGATGTTCCTTTAAAGAGCTTAGATATTTAGAATAGCCTTTCTTACGACGAACTCCCAGTTGAAATCCTTGATTCGTCAGATTCGTAGACTGAGGAACAAAGAATTTCCTTTCGTCAAAGTTCTTGGGCAAAATCAGTTCGTAGAGAGAGCCACTTGAGAAGTTAAAGCAGATATGCAAACCAAGTATCCTCACCTTTTCTCCGCAAACTTAGACTCACCTCAAGGTACCAGTTTTTCTTAGATTTCCTCTATTCTATTCTTAGTCCCAGCTATGTGGTCATCTTTATGTCATTACATGCATTCATGAATCAGTTCAGTCAGACACCATGTTTCAGACTCAGTCGTGTAGTCACGTTTTCAGTTATGCATATTCATCATGTAATCTCAGTACCTCTGTATTTTCTCAGTTTAATCAGTCTCATTCGAGGATGAATGTTTCCATGGGGGAGATATTGTAATACCCTATAATTGTCTTAGCTAATTTAGGACATAATACAGTACATGTACAAGAGGCTTAGAACCTGAAAATTTGGCTAAGTGTTGGTGACTTAGTTTTATTTTTGGCCTCTTAATTGTGATGATTTTCAAAGAGATCGTTCCGACCCCGAGATGTAAGTTTTTGAGTTGATTCATGTTTAGGGGTGTAAGTAGCATATCTCGGGTAAGTTTTGGATTTTTCAGACGAGGTTTGGACCATGTTTGGATTTCCAAAACAGCAAGTCACTGCGATTGTGGTGTGTCACGGTGGAATAGCAGTGGCAGCCTTGGAGCATCACCGTGAGACCCCAATCGATGTTCTAGTTACGAATTTTAATTTAACAGGGGCAGTTTGATCTTTTCCCATGGCCCCAATCTGTAAAAACACGGGATTTATCATCAGTTAAGGCATTATTTGCCCAATTTCCACAATTTCTCTAGCCATTACCCAAATTCATCTTGTTCAACCATTGTTCCTTCAGGAAAACTCAAGAATTCAAGCTTCACCACCTAAAAACGAACAAGAACGTCAATTCTCTTGCAATATGAAAGCCTTAAGGTATTTTAGATGTTCATCCATGGGCCCTTTTCACCCATGTAGTCCAAGAACCTATTTTTATGCTTTAAAATATAAATTTACATGTTTACAATGAGTTATTTTCATGAAGTTTTTTTGTGGAATTTCAATTATGCATGATGATTACAATTATTTTAGTTGGAAAGTAGCCCTTACACATTTGAAGCATGAAATTCCATGTCAAATCCCCAAAGTATGGTTTTAGTGTTATGATTTTGTTATTCCCATATATTTCAACCATTCCCAATCCTAAGTTCAAGAATTTAAAGTGTTTGATAAAATGCCTAAAAGATGAATTTTGAGCAATGACTACTTATTATGCATTTGAAAACATTGATATGCTTCTACACTTGATGTTATCGAGTCCTGAGGTTATGAATACCCAAAATTTAGTTGTTTACTTAATCCTGGTACTTCAGAATGGTTTTTAGGCATATATGAGTATTATCAGTTCAGTTAGTTACCCTATCAGTTAAGTTTAGCTTAGTTCAGTAATCCGAGTCAGTTCAGTTGGGAGTAAGATTTAGCACCGAGCGAACCTAGGGATGAGGGCTCATCTACCATTTGAGGGTGTGACCTTTGGTAGCAATCCTTACATTCCAGAACTACGCAGCCAGCATAGGTTAGAGATGTTAACCTACCAATTGAAGGTTGACACATATCTCGCCATAGCACCTGTTAGTAAAGGGTGACTCTTTAGTCCTTTGAGACTTTATTTTAGATGATCCACATAACTAGTGTTAGTACCCGTGGCATGGTACTGAAACCCTTCCAACTGGGGTCATAGGCTGGACCCCAATTAACTCTTAATTGGGGCATGTCGGTTAGATGATAGCTCCCACAGTCTCAATCCAGTATTCAGTTGAGAGTTCAGTTTCAGGTTTGCTTGACCACAGAATTCAGTTATTGGTTGTTCAGTATCTCAGTATTTTAATTTACAGACCATTCCAGTATCATGACATATGCTTGGTCATATGCATTCTCAGATTTTATAGTTTTCACGTATACTATAAATCAGTTATCTCATGCCATTCATTCAGTCAGTTATTATTCATGCATATGAGCCATGCATATCAGCCTAACCTCAATTAGCATACCAGTATATTCAAAGTACTGATAGCATACTTGTTTCTTGCGCTATGATGTCTCATATAATAGGTTCGAATGCTCAGGTTCTTGGCCAAACCTAGACATCCTAGCACACCACCACCACCAGCAGTGGCGAGTCCTCATATTCTGAAGAATGATTTGTTATTTTAGTATTTCAGTTCATTAGTCAGTTGGAGTTAGTTGGGGACTTGTCCCATCAACTCCACAGTCAGCCAACTAGAGGGTTTCGAACACATTTAGATAGTTAGTCAGTTATCAAATGTTATTGGCATTTTTTATTAGTTTTGGACTTGTTATTTCAGAGATACTTTGAATGTTTAAACCTTGTGGTGTATCCATCTTTGTTTTTCACACATGTTTATCCTTTATTATCAGTTTATTCAGCGCTCACCACAAGTACCAGCTCATGGGTTAGCTTATAATCACTTGTGACTGTAAGCACTATGTAGCGTCCAGGGTGTACTCCCGGGGCATTACAACCCAATGTTCAGCAATCGTAAAATAGCCAAGAGATAATAGGGATAACCTGTCATAGTCATGTCCAAGAAACTAACATAATAAGGCTAAGAAAGTATCGAGGATGAACTATCCTATTCCAGTCATACGCAGAAATCGCAACATTATACTGTATATCCCTGGATAATATACGAATAAAGGCCAAAGGAATATTATATATATATATATATATACAAGGTTAAGAAATGAACATATAATATGAACAAATAAAGGAAGGGATATGCGGTAAGACCTTGGCTATATATAGCTAGATATACATATATATGTGCGGTAATACCATAGATATATATAGCTAGATATGCATACATATATATATAGAGAGAGAGAGGGGGGGGGGGGGAGAGAGAGAGAGAAAGAGATGTAAGGTCATCTCAAAGCACAACCTAGATCGTCATATCTTTATTTTAAGGCCTTATTATAAGCCTATCAAGATTTAATACTAACATACTCGGGGTTCCTAATTCGTTTATCTCGTCAAGAATTTATCAAGCATAACAATGATATTGTAACATAGAAGAGGCCAGAAACATACCTCGATCAAGATACCGAAATAATGCCCAATCTGTCACAAGTTAAGCCTAACAATAATTATAATATAATAGTAACAATATCAATAACAGCACGAGTAATCGGCAATTTCGGACAACCAAACACCCAGTCGAGCCTATGCATACCCCCACCACCCCAGGCTCGAGAGGTTCAATAAGCATACAACAACACAAGGCATAGTTATCACTCATATCTATGCAACCGTCCCATACCGGTTGATAAACACAGGTTTATACTGATGATAAACGATGCACATGCAAAAATAAATGCAAGGTACATAATTAATATAATCATCCTCCGACCTTGTCAGACATTGTCACATCATCATAATATCCTTCGACCTTTTTGGTATCATTACATCATCATAATATTCTTTGATATTGCCGGACATCATCATTATATCCTCCAACCTTGCTGAGCATCATCACATCATCATAATATCCTTCGGCCTTGTCGGAAATCATATGATCATAATATCCAAATCAATGTCAATAATAAAAAGCGAGCCCGATAAGGGATAAATTAAAGTGCAAGCCCCACGAGGGCTAAGTAAATGACAATCCCCACGAGGGCTAAAGTAAATGATCATGAGAAGAGAAGCAAGGTAGAGTATATTTTCTTTTTTCATTGTTTATCATCAATATCCTACCATTAATAAGTATATATATAATAGGTGCACGGACTCAGTCTATGGCTAAAAGAGTGTAAAATTGTAAGTTGGTTGTTCAGAGTGAACTTCGAAACTAAATCCCTGTAAAAGTGTAGAAAGGGTCGGAATACAGCATGACCAAAGTGAATAGTAGTTTCAAATCATGGACCGGTATATATCTCAGTCAAATCTTTAAATTAGCATTATTAACCTTTTTTACACATGTAAGTTATTCACTAAGTTAGACAATTATTATTGTAAAGAAATCCATTTTTAAGGTATAAGGTGGGCTTTAGCCCTAAGTTAATGATAACGGTAATAAGATTACAATCTAACTGGAATCATATCAATCATCAATGCAACAATCATGAATGTACCGAATCTATGCATGTCATCACCAGTATTCAAATATTGGAATCATAAACATTATACCATATCTTCCTCCATCCCATACCGGAGAGATGTGTATATAAACATCCATATATTTATAAACTATAACCGTATCCCTTACAAGGGTAATTACTTTCTAGATATCTAACCAATAACACAACATGACCTTTGGCCCAATAATGTGTCTGAAATAATCATAATATTATTATCATGGCCTTAGGCCCATATACGTAATCGGATCTCATATCAATAACCATGTGTATATAAATTATTTCATGTCTAAAGTCCATAACTTATTCACGAGGCACAACTTCTCTATAAGTTATAATCTCATATATAGAAGGCATCTCACTTCTAGGAGGCATAATGCATTAATAAGAATAACTATACTACAAGGCATATCACATCTATGAGGCATCTCGTATCTATAGATCATGTATCATGACTATGAGAAATATCATCTCTATGGGCCAATTATCACATGTAGGAGGAATATCATCTCTAAGGGTCAAACATCATAACTAAGAGAAAATATCATCTTTAGAGGCATGATATCATAACTAAGAGGAAGTAACATATCTAATGGCCCAATATCACATCTAAGAGGAAATAACATCTCTAATGGCCTAGTGTCATTATTAAAAAGAATACCATGGCCATAAGCCATTAGTCATTATCCAGGGGGGAAAGTACCATCACTATTCGTCAACCACAAAGTAACCTTATACTAAGGTTTACTGGCCTCAACTATGCCAACGTCCGTAAATAAGTCCACAAAGGCTAACACAAGTCTTGGACTAAGGTGGGCCGGGCGATCCCACTTCTAATCCGCAATTTCCATACTTAGGCAATCTACTTTCTAAACTAGGCTAAGGTATCTAGTTCAACTTTTAAATGTCAAGGAAGCCATAACCAATCCTATGATAGAAACTTTGTCTAGAAACGAGGGCGTTAAGTCAACTCTACTTCAAGGTATGGTTTCAAGATCACAACAATAACCCAAATAAGGTGAAACATATGAATCATATTTCCAATTCTAAAACCACATCTCAAACCTAGCATTATATCATATTCATTCTACAAATTAGTTCAATCTAAGGAGAAGGCAATAGGATTCAAAAAGGTACTAAGAATTTCACCTTACGGGTCCAAAACTCTTATCTAATTTCCCAACTTAATTAGTCAAGACTAAGGCATTTTACTCATAATTAATCTTAACATTCTCATTCACACGCAATATATATCTTACTTCTATGAAGAAGAGTAGATAGAATCCTACCTTAAAGACGAACCGCAAAGCCTTACATCATTCACCACATGTTCATCTTCACTTCGCAATCCCCAAAATTTCATCGCACTATCAAAATAATAATCTACTCATCAACACGTGTCTAACGATGCCCATATTGCACCGTTATGTTTCGGATCCAAAAACGATCAAAAACCCTAAGTGGGTCTCACTTATGAAAATCACATTTCCGAGGTCAACCCAACATTCATACATAACAAAGAATCATAACCCCCAAACTTTGGGCTAAAATCAAGACCTAAGTGAATTTAGGGTTTTGGGTCAAAAACGATGAAATTCATGACGAATGTGATGAAATCTTACCTTAATTTGGAAGATAATAATGATAAAAGATGTTAACAAAGCTCCCAAGTCACCCACACCACTCAATTTTGATTTATCATACCCATTTAGGGCTTTTAACTCTCAAGGATGAAGAGAAAATTACTAAAATCGTGACATTGGGATCTATTTATAGACCCCACACGCATAGAGAGATATTGCGATCGCCGTTAGGGGATCGTTATCACATTAGTGTGATTGCCATGGCTCACCGCGATCTCCATCCACCTTGTGCGATCATCATCACACTAGAACCAGCAAAACTTAGAAATTTTTCAAGTTCCAACGATGCCTTGGGATTCATTCGGGATTTGATTTTCATAAATGAATTATGTAACCACACTAAATTCGATGTTTCGGACGCATTGGGAAAGTCAGATTTTCAATCCAAGGTTGTTTCAGTCAAATATAGGCCCCACACTCATATTTCCCAATTTTTAACTTTCCGATCAATAGATCGAAATGAGTTTGGGTGCATTGGGACCCAAATCAAAGTTCTACCTAGACTAAAATCAATATTTCGGAGCTACTGGTGTAGTCAGAATTCACATACAAGATCATTTTACTGAAGTTTTTGCTCGGTGGTCATTTGGGACCAACAAAGACTTCTAAACAGGGAATTGATTCTAAAAACCAAACGAACCGCCCGATAACCGAACCGTCAGTTCCAACAAGTCATAAATGACTTGGGGAAGCTATAAAGAAGCCCTAATGGTGAAGATAAGCAGAAATATGAAAAATAGCCGGAAGGATCACTACAACTAATAATGAAGCAGATTAATACACCTAT
This sequence comes from Capsicum annuum, assembly GCF_002878395.1. NCBI lineage: Eukaryota > Viridiplantae > Streptophyta > Magnoliopsida > Solanales > Solanaceae > Capsicum > Capsicum annuum. The sequence continues at coordinate 210,136,791 of NC_061114.1, forward strand.
AGTATATACAATCTTCTTTTTCCAATTTGTAGTTTTGTGGATCTAGTCAATTTACAATATGTTTACATGCAGGGATGGGCTAAGGTGTATAAATATGTATCAATATACGTTTATACGCATTTATAATATCGATACATTTTTATATATCATTTATAAATCATGACATGCATCTATTTACTATTTATACAACATTGGTACACGTTTATATACATTTACATAATGTCGATACATTACGTAACTTTTATATAATATCGATGTACGTTTATACAATACCGATAAATGTTTATATGCCATTTATACAATATTGATATGTTGCATATACTCTATTTAACTATTTGTACATAGCTTATACATGTTTATAGACCATTTATACAATATTAATACAAGGTTATATATTATTTACGCAATATTGATACATTATATATACACTGCATAACTATTTATATAATATTGATGAGTTATATAACTATTTATACATCATTGTATATGTTTGTACATCATTTATATAATTTTTGATACATGAGTAAAAGTTGTATGGAAAAAGTTTGGAAAAAAATGAAAAGGTGCTTTTTAACAAAAAAGAACAACAAAAGATTTTTTTCTAAAAAAGTTACTGCCGGAGAAGAAAAGAAAAAGGAAGAAAATGATCTAATTGTTGTAAATAAAAACTTGACAATTTTTGTTGTAAATTATTTAGTTATTTATATATAATTAATTTTTTTCCATTTTATTGAGGGCAGATGGATAAACTTATAGTATGATTTTGTTGGGAAAATTACAACTCAATGTCTGGATCATCTAGTTTATAAAATATATACACGGTATATAGATAGTGTATATATACTATGCATTTATTATACATACAATATGCATACCACCAATAGACATATACAGCTGAAGTATATAGATAGTGTATACTTTAGCAATGTTGATAAATTAAACGGCCGAAGGGTACAATTACCCAAGTGTTGAGAGTTTGCTCAAGAATAAACAAACGACTTACAATAGAGAGAGTTATTCAACTCCTAGTATGTGTTTTTTCATGTTGTTGTATTACTACCATTTCTCTAGGAAATGAGACAGACAAACATTTGCATTGAGAAACAATATTTATTTACTAGTCAAGTGAGTGGTAATGTATTGAGATATATTTTTACCTCTTATGAGGTACACTTTCCTTTTATTAATTTGTTAGAAACATATCTTCTTTATTTAAAATGATTCAAATTTAAATTCTCCATAGTTTACCTTTTTCTGTAGTCACAGAAATGTCATAGCGCACACACCACACATGAGTATTTACATCCATAAATTCTGAAAATTTTATCATGGATGAGGCTCAAGAAAAAATTTTAGTGTGTGAGAGGCTAGGTATTACATAACAGACAAAAATTGCGTGAGAATCCTCTTATATTTTGCCAAATAAGAATGATGGGTCCCACTGTCACAAAAAGAAATCAAAGTCCTAGATGTCCTATTTTTCTCTCTCTATTTCTATTCTTTCTTACTTGTTTTTCTTAATATAGTTGTTTTGCAATATATTCATATTTGATTTAAATAAAGTGTTTGATTTATTTACCCTAACAAATTTGATTTTTCTTTCATTTACCGGTAGTACTCATTATCAAACACAACTTATGTGATAAAATAATATTTATGTATAATAAACTTTAAAATTAGATAACTTTTTCGTAACAAGAAACTAAATTTAATAAACTCAAAGTTGAATAATCATTGATGAAATTTATCTTAAAAATTTATTTTCACTATCTAGCTTTCAATTTTAAGTAGGCGTTTGATCATGTAAATTAAAAATATATTCATTTTATTTGAAATTTTTAAAGTTGAAAATAGAGTTGAGTTGTATTGATCATAGTATTTTAGTTGATACTTAGAATTCAAATGTATTTTTAAAAAATATATATATAATGTGAAGATAAATTAAAAATAAAATTCTACGAAATTGGGGTTATTTTATGAAAGTAAATCAAAATTTATTTTTTTTGAAAAATAAATAAATTAAAAATTACAAAAAGTGAAATCATAAATAGTGAAAACATCTCTTGAGATGTTTTTAAAATTTTTAAATACAACTTCAAGTTATATTTGATTTATTTATAATCAAATAAATATTTTGAAATAAAGTAAAAACGTACATGAAATATAACGAATCTCACTCATAGCATTTTCTCTCCATTTATTTTCTTTTCCTTTTTTTATTTAATTCTTTTGTAGTCTAATTTTTTTAGATCAATTTTGTTTGCACACACCTCTATTAATTTCATGAAATACTAATATTTGTCTCTGGTGAAAAAATTAAATTTGAGATCTCATTGTGCTTAACTCACTTTGTTGAACCGCTAGGTCACACCCTTAAGTGCAATTATTATTACGTTTTTTCATCTCACTATTTATTTTTTGTCTTTTCTAAAATCTAAAAAATTCATAAAAAAATATGATCAAACACAACTAGAACTCCAACTCTAATTTTTTAGGCTCTCATGAGCAAACGCTTACTTAATATTAATTATTTATACATACTAATTAATTAAAAAATGACAATAAAATAAAATTTTCGGAGAAATTGTGATGTTAACCTGTACAAAAGATACGAAAATTAACTTTATGAATGTTTACTCTTCATCAAATATAACTTTAATGACGAAAATACAAATTAAAGTTAATTTTCTTATTTTTATACCAGTTAACACCATAATTACTCCGATAATCTCATTTTATTGTCATTTTGTAATTAAATATTTTATAATTAATTACTATATATAATTAATAAATAATTAATATTACTCATCAGCCTATTGAAATTTTGTGAAATTTCTTCACAGACAAAACTTATTGTTATTTCTCTCTTTCCTCTTTCCTTACTCATCAACCTTTTTCTCTCTGTTTCTTTCTTTTTCTTTTTTATTTAATTCTTTTGTAGTCTAACTTTTTTAGATCAATTTTGTTTGTATGCATCTCGATTAATTTCATAAATAAATACTAAATAATTTCTTTTCAGTATTTCATGAAATTGATCGAGATGTGCACAAACAAAATTGATCTAAAAAAGTTAGACCACAAAAGAATTAAATAAAAGAGGAAAAGAAAAGAAATGAAGAGAAAAGGCTATTGAGTAAAAATGGAGGGAAGAGAGAAGGGGCTTTGAGCTGTAGGTGACAAAAAAGTTTGAAAATGAGCTGTAAGTGACACAAGTCTTAATAATTGAGTGTAGGTGACAATTACTTTATTATGGATTAAGAAAGTTGAGTAAGTTTGAGAATAGCCCACAGGTTTTTAAATTTATACTTTGATCCAAATGTTAGTTAATATAACAGAAAATGGAGAAAAAAAGGCGTGTTTCCCTCTCTTCTCGTCCGTTGTTGTTTTCTCTCTCTTCACGACTATTACTGTTCATTGTTATTGCTGCTTTATTCATCATCTTCTACTTCATTATCATCATCTTCTACTTCATTATCATCTTCATCTTCTTCTTGTCGACCATTATTGTTGTTGTTGTTGTTACCGTTGCTATCTGACCAATTTCTTAGGTCAAATTTTGTTTCCTACATTACTTTTCACTTCGGCATTACTTCATAGGTGACTTTGGTAAGTAAAATTATGATTTTTAGTCGAATTTATCATCTGGGTACACAGCAACTACTATTTTTTCCAACAATGGATAGAATCCAATCATGAATCCAACATAAGTGCTCATAATTTAAACAGATCACTCATCTGTTGTATCATATTAGTAATCTGTTGCAATGGAAGACTCATATGTTGGATTTATATTTATGGTTCTATAGTGCCCGTAACATATATCGAATAAATGAGTAATATGTTGCAATATAAGAGTTATCTGTTACAATATAAGAGTTATCTGTTACAATATAAGAGTTATCTATTGCATCAGACTGATTATCTATTGCATCAGACTGACTATCTGTTGCAACAGATGAGTAATCTATTTGGAACAACACAAACCCAACAACTAACCAATATGTTTCAACTCTTGTTATTGCTACTGAATTCAAAATTATTCCTTACGTCCAATCGTCGACATGTTTGTTGAGAAGATAATAGACAGAATAAAAATTAAATATGAATTAAAACGTCAAAGCCGATCAAACATAATTTTTTTTATTAAATAAAAATAAATAAAAATATATAGACTAAAAGAAAAAAATAATCTAATTATTATTATTATTACTATTATTATTATTATTATTATTATTATTATCAGCCGATCAATCTTCAACCGATAGCAGCAGGGCCCTTCTCAACTTGCAGATCTCATGGAGCATCCTTGTTCTCACTGCTCCCAACTCCCATTGCAGGTCACGAACCTGCATTCGAAGTTCATTCACCACGTCTTGCAGAAAAGCAACGTCCCACACTAGATCAGCCATATCTAGAATACACATGAATTGAAAAAAACGTAAAAACAAAAGTAAAGAAAAGAATTCGAATGTAATATAAAATATACTACAAATTGGGTATATTTACACACAAAGCGAGAAAAAAACTTACCTGGGTCAGGAAAGAGAAAGTGGTGGAAGGTGTAATATGAAAGACAAGATGCAATAAATAAATAGAGTGTAGTTGAATGAACGATTGAGTAAGAAAGGACCTATTTAAAGAGAATTGAATTTGAATGAGTTAGGCAAAAAGGCGTGACTATTCACCTTCATTTATTAATTATATTTTTTATTACTGTGAAAAGTTATGACTTAATTAAATTAAGCAATATTGTAATAAATCATGACTTTTCAGCTTATTATTATTAATTAGTTCTTTTCGAGAATCATTTGTTTTGAGTTGTGACAACAAATTTTATATCTGTTGCATCAGATAACTCATTTATGAGAATAAATATATCATCTGTTGCATCAGATAACTCATTTATGAGAATAAATATATCATCTGTTGCAACAAATAGATTATTTGTTGCATCAAATAATCTATTTGTTTCAACAAATAATCTATCTTTTTTTTAAATTATCATCATATAAAAAAAGGGCAGCCCGGTGCACTAAAGCTACCGCTATGCGCGGTGTCCGGAAAAGGATCTCACCACAAGGGTGTATCGTACGCAGCCTTACCTTGCATTTCTGCCAGAGGATGTTTCCAAGACTTGAACCCGTGACCTCCTGGTCACATGGTAGCAACTTTGCCAGTTACTCCAAGGCTCCCCTTCAAAAATTATCATCATATCATTAATTCAAATTAGCTGACTTTTTTATTATATAAATTAAAAAATAAATTTAAAAATAAAAAAAAATTCTGTGAAAAGAAAGGGAGTTTATTTAATATTGACGCCAATTATTCAAATTAAATAACTATTTTTTTACTAACGTCATTTTTTTGTTGTGTTTATCATTTATTTCCTTATTTTTCTGTGAAAAGAAATGACTTAATTAAATCAAGCTGGTGAATTTCCTTCCCCCGCCGCACCTCCCTCCCTTCGTCGAGCCTTTACTTTAATGGTTGGGGAAAGCATTCCTTTATTTGAACTTGGTGGGCATTCATAGTCTTACAGGCCTGCTCTGGGGGCTTCTAGTACCGATATGAGTAGTGTGTGTATCCGAATTTTTATTATTGTGACAAGTCATGACTTTTCAGCTTATTATTATTAATTAGTTCTTAAATTTAAATAACCTTTTTCTCAATTTAAAAATCAAAGACACCTTTTTTTAATAACCGTTTCTCTAAAAAAATAATAACCATTTTTATTGAGTTGTGACAACACATTGTATATCTATTGCATCAGATAACCGATCTGTTGCAACAGATATACCATCTATTGCAACAAATCGACCATCTGTTTTAGGAGCATTTTTTATTTTTTCTAACAGTTGATTCATCAGTCGCAACAAATGGAAAATTTAATGTATTAGCAACATTGTTAAATGTGTTTAGACAAAAAGTCACGACTCTTCACCTTTTTCTTAATAATCATCATATAACTTAATTAATTCAATGTTGTGACTTTTTTTATTATTTAATAAATAAATAATTTTAAAAAATAAATTAAAAACAAAAATGATGAAAAGTCACAATCAGTTTTTAAAATTAAATAATCATTCTTTTACGGCTATAAATTGTGTTTATCATTCATTTTCTTATTATTTATTTACGAACCATTTTTCATATTAAATAATCGGAAAGTCGTGACTTTTCACCCTCTCAATAACAACAATAACCCTTTTTTTAATAATAATCATCTGTTACAACATATGATCCATCTATCGCATCAGATTAACTTCTGTTGCCACAAATTCTCAATTCCCGCCTCCAATCGTCCACATGTTGAGAATAAAGAATAAACAGAACGATAATCAAATATTAAATAAAAATTTAAATTTCAAGGTCGACCAAACATAAATTTTTGAATCCATTATATACAAATATATACAATAAAAAAACGTACCCTTCGGTAGACCCGGTATTAAAAAAAAATACACATGCTAAAAGAAAAAATATAACCTAATTATTATTACTAATATTATAATTATCATTATTATTAGTAGTATTAGTATTATTGTCATCCGGCAGCAGTAGGGCCCTAATCAACCTTGCTCTGAAGTCGCCCAAGTCCTTTCAGAGTTCATGAATCTAACTTTCAAGTTCCTGCAAGGACTAGAGATGAATCACCTTGTACAAATCTGGATCATCCATATCTAGAAGTGGAGTAGAATGAACAAGTAAGGAGGGACCTATTTATAAAGGATTGAATTCGAATGGGTTAGTCAAAAAGTCACAATTGTTCACCTCTTTTTAAATAAAAATGCTGACTTTTCAGCTTATGTAAATTAAAAAACGGATCTAAATATAGCATATTATATTTATTGTATTTCATAAATAAAAGAAAAATTCTTTAAAATAAATGTAACAAATGGGTAATCTGTCATAACAAATGTCTATAATTGTTTGACAATTTAAATAGATGTAGTATCTGTTGCAACTTTTTAGTCATCTGTTTATTCAATTTAAGTCATATATGAGCTAGGATGAATAAGGTGCATGCAGATGGATGGATCTACTTTCATGTGTAGGAGTTAAGTATTACTGATAAGGTCATCGGGGGAACACACACAAAGTACAATGTTTTTGTGAATGCAATTTTAACTGATTAGGCACTTATTATTCAAACAAGATCCTACATTATACAGTTAAGTTTGATAGGTTTGAATTGATAAGGCCGAGGGCCCCATGATGATGGTGTTGATACCCTGTTATGAATTACTAACGATTGTTGCTCATGTTTATGCGTGTCAAGTTTTGGTGTCATTGCAGAGATCCAATAGCAATTAGACTTAACTGTAAGTATGCATTGGACTCTGAGAAGGAATTTTAAGCCTCGCACTACATCAAACAAGAACGAAAAATCAATAAAAATTTCCTTGGCCCAAATTTATATGGAATGATTTTTTGAGAAGATGATTATACGCCAGAAGGAGACGAAGGAGAATGCCTACAAGGAAAAGGAGAGTTGATGAAAGATTATATCATCTGAGAGCTAATTAAAGTGGAAAAATAAGGTAGAAAAGAACTTCTAGCGAATCTGGGGGATGAAACTGAATTAGAACATGAGAAATCTGAATCAAGTGCAAATATGGAAATGTATTTAGTAATATAAATCTATTTATTGTTTCTCTGAAAGAAAAATAATGCAGATGGACACTTTGCTAAGGACCTGCGACTAGGAAGCATGGTAAGGATGATCACCTACATAGAAAATAGCAGAACACCAAGAAAGCAGCCTCGCGAGCATCGAGGGTTGAAATGATGTATAGTAAGTTAAAAAAACTTGCGCCAATACTAGCTACAGTTAAAATAGGGAACTAGGCGAAGGCGTCAATTTTTGAATTTTAAATTGCATCTTATGCCTTCTTGTTTGTGGTTTCGATTAGCTCCGCTACCATGAATTTGACCTGATCAGAACCACAAATAAGATTGAAAGACATATTGAGTATCATTAATCCCTTAGCAATATGTATATAATTGATTGTGTTTTCTTGCCTTAGTATGCTTTCAACTTATCTTGGAGAAGATCAGAGGTTTGTTGTAGTATGTGAATCTCAATAATTTTCAATCTTTCCTCCAACTTACTGATTATGTATTCAATTTTGTCGTTGCAATTGTTGAGGTATGTGTAGAGTTCTAGGTCTTTTGTGAGCTAGTCAACAAGGAATAATTTCTTCAAAGTTGTGGCATTGTAAAAGGCCTTCAGAAGACTTCCAGGATACTTTCTTCAGTAGGCTTAAATAATACATGTAGGGTTCGCTATTTTCTAGCGACGTTGTAGAATTTTGCATGGAAAATATCTTGTCCTCCATATGAGAGAAGAGTCATCAATAGAAAGGCAGAGAGATTAAGTTCATTTGAATTATGCACTAACTTGGGCAAAGGTTTTGATAGGGTAATGGGCCTGGAATTAAGTAACGTTTGATAGGCTTGGTAGAATCAGTTCAGATCAAACGTTACTGTAATATCCTGAATCTGGTACCTAGAATGCTACACGGTGCTCATGACCACGAAGGACCACAAGCTAACCCATGACTGATATATGTACCTGTATACTACATAATTTACTGTATAAATGTGGAAATAAAGGCTGAAAGGCCATGAGGTTCAAAATTGTAACATAACTGATAAAATATAACATCTAGATGGGGTATGGAATACCTAAAACAACTAAAATAAACTATCTGAACATAATAGTCTAAAAATATTGTAGTTTGAAAGCCTCTAAACTGTCTGAATAAGAAGTTGATGGGACATGTCCCCAACAAACTCCAACTACTGAAATAAACTAAGTACTGAAATTATAAAATAATGATCATGTCCTCCAAGGATGAGGACTCACTACTGACTCTAACTTCTGAGTACTGGAATGCTACTGATGCTCTAGAGCTCGTGCTTTTGAACCTATGGCGTAAAATAAAATACCATAGCGCAAATGTGTCAGTACGATTGAATATACTGGTTTACATGTGAGGTAGACTAAATGCAAAGGTTTTATACGCATGAACTATACTAACTGACTGGATAACATGAACATGAGAATACATGCATGAATACATAATAACTATAACTAAGTTCGTGAAAACATGATTACTGAGTCTGAGTACTGATAACATAAGATACTGATAACTGGTATAACTGAAATAACTGATACTGTACAATAGTATCTGACAGTCTAGGCTCTGATGGAACTAGCTAAGTTTTGTATTTTTTATGCCAATGTTGGTGACTGGAGATAACTCTCTTCAATTATTCCTGGGATGGGAGGGAGTAGGTCTTGCTTCATATTTGTTAATTCATTTCTGGTTTACACGACTTCAGGCAGATAAAGCAGCTATAAAAGCTATGCTTGTCAATCGAGTAGGTGATTTTGGATTAGCTCCTAGGATTTTGTGAGTTGACTGTTTCTGACAGTCCTGAAAGCTGAAGAACTATCTGAGTTCTTTTACTGAAATTGAGACTGAAACTGTAACTGTAGGAAGTAGTCATCTAACCAACGTGCCTAAATAAAGCAATATAGCTAGGTTGGGGTCCAATCTGTAACCCTAATTGGAAGGGTTTTAATATCGCACCACTGATAAAGATAAGTTGTGGTGACCCTCATCTGATAATATCCCCAAAAGAGAATGGTGGGACCCTTATCTAACAGTGTTTATCCACCTCATCAGCCCTCATCTATTAGTGTTGATGTCTCAACCAATGTTGGCTATATAGTTCTGGAATGTAAGATTGCTTCTAAGGATCACACCCTCAACTATCAAGATGTGTCCTTATCCTTGGGTTCACTCAGTGCTAAATCCTACTCCTATCTGAATAGACACTGAACATGATTAACTGAATTGAACTAGACTGAGTTCATTGAGTTTCGTTGACTGACGAAATACTACTGAGATTACTGAAGTACTGAGCTTTGTGAGATTACTGGGATTACTGAGTTTACTGAGTTTTCCTGATTCATATGACTGACTGAATTCTAATGAACATGGCTTGACTGAGGATATCGTGAAAACATGACACTAGCTCTAGGCACACAGATAAATTGTCAGGTACAAGTACCCTCAGGACTCGATAGAAGGAAACTGACAAGGCGTGATATCCTTGAATACATGACCAACATCAACAATCCATAATACAATAAGTTGGAGATTTCATGAGGTACATGGTTATCACAAACTTATACATGAATAGGATTGCATGTAAAAATGGTATAATTTCATAAGGCTAATTCATGAGCAATCCAACAAACATTTACAAAGCACATTTATAGCATGAGAGTCCTTTGAACATAAAGGTAAAACATGAATCCATCACTTAAGTCACAATTGAACTATATTACATGATTTCTAGTCTTCTAGGCATTTTATCAAACACCTTACATGCACCACTTAGGGCAGGGAATAGGTATAATCATCAATTTACACATCATAAACCACTTAATTCATGGATTTAAAATCATATACTAAAGTAATTTCATCAAAACACATAAAGATTCTAACTTGGGAATCACACAACAACAATCACATAAACATAATCAACCCACAACATAATATTTATAATACATGATTTAAAACTTGAGTCTGGGGCTTCATGGATGAAAGGAATCCATGAATGAACACTATGCATACCTGAGTTAGTGAATTTGGAAGGATTGATGGAGAGTTCTTGTGATTTGGCCCTTGGTTTGAGAGCTAGGGTTCTTGTTCTTGAGTAGAGTTGATTTTAATTTGAGAGACTAATGAAAAAGTGAGCAAATAGTGCACTCTTAGGGTTAAATCCCATGATTGGGCAGAATTGAAGTCATGGGAAAAGACTAAACGGCCCCAGAGATTTAATATCGCAAAAACTAGAAAATTCCTAATTTTTATCCTTAGCGCGACGCGCCACTATCGCGCAAAGCCACTGGAACTGGACAATTGAGAATCTGTATGGTGGCACAATGCGGAGCTATCGCATTGCCACTTTGTTTATGACCTGAAAGTTTGGCGCGATGCGGAGACATCGCGGAGATTCAATGAAAAAGGACAATTGTGATCTGGGCCTTTGGCGTGATGCGCCACTATCACGGAGAAACACTGAAAATTGACAATTGCCATTTAACCTGGCTCTGCGATGCGCTGATGGCTTAGGTGATACACTGTGTCACTAAAAAGGTTCTAACTCTTCGCCCGGGTGTCGAATTTGGGCGAATTTTGTATTAATGGAAAGCTTATTCAATTTCCCATATGAATAAAAGTGAAAATCTTGAAAATACCATATGTATAAAAGTGAATTCATTATTAAAACAAGTTTTTTACATTTTTGGGACAAATTTGAGCTAGGTAGAAATACGGGGGATTACAGTTACGCATTTAAGGCTAATTGAACTATCAAATTCTTTGAAGGTTTGTCGAGCAAGTTGAATTGAACAACGCTCAATAAAAGTGAGTTGTTCAACTGTTGGGACCACAGTTTGGGTGTGCATCAACACATTTTGACCTAAATCAAACATAGCGAACCCTACATGTATCATTTAATCCTATTGAAGAAAGTGTTTTGGAAGCCTTCTGAAGGCCTTTTACAATACCACAACTTCAAAAAAAGGGTTCCTCATTGAAAAGCTTGTAAAAGACCAAGAACTCTACATCGACCTCAACGACAAGATTGAATACAGAATTAACAAGTTGGAGACAACCTTGAAATATAGCGGGATTCACATACTACAACAAGCCTCTAATCTTCTCCAAGATATGTTGAAAGCATGTTAATGCTAGAAAACACAATCAATTATGTACGTATTGCTAAGGGATTAATGATACTCAATCTGCCTTTCAATTTTATTTATGATTTCGATCAGGTCAAATCAATAGCAGTGGACCTAATCGGAACCACAAACAATAAGGCATGGAATGCAATTTAAAATTTAAAAATTTATGCTTTGCTTAGATTCCTTATTTTAACTGCAACTGTTATTGGCACAAGATTTCTCGACTTATTATAAATTATTTCAACTCTCGAGGCTGCTTTCTTGGTGTTCTGCTATTTTCTGTGTAGGTGATCATTCCGACCACGCTACCTAGTCACAGCTCCCTAGAAAAGAGACCATTTGCACTATTTTTCTGAAAAACAACAGACGAATTTTTCATTACTGGATATACTTTCATATTTTCACTTAATTTAGATATCTCATGTTCTAAGTCAGTTTCATCGGCCAGATTCGCCAGAAGTTCCTTTCTACCCTATGTTTCCTCTTCAATTAGCTCTCAGATGATATAATCTTTCATCAACCCTTATTTTCCCTCTCAGGCATTCTCCTACCGTACCTTATAGCATATAATCATCACCCCGAGCTACCCAACCATATAAATTTAGGCTAGAGCAATAACTATATTGATTTTCCTTTTTGGTTGAAGTAGTGGGAGGCTTTGAAAGCCCTCTCAGAGTCCAATGCACCCTAAAAGTTAGTCCAATAATTATTGAATATCTTTACAATGACACCAAAATAAGATCCCGTCATAATGCTTGACACATAAACATGAGCAACAACCAACATTAAATCTTAACAGGGTATCAGAACCATATTATGGTCCCTCAGCCTTATCAGTTCAAACCTATCAAACTTAACAGTAAAATTATAAATATCTTGTTTGAATGATCAATGACTAAATGGTAAAAATAGCATTCACAAAATCAGTGTACTCTATGTGTATTTTCACGATAACATTATCAGTAATACATACCTCCCACATATGAAGTGGTTTCATCTACAAGCAACTTATTTCTCTGAATCCATCTTTACTGTAGCCTCTTGTATTGGTCGGACAAAAGTTGATCAACATTCAGTTCCTTATATCTATAAAAAAGAGAAAAAAATTGATATCAAACAAGAGAAGAACAGAAAGAACAATATCCATCTGTTGCAATAGATGTGGAGGCTGTTGAAATACATCAAACCAGCCTTGCTAGTGGTTTGATTTGTTCCATCAGTTATTTCGTCTGTTGCAACATCAACAACAGCATAAACTACAAAGAAACAACAAATAAAAAATATCAACAACAAAGAAACAACTTCATTTATTCCAACAACTTCAACAACATCATCAACAATAAAGAAGAAACATCCTTTGTTCCAACACCATCAATAACACAACACCAAAATTTCAACATCACCAACCCCACAAACAACATCAACAACAAAGAAACAAACAAAATGCATACAAAAAAATGATACTGCCAACAAGGCTTTTAAATTTCTCCCAACAGATAACTTTTTACACATATTATAATAAAAATTCTCGATTCATTTATTCAACACTTAAAAGTTCTTTCAAATTTTTTAAACAAATATGATATGGGTAAATAATAATTAAATAAATAAAATAGATATAAATAAATTGCAAATAAGAAGACGAGAAATGAAAGAGCAATAGTGAATCATACCTTACCTGCAAAGTCAAAAGGGGATCAAAACAATAATTTCATTTGAGAAAAGATATGGATCAGTTTAGATTCAAAAGGATCTTTATGAGAAAGAGGAGAGAGAAAAAAGAAAAAAAAATTGTGATAACCCTAAAAAAAAAAGAAAAAAAATATGATAGATGAATAAAATAAATTTAGGGCCGAAGGAGAGATGAGATAATTCTAGATGTAGACATGAGTTTAAATATCCATTAATATTCATTAATAACTTGAGGGGCACGAGGAAGACGGGTGACATTGAAAAGACAAGATAAGACTACTCAATTAGATTTTTGAGTTATCCAAGAAATATTTTTACCACCTTTAGTAGTACTATTTTATCAATCTTTCTTCTTTTGGATAGAAGCTTACTTTAAAATTAAAAGAAAAAAATATTTTCAAAAAGATATGTCATCTATTGCAACAAATATCAATATCTGTTTGAAAAAATTCAACAACTCAGTCATCTGTAACAACAGATGTAAATGTCCATTTGGTAATTAAATCGGATATTTCGTCTGTTAAAACAGATCTCAATATCTGTTTAAAATTTTCCAATAGCCCAGTCAGTTGTCACAACGGATGCAAATGTCTATTTGATAATTAAATCAGATATGTCATCTGTTGCAATAGATATGAATATTTGTTTGAAAATTTCCAACAGCTCAGTAGTTTGTTGCAACAGATTTTATTACAATTGATTTAGGCAGAACTAGGGATTCATAGTAGGGGTGTTCACGGATCGGTTTGGGTTGGTTATTAGTCAAAACCATAATCAAACCAACTTAGTCGGTTTTTAAATTTCTAAAACCAAACCAAACCAACATAAAAAAAAATAACCGTCGGTTTGGTTCTTGTCAGTTTAGTTCGGTTCGGTTAGATTCGATTTTTCAACTTATAACTTTAGTTAATGATAAAAGTTGAATTTTTTCTTAAAAGAATTCAATCCAACATATGAGATGTCAACCGAGTGTTGTTCCTCAACCTTGAAACTAAGATGTCAATTTAGTGTTATACTTAGGCAAAGCCATGAACAACACCATATGAACGCTTCTATAAAAGTATTTAGAAACTACATATAAGAGAATGATATGATAAACCCCCCAAAAGGTAAACACATAATATTTTTTGCATAATAGAGACAAAAAAGAAAGTTCAAAACTAGTGATTATCTATAGTCTAATAAAACTCACCTATAAAATCTCATAGACGACAAGATAATTTTACAATTAGTATCATTTGTCATTCAAAGTACGAAAATCATATAGAATCTCATAACGTACCATCAACTAGATGGAGACATATGACTAAAAGTGATATGACTAAAGTTAAATTCATGATTAAAATTTAAAATATAAAAAATACTTATATTTTATTTATAAATAATATATAAACAATTTATATATGCATATGTATGTATGTGTGTATACATATATATACATGTATATATATGTGTATATATATATATATAATTTTTATCGGTTCGATTTGGTTATTTTCTCGGTTATTTTAGAGTAAAACCAAACCAAATAAGTATCGATTTTAAAAATTTAAAACCAAACCAAAACTAACCAAATGTCGGTTTTTTTAATCGGTTTGGTTTGGTTCGCAGTTCGGTTTGGTTTTTAACCAAACTATGAACACCCCTAGTTCATAGGGTCAACTACAATATCAATTGAGTCTTTACAATTGCATGGTGTTGGTATTGTGTTCATCTGGACCCGAGGCATCGATCAATCACTCTGAGTTGATAAGATTCTCATTAACTTAATGTTAAGCTAGTACCTAAATTGGTTAAGGTAGAATTAGGGATGAGTTTATAGGGTCAACTACAACATCAATTGAGTCTTTGCAATTGTATGGTGTTGGTATTACGTTCATCTCGACCTGAGTCATCGATCAATCACTCTGAGTTGAAAAG
Organism: Capsicum annuum; assembly: GCF_002878395.1. Classification (NCBI taxonomy): domain Eukaryota; kingdom Viridiplantae; phylum Streptophyta; class Magnoliopsida; order Solanales; family Solanaceae; genus Capsicum; species Capsicum annuum. Next base: position 210,152,173 of record NC_061114.1, read on the forward strand.
ATTCTCATTAAATTAATGTTAAGCTAGTACCTAAATTGATTTGATTAGAACTAGGGATAAGTTCATAGGGTCAACTACAACATCAATTGAGTCTGTGCAATTACATGGTATTGGTATTGCGTTTATCTCGACCCGAGTAGTCGATCGATCATTCTGAGCTAAAAAAATTCCCATTAACTTAATGTTAAGATAGTACCTAAATTTATTTAGGTAGAACTAGGAATGAGTTCATAGGGTCAACTATAACTTTAATTGAGTCTTTGCAATTGCATAGTGTTGGTATTACGTTCATCCCGACCCGAGTCGTCGATTGATCACTCTAAGTTGAAAAGATTCTCATTAACTTAATGTTAAGCTAGTACCTAATTTGATTTAGGTAGAACTAGGTATAAGTTCATAGGGTCAACTACAACTTTAATTGAGTCTTTGCAATTGCATAGTATTGGTATTGCATTCATCCCGACCCGAGTCGTCGATCATCACTCTCAGTTAAAAAGATTTTCATTAACTTAATTTTAAGCTAGTACCTAAATTGATTTATGTATAACTAGGGATGAGTTCATAGGGTCAATTACACCTTCAATTGAGCCTTTGCAATTGCATGGTGTTGGTATTGCGTTTATGTCAACCCGAGTCGTCGATAAATCACTCTAAGTTGAAAATATTCTCATTAACTTAATGCTAAGCTAGTACCTAAATTGATTTAGGTAGAACTAGGGATAAGTTCATAGGGTCAACTACAACTTTAATTGAGTCTTTGCAATTATATGGTATTGGTATTGTATTCATCTCGACCCGAGTCGTCGATCGATCACTCTGAGTTAAAAAGATTATCATTAACTTAATGCTAAGCTAGTACCTAAATTGATTTTGATAGAACAAGGGATGAATTCATAGGGTCAACTACAACTTCAGTTGAGTCTTTGTAATTGCATGGTGTTGGTATTGCGTTCATCCAAACTCGAGTCGTCGATTGATCACTCTGAGTTGAAAAGAATCTCATTAACTTATATTTTAAAAACTATATCTTTTCAAATTTTAAAAATTAATTAAGATCTATTCGGACCAAATTAATAATTTCAAAACTTGTCGTTCTTTTCCAAAATTAAAAATCAACCCATACAAATCATCCATTTGTGGGAAAAACTTTTCCTCATTTCAAATCTCAAGTTCTCACTCTTCTCTCTTTCTCTCTCAACAATACATACAACAACTACTCAAAATATTGCTCAACCCTTTAAAACAAATCAATTTTCTTCCCATTTCCGACCACATAGTTGTTATTTTCGACTTCATTCTCGCTTGTATCTATCGTTTTCTCTGTCTTCGCAGGTAACAGAGTTAGAGATGAGTTTTACATTTGTTCTTTATTCTAAAAATTAGGGCTTTTTAGTTAGTGATAAAAAAAGACTTTTAGTTGTATTATCTTCGAGAATGGGTTAATATTTTTGAGTTTTGATGCTAAAAACATAGGAAGCACTCGAGAAAACTCTAGTTTTTGTCGCAGTATTTTGTTGACTATCATGGTATTATTGGATGATGTTTGTGGTGTTGTTGGTGGTGTCGGTATTTATGATTTTGGTGGTGGTATCGGTGGTCTTGGTGTTGGTATTAGTGGCATTGGTGGTAGTGTTGGCGGTCTTGGTGGTCTTGGTGTTGGTATTGGTGGCATTGGTAGTTGTGTTGGAAGTCTTGGTATTGTTGCTGGTATTGGTGGCATTGGTCATGGTCTTGGTGGCATTGGTCGTGGTCTTGGTGGCATTGGTGATGGTATTGATTATGGTGTTGGTGGCGGTCTTGGTGGTCCATCTTTTGCAATAGGTGAAAGATCTGTTGACAGATATTAAAAAGGTCTTCAAACAGATTCCCCATCTATTTCAATTGATGGATTATCCGTTGGAGTATTTTTTTTATAATGTGACGTATAATAATTTATTGAAATTTTTCTTACTTTTTTTTTAAAATATTATACAAACATCAAATGTAATGTATTTTTTGTTTTTCTGTTGTTTGTAGTTAAAATATGTCTCCCAAAAGAAAAGAAAATAAATGTGGATCAACTTCTGAACATCCAACAAAAAAGGCTAGAATACAGATAGATTCGGAGAAACTTCCTGAACAATCTCTGTAGACACGTGATTTTTTACCCTCCCCAAGTTTAATATATATATTTTTCGATATTAAATATTTATATTTGGTCTAATATTATTTAAATTCTTATTTTATTTCAATAAATTTTTAGTTAAAAAAAAAAGTTGATTTTGTGATGTTTAGTTTTATTTTATTCTAACTTTTTTTCTTATATAATACAAAAAATTTTAAAAAAATATTTTCTTTTAAATTTTAAACAAATAAGTTAGTATTTTTAGTACTATCTTAATTATATTTATTTTAACTATTTTTAAACTTTTATTATTATTTTTAAATATTAAAATTAATTAGTTATTATTATATTATTTTTATTTTTATTATTATTTTATTTATTTATTTATTATTTTATTTGTTATTATCATTGTCTTCTTTTAAAAAAAAAAAATCTATCTTATCCAAAACTACTCCAACCACCCCCACTTTTACCTCCAACTCCCTCAACTTCCCCCCTCCTACATCTCTATATAACAATACACACAACAAAGACATAGAGGAGAAAAAAGGAGAACACAGGAAAAAATTTAAAAGAAAGGAGACAAACCAAACACTCAGAAACAGAAGAAACCAAGAAAAAAAAACAAGGAACAAAAAGGAAAAAGGAAAAAGGAAGAACAAGACAAAACACAAAAAAAAAAAAGGAAAAACAAGCAAACAGTGGAGAAAAGAAAAGGAAGAAACATACGCAGCAGAAAAAAAAAAGAGTTTGGGGTCTCCGAGTTGAGTTTTCGGTGACGGTGTTTGCTCCTTTACTTGATTTAATTTATCATACAGATTCTTATCACATTTGTACTATTATTTTATAGGCTTTTGTTGTGAATCGAAGCCTGAATGAAATTATTTTAATGGCTTTTTATGTTAATTCATGCCTAGTTTATTACTTTTATACATGTAGTTCGTGCTTTACATGTCATTTTAAAATTCGTTTGCCGATCTAAAATAATGTTAGTTAGGTTTTTTTTTTATTATTTTAAATGAGATAATCTTAAAGTTATTAATGTTAAAAATATGAAGTTATGTTTGGTTGATATGCTATTAGTGCGTAGTTGTGTTATAAACTTCTCTTTATAATTCATGCATGCATGTGGAGCAAACACTGTGGTCAGTTTCCTACCACAAAATGCGTTGATCGAGGAACGGAGGATTAGTCTCACGGCTACCGGCTGTGGGGATACCTTGGGAAACTAAAAAAAAAAAACTCATTCATGCATGCATGTAAAAACTAAAAAAAATAATACTAAAAGGAAGAAGAAGTTAGAAAGGTAGGAAAAATAGAAAGAATAGAAAGAAAAGATATAGAAAAATAGTTTCACGCGTAAAAAAAAAAAAAGGAAAGATTGTATTTCGGAGTTTCGAAGTCTCCGTTTGCTATTTCGAGTTCACAGATTTGAAAATTAGATTCCTTCGCTTTTTATTATTTTTTTATTTTATTATTATTATTATTATTATTATTTTAATTGATTCGTCATTATTGTTAAATCTTAATAATTACTTTGTTAAAATTAATCAATTGCCTAATTGTATTTTACTTAAGGTTAAATGATATTTCAAAGAAGCAAGTTATTTAACATTAGACAATTTGCTAGATATTTTTAAAATATTTCGTCTCAATTAAGAATGTGGCGTACACATCTTTTTGAGACATTTAAAATTCAAGGATGCAATAATGCATCTTGATAAATATTTTTCTAGAAATTAATTTTCACTAATTTATTTAATATAAAAGACGCAGACAACTATTTTCGACATAATAAAATGAGTGAATTTAGGCCTTAACATAATTTAATAAAATAATTTAAGTCAAGTTAAGTCAATAAAAACGATCGTTCTAGAACCACGAGACTCGAGGGGTGCCTCATACGTTCCCCTCGGTCAATAGAATTCCTTACCCGATCTTCTGTTTTCGTAGACCAAATAAGAGTCATTTCCTTTTGATTAGGGATTCAAAAAAAGGTGACTTGGAACATCATAACTCAATTTCAAGTGGCGACTCTGTTAATAAACTAATCCCTATTCAATACCGTCGCTTTAATTAGAAAAACCCTTTGACTCCAACCCTCGGACGAAAAAGAGGAGCTGAGGAAAGTGAGAACTCCTTCTCACCAATGGGGTATGAATTAATATCGAAATCCCATCATGATCCTATCAAAACAATTAATATTAACAAGTTTTGAGTTGTGATGCTGATAGATGACCTTGCAGAAGTAACCGGTGATCTTGTACTTAAATGCCTGTTGGGGAAAGGTTTTGATGAATTTGTATTATGAAGAATGAAATCATAGATGGACTTTTTAAGAGGAGCTACTTTGCATACTTTCTTAAGCTGTCTGAGGACCACACTCTCCATTTCCAAATGAGCATGGTATATGTTCTTCTCAAGCGTAGGATCAAGTATGTGGTGGGTGATAAAGATTCGACAGAGGGGAGCAAAAAGATGGATGAAATCTGGATCAACTACTATGGCATGCCGGTTTTTTTTTGTTATTGAAAGAGTTTGCCATAGTGACGGGCTTGAGATGTGATCATCCAGAAAAACCACTCATTAAGGAAACACCCCACAAAAGGTCCAACAAACGGAAGAAAAAAAAAGATGGGTTGTTGGGCATTATTGGATGTAGCTACAAAGCGGGGAATTTGATAGCAGATCTCGAGGATAAAACCAAACCAAAGCAGTACAGGGAGAAATTATTCTTAGTTTGGTTTGTCCATTCCGTTATATAGGCAAGAGACGTCAGGAAAATCATAGATGATGCTTTGTTGGCGCTTACTGATGATTTTCAGAAATTCAACAATTATCCTTGGGGATATGACAGCTACTACTTGATTGACAAGTATTTAGTGACAAAGCTATCCCTAGGAATGATTACATTATACAGCTTTCCTTGGGCTATCAGGATAAAATTAATCACTATTTTTACTCATCCATTAATTTATATTAAATATAGTTATTATGACTTTTTTTCCTTTGCTTCCTGTTTATATTCTTTAGGTTTGGCCATTTGAAGTCATTCCTCCCCTCCAAAAGTAGTTCAAGGATTATTCGAATAAGATTTTTCATCCAAGGATCCTTAGGTGGTTGGTTGCAAAGAGCAACAAAAAAATTAAGGAGGCTGATCTCTTTAACCCTCTGGATGATACAGTACGTCTTCTTTCAACTAAAATAATTTACAAAAAAGAAATATAGTAAAACAGATATGTCATCTATTGTGACAAATGGGTCATCTGTTGTAATAAATTACCCATCAACTGCAACTGGTACGACAGATGGGTAATCTGTTGCAATTGACAATCTAATTTTGCAACAGATTAACCATTTGGTGCTCTGGTTCATTAAACTCAACTCAACATATTACTCATCTACTGTAAATTATGCAACAGATGGGTAATCATTATAACATATTATCAATTTGTTGCGACATACAGATCAGCTGTTACGGTAGATAGATCAACTGTTGCATGAGTTGGTTGTGTTAACATGTAACCTAACTGACTACAAATTATTATTATATGATTTAAATGCCTTCTGTCTTTTTTTATAGGTTGTATATCCTTGGATCGTGCCTACTGAGCAGGAGTTGGGGATGAATTCTTTTATTACTCTAGGTCTTATTGATACAACGGCAGACCCAATGATGGAGTTAATAAAGAAGGAATTTGCTAGAGCAATAGCCATAAGAAGAGCAGTTAGGCAAGGTCAGCCTAATATTGAAGCTCTTCAGGACCAACCTACTCCAACATATCCGGGTGCTTCGTTTGGAGGGTGTTACTGGCGGAGTTGTAGATGGTGGTGGCAGCCATCCTGATGTTGTTGCTGCTGCTAGTCGTGATTATGAGCATGCTGGTGCTCAGGAAAAACTAAATATGTTTGAAACTAAATATGTTTGAAAACACCCCTTGCACAGGTCACTCTTACCCTAACACCGGTCCTTCCCACACTTACAGTGGTCCCTCTCACTCCTTTTCACTCTCATGTTCTCATTGCAAATGCAAAATGTGCAAGGATAGAGAGGATAAACTCCTTGAAAAACTAGATGCTATTGCTGATGATGTCGAGGAGTTGAAATCCAAGAGGGGTGTCATACTTTCTAAGAAGGTGAGGGATCCATACACTCCTACAGTGGCGGTTAAGAGGGAGAGAAAAAACATTAGCCAAATACTCTCCATTCTGAAAACAGAAATAATTACAGCTCATCCCGCTTCAAGAGTTTTTAAAGTTCAGGGGCCGCTAAAGAAAGTGGACATATATGTGGCACCTGGGGACGAAGAAAAGAAGAAACTGGAAAAAATAATGACTGACGAGATAAAACCTCCACAAGAATACACCATGCATTTATTTGTCGCCCGAGACTTCATGAGTATGACAAATATGCATAAGTTTTATGTGGACAATGTAAGTTTGCTTTTGCTAACCTAGCATTCCAATCTAATCCATAAAAGAGAATCTACGCAATAGATGTGTAATCTGTTGCAACAGCTGGGTATTCTGTTACAACATAATACACAACTGTTGCATAAGTTGTGTTAGTTGGGTAATCTGTGAATTGATTCAGAGAACCCTCTGCAATAGAATCCTTTCACTGTGTTTTTATTCTTTACAATTACTAACCTATTTAAAATTATCTTCTTATATCATGTACGTGAGGAGCAGGCAATTAGCATACCCGGATGCTTATAATGCTGCCGATAGGATAATGGACCTCAACTTCTACAATAATTTCAAGAATATGTACGATACTTTCCGTAGGCAAGCTACTCCCGATGTCCAGGAATTTGATCAATTAGTTTCTACGTTCAAACGGGATGAAGACATGATTAACTATGTTAGAGGGAAGAGATCATATCCACACGGGAAGAGCTGGACTAAGGCAAAGAGAATTCGTGCAGTCATGAACGTGGAAGTCAAACATTTTCTCATTGTTGAGATACTACTCAATGAGGGAAATATTAAGGTTTATGACTGCAACTTACCTCTCTTCAAGGAGGCCACACTTTTAACCCACATGCAGCCACTCTTGAAGTTGTTCCCCAAGTTGTTTACGCAGAGTAAAAAGATGGATCGTTTTCCTGTGAAAGTCTTGATAAAAAAATTATGAGATTTTTAAGGTCAAAATAAGAACATCCACCTTCAAAAAAATAAAATCGGTGTCGCGTGTGGGTCGTACTCGCTTGCATACATCGAGTTTTTGCTAACCGTCATAAAAATGACAAGTATGTGCATTGCCATTGTGAAAAAGATGCAAGAGGTATGGGCTTATAGCGTACTAACTAAATGGTTGTAGCTCGTATATAAAGAAGACTATGTACAAAGACAGATAGGAAAACGATAATAATTTTTTATTTCAAGTCACTTCACTTTACATGTAGTGGCAAATTTTTATATCTGACGAAAGTTAAATTTTTATAATGCAACAGATTTTCTATCTATTATAACAGATATCATACCTTTTGTGACAGATTGATTATTTGTTGCAATAGGTTGGCCATCTGTTGATATTTCTATTTTTCTGTCGCAACAGATATACAATCTATTACAACATATAATCTATCTGTTGTAACTGATAGGTAATCTATTGGAACAAATCAAAAAAGTAGAAAGACATGCTATATAATTTCCAGCAGATGACCTACATGCTGCAACATATGTCTAAATTTATTTGATAAGATATGTCATATGTCATAGAAGATGTATTATCTATTGCGATATTTCAATATAGTATTCCATTTCAATTAATAAGTTCAAAATTAAGGATTAAATTATATTCATAGACAACATAAAATAAATCAAAGCCTTCGAAAATTACATGAAATAACTCAACAAATAAGTGAAATGTAAAAACATTATTATAGGTACAAATGATCTACTCTATAAATAAATCAACAAGTTAACCAAGGAAGATAGGTTATTACATTAACAAACTCAAGCTATAAATATCTACTCAATATGGACAAGTTGTTCTTCATCCTGTGCTACGAAATTCGACTTTAGTCATCGTGGATCTTTAAAGTCTCTTGCATTCGATTTCTGAGATTTTGCTTCTCCGTATTTCCATAAAGGAGCATCATATATTTTGCGGAGTAATCCGACATCAATTCCATCATTTGGTACTAGTAATCCATCACTCAAATACTCGGTGTAAGCGGCAACAAAAAGACCGCAATCCCTTCATTTTAAATAAATAGATAGTCCATATCTTGTAGTTCATGTAAGCGTTGTGAAATTAATAAAATGAAATTAAATCATGATACTTATAATTACAGGATACCAATGATTTATTGAGTAATTCCTTCAACATATTACACATCAAATGAATTACCCATTTTATCCCGGTATTCTTCAATCATCGACCAATCAGTACGAACCTTTTGATCCAAAAAACCACTCATATCAAGGCAAGTAGGCAATATTTTAGCCAGCTTTTGTATCTAATACGACGGCCCAAAACATCTCCTTCGCGACATCGAGTTATAAACTCGGATGAGCCTCTCTTTTAAAACGACAACAACCAACACCCAATAGAATTCATCACCATAATTAATTGGGATGTACACTTCATCAACTAAATACTAAGGTAAGCCAGCTAGAATGCTAAAACCTTTGATGATGTTGATTGAGCATTCCTCATTTCGAAAAACTTCCAGCTGCTGTTGACAATACCTATCATAGGCATTATTGATGTAAACTTTGTATAAATAATTACCTGTCGTGTATCTGTATTGTTCTTCTGATTGTAACTTGGCATTCTTTCAAAGGTAGTAAAAAATGGCATCGATGGTGCTGCTCATATTATCAAACATTTCAGATTACACGACAAAAAAATTAATACACAAATGCAATTAAATAAAGTATTAATTAATAGTAATACGTATGACAATTAAACCTCATCATTCCAGCAAGTTTAGGGATGTGACATCAAATAGAACCAATTCTTCATTCCAGAATATGCAACAACACAGTCGAACATATCAAAACCAAGACTCGATTCGTTCACTTTGTAGTGTTCGTCATTTTATTTTCTACATGATAATTTATATATGTTAATGTCATATTTTTACAACAAGAATTGTATAAATCAATATCTTTAAAATTGATTTATGTACCTGCCGGCATGATGCTTTAACAACCCATCGGCAATCCATTTTGAATAGTCGTTGATCAACTTTATTAGTTTCTTTGGAGCCTTGTCCGAGATGTTGAACCCTTCAAACAGGTAATTCTTTCATTCTCCCGAACTGACAGGCTCCACTTTTTCTTCTTCTCTGGAAGTAATTGATGGATTATCAATTGTGATATTATGCTCTTTAGCAATAGCTTCTACTGTGACGTCCACCTGGAAAGCCAGAATTATCAATGCTAATTACAGATATACAACAGATTGTCTATCTGTTACAACAGATGAGTCTTATGTTGCAACAGATGGATCATCTGTTGGGAAAAAATTGAATAGGTAAAATAAAGCGGTACGATAATGTCGAACAAATGACCCATCTGTTGCAACATAAAACTCATCTGTTGGTAGAAATTAAAACAGTATAAAAATCTGTTTGATTTGCTAAAATAGACGGACATCTATTGCAACAGATAACGCATCTGATGCAACAGGTTAGACAACAGTTGCAACAGATGTATATACCTGTTTGATAATTTTTAGCAAATATATCATCTGTTGAAACAGATATGTACCTGTTTGTTTGTTCGAACAGATGATATACATTCACCTTCTTCAGCTCATGTTGGTCTCTGTGGCCCTTGTACATTGAACAGTGGTGCAAGACAAAGACAGAGGCATTGTAATTTTACTTTTTTCAATGCTTGATGATGCCTTCGAAATATCTTTCCTTCTCCTCTTAGACACCTTGATCTCTAGTGGAGTGTATAGATATGAAATCATTTTTGATGGAATGACACCCCTTTTAGATATCATTTTCTTTACAGAAAAAGTTAGTACATTAATAGCATTAATCACTCCATCATGTTTCGCCTTGCGGTCTTGACATTTGCATGCAGAACATTTGCTGGAAGTGGCAAAATCTGTATAACCAGTATGATCATAATCATAATAATTTATTATTTCAAAAACTGTAAGAGGAGCATCATTAGCCCCAACAGCAGCACCACTACCACTACCACTACCATCATCAACAACAACAAGCCCACCCTCCAAAATTATTTTTCTTGTGATGGTTGTTGTTCCAAATAATTTTATTTTTATTCTATGAACGACCTTAGGCTCCAATAAAGTTTGCACATAACGTAAAGTAAGAAAAATGGCATCTTCAACTCTCGATTGGTCAGAACAAACCACAGATGGATAATCTAAAATAAATCAGTACATATATTAGAATGATGATGAAATCATTTAAAATAATCATTAATTAAAATAAAAACTTGATTAGAATTAGACTTACTGCTTCCTTTGGGGGATTGAAAAGATCAAGAAATTTTACATTTTTATCAATTTTGACCGACAACCATCTCAGGATTCTTGGACAGGAAACTTCTTCTTGGTAGTTCACTTGTTGTCTCAAATAATAAATGGCTTCAAATGCCCAAGCCTATAATATAACACCAACAAATCAAAAGCATTATTGAATAAAAAAATAAATCATATCATAATAAAAGAAATATTTACCATGAAAGCCCATGGAAAGCCATATAAGTTGACTATCTTTGGCGTTAACGAAGTCAATAAATATTTAACAGTCATTTTGAAGCTTTCACAACCCCAAGGATAGTTGTTAAATGTCTCAAGATCCTCGGAGAGATTTATTAAATCGAGGCTTATGTTGTTGTTAACGTCTCTCGCCCAAAAGAATATTATGTACAAACCAAACCAAGCACAATGATTGTTTGTGCTTCTTTGAAAGTCTTTTACCTTTCAACTCTTCTATCAAAGTTTTATTTTTGAAGCTTGGACCAATAATGGACACCAGGTCATCACGATCACTCGACTTGCCTATTCCTTTTTTGGGTATGCGGGGTGCTTTTTTAGGTTAGAGTAGGTATAACTTGAGAAGGAGAAGGAGGATAATATTTTAGTCAAGTAACTATGGCAAACTCCTTCCATCCAAAACAAACAGGCATGCCACAGTAATTTATCCATACCTCATCCATCTTATCTTTATTTTCATATATAAACCTACACTTGAGAAGATCATATACCATTTTCATTTGAAAACGAGCATTGTTGTCCTCCGTCAAATCAAGATATAGTCCAAAGCGGCTTTTCCTGAAATAAGAATCTAATTTTTGTTCTCGAAGTATTTTTCTGAAGACGTCAAAAGATTTTTTCATGGCTGACTTAACCACGAAATCACCCGTTAAATCTGTCGCACCATCGCACTGCATTTTCACAGGATAAAGATCAATGCTGAAGGTTTTGACCAATTCTTCGGTGGAAGGGCTATTAGCATTTGGATCATTTATTTTGAAATATTTCTCCTCCCCATTTTCATTATCTTCTGCTCCTAATTTAGATAACGTTTGTAAAGCAAGCTCATGAAGTGGTGGATGTAGCCTAGCTGCTTCACTTATTCCTTTACTTGAATTTAATTTGGTTTCTTTTCTTTTGGGAGCCATATTATCTTAAAATAATAGGAACATAAAATAGATTATAATTGATTAATGCATCATTAAAATGGATAACAGTAAATTTAACATGAACAACAGTAAAATAACAGTTTCAACAAACCACACATCTGTTGTACCAGATATGTTATCTGTTGCAACATATAACCGACCTATTGTAACGGATGAGTAAACCATTGGAAACAACAAAAACAAATCACTCATTTGTTGCACCGAGTAGTTTATCTGTTGCAACATATAATCAACCTGTTGCAACGGATGAGTAATCCGTTGGAAACAATAAAAATAGATCACTAATTTATTGTACCAGAAAGGTTATCTGTTGCAACGGATGAGTAATCCGTTGGAAACAATTATAACAGATCACTCATCTTTTGAAACAGATCACTTATCTGTTTCCAAATAAGCTAGTTGTTGGAATTGTTATCAACTGTCAATACTGTTTAGATTTCTTCCAAACAAAAGAGTCGTTTGTCGCAATAGATGAATGATCTGTTAGATTGTTTATCAATTGCATCAGATGTTCATCTGTTGCATCAAATGTTCATCCGTCACATCAGATGTTCATCTGTTACATCAGATTTTAATCTGTTGCATCAGATATTCATCTGTTGCATCAAATGGTCCATTTGGTTCTTCAGATGGTTTATCTGTTCCATCATATTGTTCATTGTTGCATCAAATTTTTTATCTGTTGCATTAGACTTGGATATGCTGTGGAAAAACATATTATCAGGATTTTGTTTAATAGAACAACAACATTATCACTGTTCAATATCAAATACATTATTTTTACCAGGAAAAACAACAAATCAACCCAGCAACACCAACACAACACACACACTAAGAGTAAGAACATCAACCGTGACCAAAAATCACTAACATTGTTGTTTTGCGTTTGTACAAATACAAACAACAAAATTAAACTTCAAAAAACTCAACAGATGCCAAAGAATCGAATCAACGGTTCGACAACAAGAACTATAATGACAACAAAAAATTATATTTTGGAAAGAGTAGAGAAGAAATGCCAAAAATTAAATTAGGATTTTTTCAGTCCACATTTCAAATTAAAGAAACAAATATTAAAATTATTAACCAATACTAGAAGAGAAGTTGGCACAAGTTTCCTCTTTTTCTTCAAAACTAAAAAGGCATAAATTTTTACCTGTGACAGAAGAAATAGGTTGTTGTCGCGGGAGAACACTGTTGTAATGTTGATGGTTGAAAGTCGAAAAGGAACTCATCCGACTATTTGTCGTCAGAGGTTGAAGTCATCGGGGATTGAAGAGAGAAATTTTGCAGAACTGTTGGTTAAGAGAGAGTTTAGAGAAGTTGTCGAGAGAGAGGAAAGAGACGGTCGATGATTTGGAGAGGAGAGGGGTGTGGGTTAATTTGTATTTTTAAAAAGATTAGAAAGTTTTAAAAATATTAATTAAGTTTTCTAATTATATTTGACCCTTTAAGTTGGTTAATGTCACCAATCTTTATTCAAAACTTAAAAACTCCTTTCCTTCAATTTTCTCAAGAGAGAAATAACAACAAAGAGTGAGATGGATAACAAGTGGGGCCCACATTTATTTTAAATTCAAAAAGTAATCCTCACACAGCAAGTCATACTTGAGCCTCATCCATGATAAAAATTTTCCAATAAATTCCAAAAGTTTGTTCTCTTTCATATGAATTTGTGGCTAATCAAATACTATCACACAAAATAAAACACACAAAAATACATCAAGAACGATATTATATGAGATGAAAATTACATTTTCCTAAAAGTAACTACATAAATAAACAAAATTTTCCTAACAAAAATTAAACATGTGGAATGCTCAATTCTCCAACACCACCAGCAACATATTGTCCTACGCAGTAGTTGAGCAAGCTGATTTATTTGGATCAAAAAGCCCGGGCAATAAATACTTCCTTCCGTTTGTACCATGTGCCTTATAGCTTGCACCGGTTATCGAATCGACAAGTAGCTCACCTGCATAACCCGGGTAAGCCCCTTTACCATACAACCCGGCGCAAGCTGAAGCCCCTTTACCATACAACCCGGCGCAAGCTGAAGCCGCCTCTAAAGGCGCTTCAGCTGGGCCCTGATAGTAACCATTCCCGTATGGATTGGTTACTACTCCAGCCAAAAGACTGGCTATATTTACAACCATGCCATCCACACCCACATCACCATTTGGTGCACCCAATGGCTTGGTCTGTGGTCCATAAATCAGTTGGTGAAATGGCCACGCGCATTGACCTGGACATTGAGTCACCGAGTTACCCACCCATATGAAAACGGATCTTTTGTTTTGACCCGACCCATGATACCCGCAATTGCTCATGCAAAAGCCTTCAACTGCGACATCTTGGGCTGTTAGGACTATAGTTAATTCACCTTTTTTTGAGTCAGCCAACTCAGATATTTGGGACTTTTTTATGGTTTTTCCAATTGAACACTTTTCATCGTTGAACTGATCGGATAAAACTAGTCGTGTTTCTCTTTTACCCGCTTTTGTCAAGTTGTCTTGAATAGTTTGCGACCATTTTGACACAGTGGGTGTTTTACGTGACACGATTTTATTAGAAGAATTTAGAGATCGGAGAAAATCCACAATTATAGATTTTTGGGCAGGTAAAAATTTTCCATACCAAAGAATGGATATTTTAAGCTCATTTTCTAACAAATCACCATTATGGTACGTAAGACTCATTGGAGGAGGTTGATATAGTGAAAGCTGGTTTCTTGTTCCGCAAGTAATGTGGAACAAGCTGAGAAAAACAAGAACAAGAAGTGGATAAGAGGTTTTGGAGTAATCAAAGGAAGTAAGGAACCCATATTTGGCAAATGTTTAGATAATAAATCAAGTTTAATTCTTTTAAGTTGGATTATGAATTTGGATAGATATGAACTGAAGTGATTGGGGTGGGTATAGATAGGTGATGAGATGTATGAATATGTTAGTACTTGTAAGGTAGGGGCTTCATATGTTAGCTTTAAAGAGCAGCAAGCTTAGCTCTCATTTAGTGTATTTCAATACTATATAATTCAATATTGGGATGCTACACGAGAACGTAGTCAATTGATTAATTAAACAGGTAGAGGTAGCAAAATTAGCCCATAAGAATATAATAGACTCATTTATTAGTTTAAACTTATCCATTTCTAGCCATAAAAAGTTGGAAAAAATTTACATATAGTCTCATTAGAGTATCTATAACTAATTTTCTAGTCTAACTTTCATATTTACAATTCATAGACAAAATAAATGACAGTTTATGTATATATACACAAAAAAGAAGGAAAAGTTCATAACAGCAAAAAGAGATAAAAAAGAAAATTTTAATGGAATAAATGTCCTTAATCTTCTCCAACTTTTCATTTATTTCTCTGATATAACAGATCAATAAATATGAATTTATGCGACAATTAGTCCCTCAAAAGTTGATAATTTAAAAAAAAAAAAAAAAAATTGTGATCTACAGGAGAAAGTTGGTAATTCATGCATACAAAATTCTGGTATATACGATTTATGCAAATTATTTTTTTACTTGAATTTACTTACTAAAATCCTTTTTTGAATCTAATACGCAATAAAAATTGATTCAGTTTCAACATAATGAAAATCAATTTTGTTATTGGTTTGATTTAGATTTTCGAAACTGAATGCACAATATAAACTTCAAACACTTTCAAATTATCAATTTTGTAATTTTGTGTTTCAATTTTCGTCTACAATAACTTCAATTGTAATTTTGTGTTTCAATTTTCGTATTCAATTTTTATTTTTGTAATTTTGAAAAAAAAATCACAGAAGTTGTTAAAAGGTTATAATCCTTGTTTGTGTTAGTTTTTCTTTTCTTTTCTAAATCCCATTTGTAATTGCAATTTGTGTGATATATTTATTCAGTACTCTACTGCATATTTCACAATATACATATTGACAGTGTTTTAATATTTTTTTATGTGTATCTATTAATAGTATATTTGAATTTCTGTATATCTGTTAACATAAGTGTATAATTGTATTTGTATATCTGTTTTAAAGGTTACAAAGATTGGTTTTATTATTTGTGTATCTATTGTTTGTATATCTCTATATTAGTTTACATAAATTTGATACTTGTATATCTGTTGTTTTTATATCTATATATACATATATGCAAATAAAGTATACATATATTTAAATCAAAACTGTTGTTTACTATTTGTATATCTGTTATTTGTATATCTGTATATACAAATTTGAATGTTGTTTGTAAACGATATTGCAAACGAAATATACATATATTCAAATCAAAATTGTTGTTTATTATTTATATATCTGTTCTTTGTATATCTGTATATAAAAATTTGAATGTTGTTTGTAAACGAAATATACATGCAAATGAAATATACATATTTGTATATCTGTTGTTTGTATATCTGTATATGCATATATGCAAACGAAATAAACATATACATATATGTTTATTATTTGTATATTTGTTGTTTGTATATCTGTATATACAAATTTGAATGTTTTACATATTAACAAATTTGAATGTATATACATATATGCACTCTAAAACTGTATATATCTGCATATGCATTATTCTTCAAAATGTATATGTGAAAGTTAGTTGTATATACATATATGTAAATTGTATATAAATATATAAAAAATACAAACTGTATATATATGCATATACTCTAACTCTGTAAATATATATGCATGTATTATTCTACAAACAAAAAAAAATATACGTATCTACATATATTGAAACAAAAATGTATATTGACCAACAATTCTGTTTCATGAGAATATATACAAAAAAACCTCGTAATCATTGTCAACTTCATTGCTCCCCTTTTTAGATTTAGATACCTTAACATATTTTTTCCTTTCCACCTTGCTAGAAGATGCAAAATTCTTTCCTTTTTTTTTTTTGATAAATCATCAATCCAAAAAAATGGGGGAGTGACTTACATAATATATAAAAATTTATATTGTAAAACAAAAAATTCGTAAAAACGAAAAAATTATAAAAACGGGGGAGTGCTCCCCTTTTTTATTTTTTTTGTAAAATATATGAACAACGAAGAAATTTAACAACTAACTGACATAATATATAAAAATTTTAAAAAAATTAAATCTAATGTCAATAAATATCCTAAACTGCTTTTCTGTGGTGAAAAATCCGGAAAAATGATTTATCACAGAAAAATCAAGGATTATATTTTGTGATATTAGGGTGACTTTGAGAGAAAAATAAGGAGAAAAAAAGTTGAAGAAGATCTCTTGAATAATCATGTATTATGATGTTGTCAATGTTGTCGTTTCTTTAATTTAATATCAAGGATATTAGAGTGGTTTTGAGAGAAAATTAAGAAAAAAATAGTTGAAGAAGATATCATAAAAAATCTTGTGTTTTGATATTTCATTGTTGCCTTTTTTTGAGTCAATAAAATAGAGAGAATAGAAAGAAAATACCAAAAATAAATATATGAGAGAGAAAATTGATATATACAAATCTTAATATATTTGTATATAAGGCCCACCAAAAAACTGACTTTTAACTACCAAATGACTATGAATTGTAATTTTTTAAAATATTAACCATATCATGTAATTAATATAGTATTTTGTCTATAATATGTAATTTTTCCTAAAAAGTTAGACTAACATAGAGAACAAATTGACTCATAAAAAATCTTGTCAAAAATATTTTCATAAAAATATTTTTTTTAATTTGATATAATATGGCCACAATAAAGAAAAACCAGTTCCATTTTGTTAAGTACTAAAAATCAATAAATAACCAAAAAAAAAAAAAAAAACTTCCTAAGAATAATGTGAGTTGAGTTATTACCCGTATTTTAACTCATTGCAACAAATTTAAATAGCTTTCAAATGAATCAATAATCCGCACATTTACTAATTCAGTCTATTTTGATCCTCCCAATTTCAATCTAATGTTAGTTCATTTAACCGGTTAATTAAAATATAAATCTTGCAAAGATGAGTTGATAGTGAATCAAGTGGGCAATGACCATGTGTCGGAAGCTTTCCCTAGATATGTCTTGACGTAATTTTTCAACTTCTTTAGTACATTATCTCAAAAATTAAAGATCAATGTTTTAAATAGAGATTTAACATTAAGGGTGTCAAGTGGGCCGGGCTGATCCAGTCCTACCCGATCCACCTGAAAATATTGGTTCGATTTGATCCGACCCGATAAGTCCAAGGGATTTAGGTTATCAAGTTTCGGGCTGATTTTTCTTTTAATTTGGATCCGGTTAATCCGGCCCGAATCAAGCCCAGTTCAGGTCCTCCAGTTAACCGGCTCGGCCCGGATTGATATATATTTTATTTTTTAATTTTGGATTTTGGGCCTAGCCGTTGGACCAACGGCAATATGGCCGTTTTTGGGTCCAAACGGTTAGTTTGGGCTCATTAATTAAAAAAAAATATTTTTACTTTTAAAATAATTTTTTAATTTCAAAAAAAAATCTATAAATATCCTACGCCTCCAAATCATTTTTCACATAATTTTTCACTCTCTCAAATCTCAATTCTCAATTCTCAATTCTCAAATATTCAATATATTTAATTTCCTAAAGTACTCACTTTAATTTTTTAATTTTGCGTTAACAAAGTATGAGTGAAAGTTTCTAAAGTCGCAACCTTCGGATATTTCCAAAATTTGGTATTGTCGTTCAATCTCTTACGTTTAATTTTTATTTATTGTATTAATAATTGAATATTTAATTTTATTATATTTGTGTATTTTGAATTTTTTTAGTTTAATATAATTTATACTATGGATAAATTAAGAAACCTCGCTACTAAAGGTGTTAAAAAATTTTGTCCCAGAAGCGATAGTGGTAGTAAAAAGCGAATTACTAGTGGTAGAGACACTTCAAGTAGTAGATATACCCGTGTGTCTTAGCCTCCGGTACCGCTTGGTACACCTTTTGAGGAAGAAATAGGTGTAGGTGCTCACGATATAGATTATGTAGAAGCTCGGAAAAATTACAGTATAGAAGAAGAAAATGAAGTAGATGCGGTTAATTTAGATGAAGATGATGAAAATATTAGTGAGACACCCGTTGTAAGAAATGCTAACGTTAGATCTGAATCGGTTAATCTCCCTTTTCGTCCTCCCCCATGCCCCAAGACCTCGTAAAACAACTAGTATTGCAACTAAACTTTTTACTAAATTTAAAAAATATTTTTTCCCGATTCCTCTATTTACTTGGTTGGTCCTATGCTAAATTCGTGCATGAAATATAATACTATGTACCACTTTAGTACTATTATTTATGCTAACTTAGAAATAAATACTAACAATGATTCTGAACAAGTACAACCTAATTTGTGGACGGCTATGAGTGATGCGAATGAATACATAGAAAATTTATATAATCATTATGTTGATTTATTTGATTTAGTCGTACCTACAAATATCACTCCAACCGTCACTCCTCATCCTACCGAGGAGCCATCATTTTCTAAAAGGTCGGCACATAGTTGTTTTCCTAATTCCTTTTATGATTTACCTTGTTGGAACAGTGTTGATGAGAGAGCTTACACATCAACTTACCAGGAAGAGGTAAGATATTATCTTCATCGCAAACGACGGATCAACACGTTGGATTGGTGGAGGAGTAATGAAACATAATATCATGTGCTTTCAAGATTAGCTAGAGATATCTTGAATGTTCCAATGTCAACCGTTGCATCAGAGAGCGTCTTTAGCCAGGGACGACAATATCTTGGAGACAACCGACCCTCATTGGGAAGCAATGCAATAAATGTTCTAGTTTGCCTCAGAGATTGGATTAGAGCGGAAAGAAAAAATCAAGGAATAAAACCGGAGCCAAACGACGAGCTGAAACTTGAAGAAATTATGTCTTCACAGGAGCACTCAGTAGAATCAAGTCAAATGCATGGTTTTGCCCCCGTTGACTTTGACTATCCTATGCAAGTTCCCATTAATATTAACATGAATGAGTTGGAAAAAATAATGCATAATTTATAGATTTTTCATTCATGTAAATTATAAATTTTGGATCATTTCGCAATCAATAAAATTCCCAAAATTTATTCACTCCTTAGTCCTTTCTTTGTAATTTTTTTCATTTAATGATTTAAATTGAATTTCTAGTTTAAATTAAAAACTTACTTCTAATATATTATTAATTTACTACCAATTATTATTAATTTATTATATTAAGTAGCATATGCTTTGTATATTTGTGTATATATTTTTCATAAATATGTATATTTAACGTATATATGTGTATATGTTTTATAAATTAGTATATAACTATAACTATATATATATATATATATATATATATTGTAATGTATATATATTGTAGGATATTTTATTTAAAGTAGTACATATACATGGAATGGTGCGTATATATGTGTATATATCTTCAATAGATGTGTATATTTAACCCATACATGTGTATATGTTTTATAAATTAGTATATAAATATATATATATATATATATATATATATATATATATGTATGTATGTATGTATGTATGTATGTATGTATATTAATGTATATATATTATAGTATATTTTATTTAAAGTAGTACATTATATTGAATGGTGTGTATATATATATGTATATATCTTCTATAGACGTGTATATTTAACGCATACATGTGTATATGTTTTATAAATTAGTATATAACTATATATATATATATATATATATATATATATATTGTAATGTATACATATTGTAGTATATTTTATTTAAAATAGTACATATACATTGAATGGTGCGTATATATGTGTATATATCTTCAATAGATGTGTATATTTTACGTATACATGTGTAAATGTTTTATAAATTAGTATATAACTATATATATATAGATAGATAGATGGATAGATAGATAGATATATACATTGTAATGTATATATGTTGTAATATATTATATTTAAAGTAGTATATATACATTGAATGGTGCGTATACATGTGTATATATCTTCAATAGATGTCTATATTTAACGTATACATGTGTATATGTTTTATAAATTAGTATATAACTATATATATATATATATATATATATATATATTGTAATGTATATATATTGTATTATATTTCATTTAAAGTATTATATATATATTGGATGGTGTGTATATGTGTGTATATATCTTCTATAGACGTGTATATTTAATGTATACATGTGTATATGTTTAAAAAATTAGTATATAGCTCTCTCTCTCTCTCTCTCTCTCTCTCTCTCTATATATATATATATATATATATATAAAACATTGTCTATAGATTGTATTATATTTTCTTTAAAGTAGTACATATATATTGAATGATGTGTGTATATATATATATATGTATATATCTTCTATAGACGTGTATATTTAACGTATACATGTGTATATGTTTTATAAATTAGTATATAGCTATATATATATATATATATATATATATATAAAAATTAATGTAGTATATTTTATTTAAACTTTAAAGTAGTACATATATATTGAATGGTGCGTATATATGTGTAATTGTGTATATGTGTATATATTTTTTAAATTCTAATGTAGTATATACTATATATATAGTGTATATATATTGTTTAACGTATTTATAATGTATATAGGTGGGTATATATAATGTATATTGAAAAAAAAATTATATTTTGAGCGGGTTTGACCGATTTTTAACCGGGTTTGACGGAGTTTAGGTGGGTTTGACCGGATTGGGTTAAGTGGGCCGGATTAGGGTTGTTTTTATAAATTTTAATGTTGGGCCCGACCCGACCCACTTAAACCTAACCCGGACCCGGACTGCCCCACAACCCGGTTATTTTTTATGAACCGATACCGAATTGGCCGACCCGGCCCACTTGACAGCCTTATTTAACATCTTAATATAATTATTACTCCAAGAAAAGCATTGGTTTATAAAATTATGTAGCTTGTGCAAGCATGACGTTATGCAAACAATATTAAATTTGTCATGATATAAGAAACGCAGAATCTGTACCATATATAATCTTGAATGTCCTTGATATAATATATAGCTATAATTTGTTAATGCACGACTTTAGATTAAGGTTACCAAGGGACGGTGGACCTTGGAGTTGCTTATGGTGACGGGGATATGCGTCTTCAATCTTGATATACTTGGCTTTGGGAGACTTAAAATAAACCAACAATGTCTACTCCATTATATCAGTTTGTCCATCTTACTTTTCTTTTTAGCTCAAATAATGTCTCTTTTCAAAAGTCTAATCTTTAATTTAACTTCTCACAGGTACGCTTAGGACCAGGAGATTACATTAGGTTTTGGTATATTCTATGTAATCTTTTGTTTAAGATCATATGATACAATAGTTTTCTTTATTTTTTTAAACTCCGTATCAAGTCATAACAATACAAACAAATAGAAATAGAGGAGGTGAGAAAACTTAATTATCCATTTTAGTAATACATGTATGTATGAGTAGGGGTGGATCTAGAGTGTAGCGAGGAGGTTCACCTGAATCCCCTCGGCAAAAAATTATACAGTATATATAAGATATTTTTTCAACCATTTGTCCATATACAGATTTTGAACCTACTCAACATAAGATTAGAGATTTGTTTAGTGATTAAGGGGTTTCAAAATTTACCTTTGAGGTTCCAAATCCAAATCTCAAACACTAATTTTGTTTAGACTCCCTTAGTAGAAATTTTGGTAAAAAGAACTAACTAACTAAAATAATCGAGCAACCATTTGAAATATTAACTCTAAAATAATCAGTAAGTATTTCACATGAAAAATCGTCTGTTTTTTGGTAGGGGTAGTGGGGTTTATGGAAGCCGATTGTTGAGTGCATGCAAAATCAATAACTTTGACTTTGAACTAATTTCGGATTCAATAAATCAAATATATTGTGTGATAATCTAAAATTAAAACCCAAAAAAATTAAAAAGAAATTTTTTTTTTCGTTTTCTAAGTTACTATAAATGTTACAATAGCTATGCAAGTGCGCTGAATCTGAGCATTATGGGCATTTTACTATTGGGTGGGGGGGGAATGAATGAGTTAAGTGGTGCTTTCCCATACTCTTGAGGGGTCATTATATTCATTTTTCTTGTTCCATTTTTCCACTCTTCTTTTAATGTTATGTCTTTCTCTTATCAAACTACTAGCAAAAACATGGCATATCCTTATGGGTCGTCAGCAAGGCCATACCACAGCTTATATAGAATTGCATCGTGCTAGCTATATAATTTAAATGCTTTTAATTTACAATGACTTGTCAATTTTTTTTGGTACACTATTAATGTAAATCTCCCCCCCCCCCCCCCCCCCTCCTCCAAATTCATTTTATTTAGACTTGACACTCTTCATAAGAAAATATTTTCTAGAAATTTATTTTATTAAGCTAACCTTATTTATATCAGGATTTGGGTATAAATTTGAGTATTATACACTTATGATGTCATTTAATGATAGGGATAGTATTGGAAAAATATGAAAAAAATCTCTTGATTTCATAAATTGGACAAATAAATTGAAATTACTATTTTAATAAGAAGACCAAGTAAAATGGAACGAATGGAGTAATTTAATATGCGGTAGCAAGCATGTCAATTATACTTAAATCTCTCTTTTCGTTAATATACATCGACTCGTTTCGCAGATTATGTTTAATTTCCATCATGCATATTGAGTTGACTAATCAACTTGTTACGTGCTTATTCTTTTTCAACATTAATTTTCTAGTAAAATCCTTGCATGTAGTCTAATTTTTGGATTGGATGACAACTCATAAATATTCTCTTTAATTCTTGAGCAACCTATAGCCTCTACTTGGTCTGCCAAGTATAAAGAAGAAAATAGAAAAGAAATTAAAAGAAATAGAGAATAGAAGAGTTTATACGTCAATTTCATATACAACCAATAATATTTGCATTTTGCATTATAATTGCGTGCAACACGTCTAACTAAAGAGTGAAGTGTACGTGTGTGTATATATGAGTAGCCCATACTCGTGTACTAATCTTACTTCCCCCGTCTCATAAGTATTACTTATATTGTTTCACTCGCTTCTCAAAAGTTAATCTCACCAATCTTCAAAATTGAATTTGATTAGATTACTTTAATAATTTTAAAATTTAATTTTGATATTCAAAATTTATCGAGAAAGTACTATAACTTGTCATCATTCTAATATAAATTTGGTAAAGAAAAGTATACAAAATGTTGGTCAAAATTAATTTAATTTGATTCTCAAAAAATGAAACTTGATAAGTATTATGAGATATTTTGCCAATAGGAAAGGAAACCAGACAGCATTGATTTTTATACCAACACACAGAAACACTCTTCAGACACGCACTGTGGTTTCTTCGAAGTTCAAAAGAGGAATATATATTATTTTCTCCATTTTAATTTATATGACATTCTTTGTTTTAGAGTCGGTTTGACTAATTCTTTGAATATAAATTGAAATAAATTCACTCATTAATTTAAAATTACATGTTAAGTACCAAAACTATAAAAAAAATATTATAAATTGCAATTATTTTTGTGTTAATTAAAAAGATATCAATAAATTAGCATAATTTAAATCTCAAAAAATGAAAAGTGCACATTATTAATTGAAATAGATAGATTATAATAGATGAGTAGTAACATTGAGTGCATAATGAATGATCAGCCTTACAATTAGGTATTTGCGATTTATGCCTTACAAGTTTACAACTAAACATCGTTTATGACAATAAAAACTTATTGGCAACTTGACATGCATGAAGCTACTAACTAATATAATCAATCCATTTCATATTATGATGCATTTTTTTGTATTAGTCTGTTCTAAAATGAATAATATATTCATATATTGATAAGTTTAATTTTAATGGTATACTTTTTAAAAAAAAAAATGGTGTCTTATTATTAAACTGTAAATTTCAAATGTTTTTTTTTTAAAAAAAAAAAGGTTTGTGTTCACTTAAATAATGCTGCATGAATCGAAACAAATGTTGTAATGGCACTTTCCAGAATGAGCCAAAGCGATTGCGAATTAGAGGGAAAAGATGGCATTTGGGGCAGCTAGCCTACAGCAATTGGTCCTACCCTGCCCTATATATTTCACTTGATTTAATTTGTAAAGAAAGTCAAAATCTACACATGTGGCTATGTATAGAGTGATTAATTAAGCTTGAAGTCAAAACATATGAGTTACAATTATATAATCTGTTCAAGTCGGATCTGGCTTCTTTTCATTTTCATTGTTTTCATTTTTCTAAATTCCGATTTGAATGAAAAACTCATGTTATATGAGTTAAAATGAATGATTAAGATTTAGTCAATTAAACTAAGATTTTGAACCAAACAGGTGTTATGAAATAAAAAAGATAAGAAAGAAAATTAAATAGAAACTAAATAAAACTCTTGATTGATTCTTTTCCTTGATTCAAATAAAAGAGTATATCTCTATTTATATTTTTCTTTTTTTTTTAGTCTAAGAATATTTTACATTATTTATTTCCTTTTAAGTCTAGGATTTATTAATTATAAAACATTTAGTCTTATAGCTATAATAATTAAACTAAGATTTTGAACCAAACAGGTGTTGTGGAATAAAAAAGATAAGAAAGAAAATTAACAGAAACTGAATAAAACTCTTGATTGATTCTTTTTTTTTGATTCAAATAAAAAAGTATATCTCTATTTATATTTTTCTTATAGCTATAAAACTAAATGTTTTATAATTAATAAATTTTAGACTTAAAAGGAAATAAATAATATAAAATATTCTTAAACTAAAAAGAAAAAAAAAATATTTTATCATTAATGAAAATCACAAAATAGAAAGAAGGTAAATCTCAACATTTCCCCTCAAACTCAAGTTGTATCCAACTTGAGTTTGAACACTTAATTATTTTTTTAAAAAAATATATTTTTTCTTAATTTTGTTGCAACAATCTAATAAAGTTGGTCTTCTTCATTTTCATGTTCTTCTTCCACAAGTAGTATTTTTGAATTATCTTGAGTGTCTTTGAACTTGCATACTTTTGTGACATGACATTTTTATTTGCAACTTCCACATAATGCATCGCATCTCCATCAACAAATTTTTTTAAGTGTGTTTTCTTTTTGCAATATTTGCAAAGTGGATAATTAACTTTTCTTTTTTGATAGTTCACATAAAATTACATTCAACAATTTTATCTTCCCTGTAAGCTCTTCTTTACTCTTATGCTTGAAAAGCGATTATCAATTCAGCAAGGGAGATGACAGAGAGATGTCTAGACTCTTTCAAAGCGGAAATTTTGGACTCAAATGTCTCAGAAATAGACACCAGATTTTTTTTCAACTATTCTATTGTCTTTAAAATCTTCGCCAAACAATCAGATTCTATTGACAATCAAACATATTTTGTCAGAATACTTAGTAACTGTCTCACCTTCTTACCTCTTAAGAGATTCAAAATCTCTTTTCAATTTCAGAATTTGATTTTGTCTGCCTCGTTCACTTCCTTGGTACTCCTTTTTAAGTTTTTTTTCTCAATTTCAGAATTTGATTTTGTTTGCCTCGTTCACTTCCTTGCTACTCCTTTTTAAGTTTTTTTTCTCAATTTCAAAATTTGATTTTGTCTAGCTCGTTCACTTCCTTGGTACTCCTTTTCAAGTTTTTTTCAAGCTTCTTTTGTTATTTCACATGCAATGATTTTAGAAAAGATTGAATCAGCAACTGAATTTTAAATTACAAGTTTTGCTTTATATTTTTTCGATTTCTCTTCTGAGGGAAGTTTGATTTCGGCAGCAGAAGGATTTGCAAGGAGTGATTGTATAGGTTTATCTTCCTTTACAACTTCCACAAATCATAAACTTCGAGATAAGATTTCATCTTAACTGCCCAAATTTGATAATTTTCACCAGTGAAAGTTTGTGGGGCATTGAAAGAGAGAGTATTGCTTGTCATGGTATGAAAACAAGATTTAAAATAATATGAATTAAAAAAATAATTAAAAATAGCCCTACGTTAAAAATAAAAGTAAGGATTAAAAATAGTCTAACGTGAAAAATAAATGTAAGGATTAAAAGTAGATTGAAAATAGGTATGAATTAAAAATGGATGACAGTTTTGCTTCTATAAACTCACAGATCCATGAGGATCGATAAAGGCTCTTAATACCACTGTTATGGAATAAAAGAGACAAGAAGAAAAATTGAAAAGAAATTGAATGAAAACTCTAGATTGATTATTTTCCTTGATTCAAATAGAAGAGTACATCTTTATTTATTACAAACTAAATAAAACAAATAATGAAAATATGATATTTTTCTTATAACTACAAGACTAAATATTCTGTAATTAATAAACCTGGACTTAAAAGAAAATAAATAATGTAAAATATTCTTAGATTAAAAAGAAATAAAAATTATACCATTAATGAAAATCATAAAATAAAATGAACGTAAATCTCAAGAACAGGAGGTATAAATTTTGCATATTTGCATCCAAAATTTTATTAATTCAACAATTATTATAGCTACAGAATTATTTTATCCATAAATATATAGTATATTTTAAAAATTCTCTCTGATCTTACCATTTCTTTTTCCCTGCTTTGTTCTCCATTTCGTACTACCGTTTAAATTCCAACTTCTTTGAGTTAATCTTTTAGTTTCATTTTTAATGACACTTCATCATTTTTAATAATCAAATTTCTTTTAATTATGTTAATTGATTATTCTTATTATAATATTTTAAATACTCGTGTAATTATAATTATATGCTAGACTCATAAATTCATATTTAAAAACGTCAATTTTTCCTATTGTCGTGATTTTGGCATTGCCAACTTTGTTTTAAAGCAAAGTAATTTTTGGACCAAGAGAAGAAAACACAGAGTTAAGAAAATTGGAAAAGGGAGAAATAATAATGTTTGTAAAATGATAAGGGTGTATCTATTCAGTATTAGCTAAATCATTGTCAGGAAAAAAGAGAGAGAGAGAGAGTGATGATAGGAAAAGAGAGAATTTTTAAAAATTATATTTATGGATAAAATAATTCTGTAGCTATAATCGTGGAATTATTAAAATTTTTGGAAGCAAATATGTAAAACATCTATTATTCTCATCATGGTTAGAATTTTAGTTTAGTTAATTGAATCTTTAACATTTATTTTAACTCATGTTATATGTCTTTTATCTAAGTGGAAACTTGAGAAAAATAGAGAAAATAAAAAGTATAAATAACATAAATATCAACCTTTTTAGAAGTAATTATACTCTCTCCCACTTTTTAAATTACTTTACTCTCTCCCTATTAATATACATAACATAACTGACATATACATAACATTCGATGTATATATTGAAATTTTTATAATATATTTAGGGAGTTGTGATTTTTTGTAATACTAAAAATATAATTTATATATTTATGTAATTTTTAAAAATAAAAATAGAAAGAAGTTGAATCCGTACTAGTCATATTAAAAAGATCACACATTTTAAAAAAGAACCAATCTGAGACTCTTCACACCTGATCTCCTCATCCTCAGAAATGGACATATGATATGTGAGAACCAACATTACAAATGAAAATTGGGATGAAAACTTTGATACCATATTAAGAAAATGAATTCTAGATATAACTTGAAGCTAACTCAAAATCATATGAGAATTGTCCAAGCCATGTTAATTGAGAGAGAGCACATCCCCTGAAGGGTCGATGTAGGACTCTTCGGGTCTAGAATTAAATATTTTATGCAAAAACTGAGTTGAATTATACTTCAATATCATGTTAAAGAAATGAATTTTGAATCTAACTTAATATAAAATAATAATTCAAATAAAATTTATCTATGTTATACTTCAATGACATATTAAAAAAAATAAATTTTAAGTCTAACTTAATAAAAAATAATAATTCAAGTAAAAATTATCCTAGTTATATTAAAAAGATCACACATCTTGTAACAAAAAAAAAAAAAAATCACTCATCCAAAACCGGCATACTCATGCAGGGCCTCTTTGCGTAGTTAAATGACAAAACAGGTTATTAAATGCATGCATATCCAAATCTTACATAGCAAAATGATTTTTTTTAAAATGGACAAGCTGGCCATTCGTGCAGTCTATATATCAAAGCAACTATATATGGAGTATATTTCTAAGCCATGTTTGCTAGTACGAAAGGAAACAAGGGAAGTTTCATTCAGACAAGAAAAAAAACTCTTTTTAAGGCACAGACACAAACACACAATTGATTAGACCACAGATTTAGCCATGGCAAGGGGAGAAGAAACCAGAATTTGACTTCTTAAGGTAACAGCTGATTAGATAAGGCACACACAGCACTATTGAAGTGCTGAATACAAGATCAATGCATTATAAAAATTACAAAGACTTGGAGGGATATATTAGTTACACTTAGGGGTCGTTTAGTAAACTTTATAAGAATAATGATAAATATAATATATTAGTAATATTTGTGATTAACTATGCTTGCATTAGTTATGCAGTGTTTGGTTTAATGTATTAAGAAATACATGAATTACATACTTTCTAAAAATAAAAAAATTATTTTACAAAAAAACACCCTCCATATATATATATATATATATTGAAAAAGATGCGGAAATTTTTTTGAGGGAAATTGTGTCTTTAATCATGCAAATACATGCACTCGATCCATTGTATTACTAATGTCATAGATTTTGAGGTATTAGTAATACGCACCTGAATACACAATAGAGTGTATAACTAATGCAAGACATGAGTTATACATAGATTAAAATATGTATCAAACAAGGTACAAGTAATGATGTTTAAGACTAATGTATACATTATTCTTTTTAATAAACTGTGCCAAACGACCCTTTAGGGTCTTTTTATTTGAAGGTAAATTATATAGACATTAGCTGCATGTGTTATTCTTATATAATTTTTTATTAGCGGTTTAATTTGTTGTTTTAAAAGTAAGATGAATACCAGAAGGATGGTTTGATCTTCGACTCACGTCAGATAAATGAAGATGAATATGGATAATTATTGGATAATAATCACTAGATTACACATAATTAAGGTGCATGAATACTTTAGGCCAAAAAAAAAATAAAAAAATGAAGAAGAGCAGACAAATTGCAGAGATAAGATGTTTGGTAGGTATGTGTAAGGCAAGTAAACGATATTCCTTCCTTGGATCCCTCTATAGTAATTGAATACATGCATGAACTGCATATATCCTCATTTCTCTTCATCAGAGCTGACATTTTGTTGAATTTATTCAATTAGGTTGTGCAGAAGAAAAAAGAAACTTCAATTCGGTCTTGTTCATGTGTGCTTAATTAACTGAAACACGAAGAGGTTATTCAGCTAAGGTTTATAAGTTTGACTACAAGTAATACAACAACAACAAACCCAGTGTATTCCCACAAAGTGGGGTCTGGGGAGGGTAAAATGTACGCAGTCCATGCCGTTACCTATGAAGAAGTAGAGAGGTTGTTTCCGATAGACCCCGACTCAAGATAAAGAATCGTAGATAAGGAGATGGATTACATAATAGAAAAAGGCATAACGAATAATAAAAAGTAAATTAGAGCAATACGCAAATACGAGAAATAGTGTAACACGAAATAAGAAAATAGCAACTGAGAAATTATGAATGGGACACCCACGTATAAGTAACAAATACTTACAGCCATAGACACCTATGAACACAGTCCTAAAATTACTAACTCGGCTACACATGATCTCTCCTGCTGGCTAGCTACAACCCACACCCTCCCGCTAGCCTTCTACCCTTAGCCGCGGCTTCCACACCTTCCTATTTAGGGTCATGTCCTTAGTAAGCCGCAGCTGCTCCATGTCATGTCTGATCACCTCTCTCCAATATTTCTTTGGCCTACCTCTACTCCTCCTGAAGGCATCCAACGCTAGCCTCTCACACCTACAAACTGGGGCATCCGCGTCCCTCCTCATCACATGTCCAAACCATCGCATCTTGTCCTCCACCGATGTCACTCCCATCTTCTTTTGGATAATCTCATTCCTAATGTGTGAGTTGATTAAATTTTAGCGGATTAAAATGATTGAGTTAGTAAATAAGCAAATTATTGATCCGCTCAGACAGTAGGTGATTTAAATGAGTTGAAATGTGGATCAGAACTAAACTTGTTTGACTGTAGTAATTAACTTTTAATTACTTCGTTCACTCTTTTATGGGTTTTAGTATCTTATTCAACTATTTTTTCTTTCTTATGACTATATATAATATTCAATTAAAAAATATCATTTAAAAAATATTTTAATAAAATTTGTTGTGGATCAATATGAACTAGTACATACTTTTAAGGGTTACAATGGACCCAACTAATTAATGGGTGGGTCGTAGACCCTCTCAACTTGGTACGCTATTGGTACACATCATATATGCTTACAAGTCGAGTATTTATGAGACAAAATCAAGTATAAGTCGTAAGTTACTTTGAATATTCTAAAATTACAAATTTGAGCTTATAAACACTTTTGATTTAATTAAACTTTTTATTACTTAATCGCTAATATCCTATGTAATTATCAAAATAATGTTCTTTCCAAAAATAAAAAATCTAACACGATTTTCATCATTAGTTAATTTGTCCTTTTTTTGCATAAAATTATTTTTGCATTTTTATAAAGGACATCATAATCTTTTAAATAAACAAATTATTAGCACTTTTTTTATCACACACACGGGCTGCTGATTATAGAATTTTAATACAAATAATTTCATCTAAGCACGTAATTTATAAATTTAACTTCAACATCTGAAAATAATCTTTCAATAATTGATGTTTACAGACTACTTTAAACTAATTACCGAACGACTCTTAACTTATACACATCAAACTTGCAGGAGAATAGTCTCAAGTCTATATGAGCTAGGTACGAACAAACCTAAGGGATAATGAAATCCAGTTGTTCACTCGATGAAGTCTTGGACAGCCCATGTTTGAGTTATCCCGAAATAATTAATTTTAAAATTAATTATTTTGAGATTAATTATTTCATTTATATGGAAAAAATTTATTTTATTATTATAATGTAAATGATAAGATTA
Source organism: Capsicum annuum (assembly GCF_002878395.1). Lineage (NCBI taxonomy): Eukaryota > Viridiplantae > Streptophyta > Magnoliopsida > Solanales > Solanaceae > Capsicum > Capsicum annuum. Next base: position 210,183,991 of record NC_061114.1, read on the forward strand.
ATAATTTTGATACTAATTAATACCTCACATTAAATATGAGATAAAATAATCTTTTATTTTATTCTAATACTATTTACCGTGCACCACTAAACAACCGGATATAGTATTGGTCAGACATGTCTAGAAGTGCTTTGTAGATATAGACAAAAAGTTCCTAAATTCTTGGACCATTTACAGCTAAGATGCTGCTGGATATTATAAGCAAGCAAGCAGTAGCCAATAGTATCATTAGTTCTAATTGAAACTAGTACCTTCCTCATAGTTTTCTATAGTTTCTCGTCCATCCCTGAGTCCTTTTAATTTTTATGATATAGAAAACTGAAGAATCTCAGAGGCTACTAGACTTTGTAGCAAAATTATTTTTTAAGAAAATGTATTAAGTTAGATAAGCATAAGGTAAGCAATGTTAACGAATAATGAAACAGAGTATTAAGATAATAATGTTATCCACAGCTGGAAATATTTGTTTAGAAAATGAAACATCCGTGAGACACGCTGATGTCTTTAGCTCCTAGTCACGGTTACCGGGGTTTTAGGGCATTGCAACTAGACTCATAATATTAGTAATAATTATTTTTTTCAGTATTGATTTGTCACTATTTTTTTAAAAATAATAATTTATTATATTATCTTTTTACATATAATAAATTTAATATTTTAAAAATAATTTTAATTAATAGGAGTAGTAAGAATAAATTAGGAACCAAATAATAGATTATCTTAATTATCTAAGTTGAAAAATAAAAAATGAATATTTATTTTAATACGGGACGTAGAGAGTAATAATATCCTTTTGCTTTTTGAATCTCTTGTAATACTACTTCTTGAGTCTTATCTATTCTTTAATTTTTGCTTTTTACTTATATATTAGTATATAAAATATAAATATAATGTTTTTACTCTTTTCACTTTAACATATCAAGAGAAAAAGAAAATATTATTTTTCTTGTTCTATCCTTAATATTAGTGACTTTTTTCGCATTTATTTTTTGAAAAAAATAATTAAAGAGCTAATATTTATAGATATTTTGGTAAAATATATACTCTGTTTATTATTTTTTAAGAAAATACAAAGTCCATTAAGAATAAACAAAAGTGAACTTCAAGAGTATTTATTAATTCTGGTTAAGCATAAACCCCACTTCTGCATACTGTCATGTAAGTATTTAATCCATGTGTTCATATATGAATTTATTTTCAAAATTAAATGACGTATATTTGTGATGTGAAATATTCGATAGTATTAACGGCTCATTCAATTGCCCAAAAAAAGGAAAGCCATAGAAAAAGCTGGCAAATCTTTACATAATCCAATTGTTCTGAATTGGAGTACTTATAATTTATCTCTAAGAATTTATTAAAAAATTGTCCCGTGACCATTTAAAAAAAAAAAAATGGGTTTAACGCTGCACGTGATATTTTTGAGAATGTCTCTATACCTTTTGCTGTTAAAAATAATAAAGAAGAAAAAATAGAAACAATTGAGAGCGTAATTGTTATTTCTTTTGATTAGTTGAGCATTCTTGAGATTGAGAATACAATGAACAGAACCTCTTTATTGATAGGGGAAAATACTTTTAGTTTTTGATTAAAAGACAGATACTTCAAATCATAATAGTTATCAACTAGATCTTGATAGAATTTATTAGATCTTGATAGACATTCACTATAATGTAAATACATTTATAACACTCCCCCTTGAATGTCTAATTGATAGATAATGTGCCTCCTTAAAACCTTACTAGAAAAAATTCAGTGGGGAAAAAAATCCAGTGAAGGAAAAAGAGTACACATCTCCAACAATACGCATATAGGCTGCCTCATTAAAAACCTTACAAAGAAAATCCAATAGGACAAAATCTCGTAAGAAAAAATTTAAAAAAATACAACGCATATTAACTCCCATAATGAGGACATCTTTGAACCTTTGCATCCCGATCTTGTGCAACATTTCTTGAAAGTTGCAATTGGAGAAGATTTGGTGAATAAATCTGCCACATTATCACTTGAACGAATCTGTTGCATGTTAATATCATCATTCTTTTGTAGCTATGTAGAAAAGCTTTGATGAAGTGTTATTCGTTCTATCTCCTTTTATGAATCCTTCATTAAGATGTGATATGCATGCTGCATTATCTCTGTATAAAATTGTGGGTACATTATCGCATTTCAAACCATATTTTTCTCGAATAAGATGTATCATGAACCTCAACCATACACATTCTCGATTTTCATGAATAACTATTATCTCAGCATGGTTTCGATGAAATGGCTAGATAGACTACTTTGTATATAAGAAATGGCAGTATCCCCACATGTGAACACTCTCGCATGTTTAAGATCGAGATTTATGTGGGTTAAATAAATACTCAATATCAGCATAATCAACAAAATCGGATTGCAAACGTTAGAATAAAATAAACTCATGTATTTTATCCCATTTTGATGTCTCCTAGTAAAAGCAGAAATATGTCTTGCTTAACAAATTGACTGAAAGGGTTATATCATGCCATGTAGTATTTGCAAGATACATAGTGTTGTGCACCAATTGCACTAAGATGTGATACTTCATATTTCTCATTTCAGCAAATAATTTTATTACATTTGAAAACTCTCCAAGAGTTCCAACAATATTCATACCATCAATTTATCCCTTATAAGGATAATAAACAAGTTTCTCAAAAACTTTATATGCTCCAGCATTTTGAATCCTTTAGGGATTTTTATATGGATTTTTGTCAAGTGACAATATCAATATGTGTGAAATCTTCAAGTGTCTGGACTGCAAATCAAATAAGTTTTACACTTATCAAGATGCATCCTTTCATGTCACTTGATAAATGTTTCTACTTCAGCATGCTTAAATAAACGTAGAATTCAGATCCTCATGATCTTTCATAATATTGCGTCAATATTGTATTAAAGATATTAATGATATATCATTTTGTATCGATTCACAATGCGACATAACATTTTGAGATCTCATCACTTCATTATTTTCAAGTACCTGAACCTCTTATAAGGTTTATGTCGTAGGCTCTTCAAGAGCACATTGCCTTCTTATTATGATTATTTGCTCCTTATCTTTTTCAAAGATCATTTCATTTGGAACCAATTGATCTACCACGCTTCACGCATGCATAGACTTTATCCTTTTGGGACACAAAATAGGTGCACTTGCAGCTTAATATAAGATGTTTTCGGCATTTGACTTGAATTATATTTTGAATGAGGATCTGATGATAATTCCTAACATATTTCATAGTTGCTTATAATCTCCCCCTTATGTTAGGAAAACTAACATACATCCTCTATCTTCTTTGAGGAATCCATCTTTGTGCATCATGGTATATTCATTAACCATACTACACATCAAAATTATTAGATGAAATAGTCGATTTTTGACCTTGAACTAATTGAGAGGGCAAAAATAATCATCATTTATTGGCCTAATGCATACAAGTGTTATTGTATGCAACATATCATATTTTAGATCAATACATGAAATTTTGTTCTCATTAGCAATAGTTTAGCTATTTATCAAAGGCATTCAATGTCAAACCATCATTATTAATATTGTCTTGATTACACAGTTTGAAAGTTATGCTCTTAACTCGATTTTATTGAGCAAGACATGTGATCATTTTATATCGATGCATCTTAATAGATCACATGACAGGTGAACGAGCCCATATTCACCTTTTATACTTTTCAGATTTAAGGAATTCAATCCCAACATTAGTTGGTCCAATCAACTTATCATGAGAACAAGCGACATAAACAATTCTCGAGGAATCTTCTAGTTTTTCAATACATGTCTAATACTCAATATGCACATTTTCGAGATGTCCCAATCGTTCATATCAATTTATGAACTTTTATTCCAGTAAACTCCAAGTTTACCATGACATGTACTTTTTTCTTTAGTAAATTTCAGATTTACTATTACATGAATAAATTTTCAATTTACTACTTTAGAAGTCGATTTCAAAATAATTTTTCTCAGTTATTCTGCCTCATTCGGAGGTAAGTTATGATACCATCACAATCAAATGCGCGTTTGAATTAATAAGGTTCTCATTCCGAGGAATGGAATATAATTGTGCCTTAAGTTTATCAAATTATGATAGCTTATAACCTCTTTCGTAATATTGCTACTTCATGAGCAAATCGAGACATATATCATATATTGCTACCATAGTCACTTCAAGAATTGAGCAAATTGTCATTTTTCAGACCTATCATATTTTACTACCACATTCGCTTCATGGAATGGAGCATATGACATGTTTCATGACTTTTCATCAAATACATATTAGTTAGTCTTAGCTATCATAATATCATCAATATGGTGTATTGAGATTCAAACCCAATATCTTATCCATATAAAACGTCTTAGGCATAAATCGGTGGGACTTGAACCTAACATTTTATCATCATAGTGCATGCATTCATATTGTGTTTTTGTGAGGATGACCATCTTCAAGTGGTCAAATCTTTTGTTTAGGCTATTCCACAAAACAAGTGGATCCTTAGAAGCAAGGTATTCAATTTTTAAAATTTTGTCAAGATGATGACGCAAGAAAATCATAGTTTTAACACGATTTTGATTAGATGTTCTATTTTCTTTCTTTATGGCGTTTTCAAGACCCATAACATCTAATTGGATTTCAGCATTCAACACTCATGAAAGATAGTTCTTGCTCGAGGCAACGAATTTGAATTTTGTAATATTATCAGCAATATAAAAAGAAAGAAAATAATACCTTAGCCTTCAAATTTGAGACGACAGAATCTCGTGCTGATAACGTATTATAAAATATAAAGTAAGAACAATAAGAATAAATAGAGAGAGAAGAGAGAGTAATTATTATTTCTCCTGAGGAGTTGAGGATCCTTGGAGATTGAGAATACAATGAGCAAAACTCTTTTATTTATAGGGAAAAATATTCCCAGTTTCTGACTAAAAGACAGATACTTCAAATCCTGATAGATATCAATTGGATCTTGATAGATCTTATTAGATCTTGATAGACATTCACTATAATGTAAATACATTTATAACATTTTACATATTTTAGATTTTTGAATCAATGCCTCACAACAATTTTTCAAACATTTCTATATATAACTAGATAGGTATGCCGGTGCGTTGCACGGGCCCAACACATATAGTAGAATAAAATGAAGATGTAATAGCAAGGGACTATCTCGTTTGATTGGATTAGTTGATGGAAATGATTCCAAATGTATGTTTTATATGATCATGGGACTAACATACTACTGGATGCTCATGTTTACATATGATAGTGATTGTTAGTTATTTACATTGATAGGGATAATATTTATAAATTTTATAATAGGGGATGCAGTTATTGCTGTGATCAATCTCTCGAGCATTCACGATGAAATATCTGTTAAATTAGATTTAAAGATTAAATTTGTTAAGAAGTTCAAAATGTGATGATAAAACAAATCTTTATTCAATGAAAGACAAACACAATTGATATTAGAATAAAAGTTTCAGTAATCTAATCTATTATGGTATTGGAATGAATATTCATTTGCAAAATTGAAAAAATTATACTGTTGGTAGCATTCGTAACACTGCACGTATATCTTTGTTTTAAAAATATTGGATAAATATTTACATAAGTAGCTGAATTGTTGTGAAATACTGATATCATTGACACACATAAATGTTAACAAAGTCAAACCACATATGATGAAAATCGAATGTTAAAGCCAAAAACAACAACCTAGTGCGATGTTTACTAAGGAAATAGCACTATTGAATCCGTGTCTGTTTTCAATATTATCTACTTCCATATTAGTTATCAAAGTTAAAATATAGTCCCAGTTTACTAGTGATTTTACAGAAAAAAATTGACGCTGATTATTTTTGTCCCATTTTAATGTAGTTCTAAAATATTCTTTAAATAAAGTTAGATTAGTCTTATTTTGTAAATGTCTGATGTGCAAGCGATACCGGCTCAAGTACCTAATGACAATTTAATTAATCACGACAGTAGAGTATGCTTCGACCATTCATTTTTATCTGTCACTAGGTTTTTAATTATGTTTCTATATTTACATGTCATTTTGACATATCAAGAAAATGTAATTTCTTTTTTCATATTTTATTTTTAATATCAATTATTTTTTCTTCAAAATAATTTTAAGATACAATATAAACATGATTTAAAAAGAATATTATGATAAAATAATTATGTTATTGATTATTTTTTTAATGAGCGTGTCAAGTTAAAATGTAACAAATAAAGAGAACGAAGGGAGGGAGTATCTTAGTGAGGGAGTGTGAGCTGATATAGTGTGCAATGTACCGGACAATTAAGGATTGGTAAGTGTGAAGTTTTATAATTAAACAAGTTCATTTAAGTATTCTTGATTTGTGTAGTTCATTGGATGCGCACATTTCTGGATGCTGACTTATTGCAGAAAAAAATTAACATCTAATTTATCCATATATGTGTAATATAATATTCATACATGAGTGAGTACTTTATTATGATTTATGGGATTAGAGAATGGCTTCCTTGAGAACATACAATTAGCATTTTACGATTAACTTCAGAGCCTTTTATAATTCAATGAATAACTTGTAAGTGTAATTATTGTACGTGAAATATTTATAATGCACTAAGTTTATCAATTCTGGAGTTTTGTTCTGTGTGATTATTTCTTTAAATTAAATTTTTAACTGTGAAATTGAGCTTATAATTCATCGTGGTCTTGCAAATAACCCTTTTCCCTGTTATACGTATGTGAAAATTGATCATTTTCGATTCAAACTTCCCCTTTGAGTATATAATTATTCTTCGAATAATATTTCTTTGTTTGCCTAACGTTCAAAAATAAGTGAGAAATTAATTATTTTCATAAAAAAAATATTTTTCCTGCCAAACACACCCTAAGTGACAAATGCTTCTGACTTTTTCCTTCAAGTTAATTTTCCATAGTGGTCCTTTAATTTCATTTATGGTCTCAAGTAGGAAGGACATCATATGTACAATGGTAATTTCTTTAAAAAATTCTAGTACTAGTTTTAGTAATTATAACAGAAATCTGAAAGTTAATTTTCATTTCCGCTAATTCAAATACTCCACTATTTTTTTTTACTAGATATATCGTGGATTTTCAATTTTCTTGTCTTTGTCTGTTTTCAAAAATCAAAACACATGAAAAAAAAAGAAAGAAAACAAAAAACTGCTTAAAAAAAAAAAGCAAAAGAACATAAAAGCATACAAAAGAAAAAAGGAAAAGAAAGAAATGGATAAAGGAAATATAAATTTTAAAAAATGGAAATAACAGTTGTCACGTGATAGCTAGATCCAGCTGGATTATTATTCAATATCTGCAGCCATATTCGTATAATGTATCTCACGAGACTTTTGTTGTTTCCACTAAACTAGCCAGTATTCAGTAGCCACAGCCACCTAGGATGCCTCTCTCCACTTTTTAAAATCAATAAATTAATTAAATGGTTTAGAAAAATATAATAGGAGTATCATGTGTTTGGATTAGCTCCTGCAAACTTGCTAGTTCACTTGATTTCTATATATCACCTTTCAAAAGCAATAAGTACCACAAATAATTTCATGAGATATTTATCATATCTTATTAACAATAACTACTCTCTTCATTCTTTTTTAATTCCTCATTTTTTGTGAGCTAATTTGATTAAATTAGATTAAATTAATTTAATTTTTTAAAATTAAAATTTTTAAAAATTATATAAAAAGTGTTAGTATAAATTATCAATTTTTTTTTTAAGAAATAGAAGTAAATAAAAATAAATAAAGAAGTAACAGGCAACTCTAAGATTTAAAACTGAAATCTTATGACTCTCAATTCACTTAATTGAACACTAAATCACATTCTTGAGTATTATCCCATGTAGTTACTATAACGTACCTTTTATAAAAGATAGTGAAAATTACTTTTATTTCATTAGATAAATGATTTTAAGGATTAATTACTAAGCAAAATCAAACATGAAATAAAAGTACTTTTAAATTTTATTTTAATACTACTATTATTATTCTCATCCCACCTATACATATTTTTGAAAAAATATTTCTTACAAGAATGCTCAAGTCACATTTCTCAATACTTCTGTTTTGCCAGCTAGACACACATTTCCCCATAACATCCTCTCATTATCCAGCCTGTGCAATTGCCCTTTTCTTTTTTTCTTTTTCCCAAAGCACCCAATAGAGCCTCAACGTCTCAAATTCTGTACTTTCTAAATCCCCAATTTACCCTTTTGCTTTTTATAGTCACTGCTGTAAGCTGTTACTATTCAATTATTATATCCATATGGTCCATCAGACCCCACATTTATAGACTTTATGGACAAAAAAACAAATGCTGTAACTAAGCTGTAACGCTCAAGCTCAAGCTAATTTTTCTATCCTCACCTAAAAAGTGTACGTACTGTGTTTGATTTTAGCAGAATGTTCATTTTCTTCGCAAGTTCCTCCATGACTCTTTTTAATGCTTTATTTACAAAAATAAAAATAAAAAAATTAAAGCAACATTTAAATAAATTACTCACTCTCACTGTTCTATATAAATACCCCCACTACTCACAACAATCTCATCTCATATTTGCTTTCCACAGCTCTCCTAATATTCTTGATAAGCTTCTAATAGGAGAAAAAAAAAGATCAATGGCTTCCCATATTGTTTTGAAAATTTTTCTTGTTATTTCTTTCTTTAATGTGTGTTTTGCTTCAAGAAAACTCACAGCTTTAGTCCAAGACCCACAAATGCAACTCTTGAAGTACCACAAAGGTGCACTTCTTTCAGGCAAAATTAATGTTAATCTGATTTGGTATGGCAAATTCAAGCCATCCCAAAGAGCTATTGTATCCGATTTCATCACTTCCCTTTCTACTTCAACTCCATCTAATGCCCATCCTTCTGTTGCCCAATGGTGGAAAACTACTGAAAAATACTACCATCTTGCTAATTCTAAGAACACCCTTTCTCTATCTTTGGGCAAACAAGTGCTCCTAGAAAATTATTCCCTAGGAAAATCATTGACTCAGAGACAAATTGTTCAATTGGCATCAAAGGGTGAACAAAGAAATGCTATAAACGTCGTATTGACCGCCTCTGATGTTGCTGTTGATGGGTTCTGTGTCAATCGATGTGGAACTCATGGGTCTTCTAAAGGTGCTATTATTAAGGGTAAGACTTATAAATTTGCTTATATTTGGGTTGGTAACTCTGAAACTTTATGTCCTGGCTACTGTGCCTGGCCATTCCACCAGCCTATTTACGGACCACAAAGCCCGCCATTGGGTGCACCAAACAACGATGTGGGTGTTGATGGTATGGTGATCAATTTGGCTAGCTTATTAGCTGGAACAGCAACGAACCCTTTTGGAAATGGTTATTACCAGGGCGAAGCAGATGCCCCGTTGGAGGCTGCCTCTGCTTGCCCCGGTGTCTATGCTAAGGGTGCTTACCCAGGCTACGCTGGAGATTTATTGGTGGACAAGACAACGGGTGCAAGCTACAATGCACATGGTAGAAATGGAAGGAAGTACTTGGTTCCGGCTTTATTTGATCCTTCTACATCTTCATGTTCAACTCTAGTCTAGTCCAGAAAATAAATGGCAGTAGTGAAGTAGTGTGTGTTTTGTTTTACCAGTTGTACACGAAGAAGAAGCTAATGTAGTATAGTGGTGAATACTGTAATTTTTGATTCATTCATTTGTTTTGAGGTTGAAAATTAGAGAGCAAATTGCTTCGGTTTGCTTTCATGAACATCTTTGTCCAATTCTTCTTTACTTTCGGCGTCTTTTACCGTTTACTAAAATGTTAATGATATTTGATAATACGTTTTATAAAATGTAATCATAAGAACCTTTTAACAAATCGCCTAAAAGAACCACTGGTTTGGGAAGGTTTTAGGATGAAGTCGGACTAGCATCGGTGGATCCCGCAACTCGAATGTGAGTTCCCAAGCATATAAGTTTAAATTTAATTAGTGTATCAAAGCTACTTGAAATTGACGATCAATAAAGATTTTGCCTAAAAGATAAAACACCCATAGAAGAGATTGTTACAAGAGTTCATATTTCATTATGACATTCCTTGATTCCTTCGCCTCTCTTTTGTGGTGTAGACTATTTAATTTTCTGACGGTGTATATCTTCAAATAAAAAAAGGAAAGTCAGGTATTTGTGTATCCACTAATAATCATCTATGGCCTGGTTTGGTCTCAGGAATAATAGAGTAATTATTTCAGATATAAATTTTTAAGCTGAATTTATCTCATTTCTTATTTGATTGAAAATCACTAAATAACTTGTTGCCCTAATCAACATTTTTCGATTTATTATATGAGAAATGTTTGTCTAGGTGCAACTTAAATTAAATTAGTAGATGGCGAATATTTTATGTTTTTACTCATTTTGTTTCTCTTGATTAATCTATTGATCGATTCTACACATTATGAGTACTACTTGATGGCTAGATGGATCATTTCAAGAGACATCCTATGTTTTATACGTAGGGGTAGTTGTTCATTGCTCAACTCTAATACGATTGTATTAGGTTTTTCACATACAAAATTTAAGAAAGAAGGAAACTGAAGTTGATCAATCTAGGAAATCTTAGTGGCTACTAAAACTTCACCTTGTTAGCTGGTGAGGCTTCAATTAAGTCAATCAACTTTAAGCTCATACAAAGGCTCAAAATATCATAGTTCAAGGGACATATTTCATACCCTTCTTAGTTTGAAGTACAAATTGTTATGTCTAGTACATATCGTGCGCAGTGACGGAGCCACCTTATGCTAAGAGATATTTAATAACACTCTTTGGTTGAACCGTTACATTATTTAGCTAAATCAATATTTTACTTTTATGTATATGTCGTAGATTGAGTTTTCTTATTTTCTATGTGTACTTACTTTTTTATATTGCAACTTACTTCTGTAAAATTTTAATTCAGCAACTGATCCAACCTAACAGTGTTACTTGAAAAGAAATGGGAATATGTATTGAAAAGTTTTTATGGAAAAAACGAAAAACTCCAAGCAAGTCAGGCAACTTGTTAGCTGTCACGCATCAGTAGTGTAATTGTCAACTTCCTTTCGAAATAAGCTACTACGATATCTAAAATTGGTTTGTTTTTCTCTATTTCTGTTAGGGACTGGTTTAGGGCCAGTTTAGAACAAAGTTAGTTAATCCATAAGTCAAACAGTTAAAGGATATTCTCTTTCAAGTTTCAAGTATTGCATAGCAGCTACCTAGCTAGCTCCTGTTATTAAAAATGACAACGCGCTATTGTTTAATTTACATGTTATAATGCCCCTCCTCTCTAAATGAGAGTGCAATCAATTGATGTAAATAAGTTGATAATCACAAAAGAACTACTAGATGAGCTAGCTATAAACAAATACACATAATGCGCCGAAATTCAGTTCCAAGTTAGATGCTTTAGGGGTCGTTTGGGGTGAGGTACTAAGACAAATTATCTCGGGATAAAATAATAGTTTTGAAATAAACTTTTTAATACATTATTTGGTTTGGCAATACTTGGGATAACTTATCCCGAGATTAATAATAGTCCCGAGATAAATTATACCACATATTTGATGGTATAAATTATCCCACCTTAATAATTTATCCTTGAATAAATTATAAAATGACAAAAATATCTCCAAACCCATTACAAATACATTTCTCCAATCTTTTTCATCATCTCTAATTATTGCTTTTGAAACTGAAAAAAGATTATTGATATCTACTTGATTATCTAAAACGTGTTAGTATAACAAATTAAAAGATTAAAATATCTTATTTTGGAACGACGAAAATATATGATCCATACCTGAGCTATGGTGTTTGCGGATGGGGGAGCACATTAGCAAGGCTGCTAACGTGCACCATCTGTAAATCCTCAAGATCTCTACCGGAAACTATGGTGTCACCGACGAAATTGGTTACTCCGCAAGACGGAACTAGCTGTTCACTGCATCCACTAACGTGTGGAAGCTTCCTACCCCTCAAGTATCGTTCTATACCTGAGGAGATTGAGGAACCCAACTCAGACTCAGATTCGCCGACTTTGATTCATCTTCGAAGCATAGGTTCTACGTGCCCAAACAGGAGGTTGCAATTCTCAGAGCAAGCGCCACCACCTCAGCAGCCAGTGAAGAAGGAATATACTGAAAATCGCAAAGCTGGTACCAATAAGACCCTGAACTACGTTCCTCCAGCTACTCGAGAAGGGAAAATTGTTGTCACTATTGTTAAAGGTGATTTAGAAAAGCAATCTCACTACTGGAAAAATTCCCTAATAGGTTTTGTGGTGGGGGATACTCCTTACCAAAAATCTATGGAGAATTTCGTTGAAAATATATGAAAATTTGTTGAAAAACCCCAAACTCTGGGTCATGATACTGGATATTTCATCTTCCGATTTAATTCAGCTGAGGATAAGGATAAGGTACTTCTGGGTGGCCCTTACACGTTTCACAACAAACCTTTCATAGTTCAACCATGGGTCATTGACTTTGAATTTGATCCAAACTGCATCACAACTATTCCACTATGGATTACACTTCCAGGACTACCTGTTGGATACTGGTCAGGTGATGCATTAAGTAAAATAACGAGTGGAATTGGTCCTCCTCTTCACACAGACCATTATACTGCAAGCATGAAACGTATATCTTATGCTCATGTATGTGTTGAAGTGGATGCAACACAATCTCTAATTGAATCTGTTGAAATGGTGACTCTGACAGGAACGTTTCATCAGCCTATTGAGTATGATTAGAAACCCAAATTTTGCAGCCATTGTCTACGTTTTGGGCACTTTACTGATGATTGCCAACTATATGACAAAGGAGGGGATCAGGAGAAGGATTTCCCAAAACAACCAAAAAGGAGAAGGAGGAACAGAAGAAGGAGAAAACCTTTACGTGAAGAATGAAAACAAAAAGAAATAAGGGATGCTATTAGAAAGGAAACTACCACCCCTCCACCACTAGATAACCAACTGCAGACTCATAACTTGGAAAGGGACTAGGAACCACAAATGCAGAGTATCCAGCATGCAAATGGGACCGGTGAAACCTCACTAAAAGGAGGGGCAGGCACTTTTAAGAGTGACAACAGGTTCTCAACCTTGGAAAGTATAGGTGATCTTGAGGGAATGCCAGGTAATGCTGGCAAACCACCCAACATAACATGATTTTTGCAACCTAGAACTTGAGGGGATTGAACTAACCCCTCAAGCAGAAAGAGCTAAAGTTCTTTTTAGTAAAACATAAGATAGAAATAATGGGATGTCTAGAAATGAGAGTGAAGCAGCACAAAAGTCTAAATATACTGGCAAAGGTTGCACAAGGTTGGAGTACTAGTTGCAATTACCCGATGGCTACAAATCGTCGAATTTAGTTACTATGGAGAAACCATGTGTAGGTACAGGTACTAAGCTCGCATAAACAGTTTATACATTGTTATGTGAAGAGTCCAGTAGATTCTTTTGCTGCTTATGTTACTGTTATATATGCAAAAAATACTGCTGATGAAAGAACAACATTATGGTCTGCCTTAAGGGGATTGAGCATAAACATCCAAGAACCTTGGATCCTGAGTGGAGAATTTAATGCTATATTGAGTTCTGACGACAGGCTGGGCTCCCCTGTTACAACTGCTAAGACACAAGATTTTAGGGCTTGCTTGGATGGCCTGCAACTTACGCCGTTAAGATCTAGAGGCTACAATTATTCTTTTTGCAATAAGCAAGAGCAAAACCAGAAAGTATATTCAAGAATTGACTGGGCTTTGGGCAATTATAAATGACTACAAAGCCATGGTACAGTAGAGGCTGACTATCTACTACCCGATATTTCTGATCATTCTCCAATCTTGCTACAATGCAATCCTACAGTGAGTAGCAGACCAAAGCCTTTCAAATTATACACTACAGTCATACAACACCACAAGTTCCCGAAAATTGCTACAAATACCTGGAGATAAAGATTCACTGGGACCAAAATGTATCAGTTGACACAGAAGTTTAAAACACTAAAGACAAACCTAAAGGGGCTAAACTCTTACCTAGGATCATATGAGAGACACTTGCATACTACCTGACAACAACTACCAGTTACTCAAGACGAGTTGGCCAATGATTTGTTAAATCAAACTTTGATAGAGGAGGAGAGAATACTTGTTCAAAAACTGCACCAATAGAGGCTAGTGGAAGAGCAAGCACTAAGACAAAAATCCAGGGCTACTTGGATTACATGCAGGGACTCTAACTCTAAATTTTTTCATGCACAATGCAAGATCAGGGCAAGTAGAAATACTATCACATAAATCTATAATGATCAAGGACAAAAGATTGAAGATCCAGTTGAAGTAGAACATGAATTTGTATCCTTTCTACTAACCTGCCAGGAACTGCTGCTACTGAGGTCCCTTACCAAACTCAGAGGTCATCAGAAGAGGTCCTTGTTTATCTAATCCACAAAAGATGGTACTTATACAACAGGTTACAGAGAAGGAGATTATGGCTGTTATAAAGGACATGGCAATTGAGAAATCACCAGGAGTAGATGGCATTCCTATTAAATTCTACACCAGTCAATGGAACACAGTGAAATCTAACGTATTACTGGCTATTCAAGAGTTCTTTACCACAGGTAAAATGCTTAAAACTTTTAGCTGCACAGCAGTTACCCTTGTGCCAAAGGTACCTGCACTCACATTAGTTAAAGACTACAGACCTATAACATGTTGTACTACGTTTTACAAGATCATTACCAAGGTGTTAACAAAAAGGATGAAAGGAGTAATGAACACCATTATAAGCTCTTCCCAGTCAGCTTTTATAGAAGAAAGATCTATCATTGATAATGTGATATTCAGTCATGAATTATTGAAATGGTATACCAGAAAAGGAATGTCTTCTAGATGTGTAATGAAAGTTGATTTAAGAAAAACCTATGACAGTGTTGAATGGTGTTTCCTTAAAAGAATGTTTGCAGAATTGGGTTTCCCCCAGAAATTTATTGGTTGGGTTATGGAATGTGTTACATCTGTGTCCTACTCTTTAATGTTAAATGATGGACTTACATAGCCTTTTCAAGGTATAAGAGGAATAAGGTAAGGTGACCCGATGTCACCTTACCTTTTTGTGATTGCTATGGAATATTTACACAGAGAATTAGCTTTGGCCACCACACACCCCAACTTTCAGTTTCATCCTAGGTGCAAAACGCTTGGTTTTGTGCATATCTATTTTGCAGAGGATCTATTAATGTTTTGTAAAGCAAACACTGCATCCATAGCACTACTACAACAAACTTTTAACAAGTTCTCTACGGCTTCAGGACTACAAGACAACCAAGACAAGAGTTTCATTTATATGTCAGGTGTCAAGGACACAGAGAAACAACAAATACTACAGACTCTGGGCTACACTGAAGGTTCCCTACCTTTCAAATACTTGGGAGTACCCCTATCTTCCAGGAAACTAACTGTTGACCAATGCTACCCCTTAATAGATAAAATTCTTGAAAGGATAAAATGTTGGTCAACAAAACTGATATCTTATGCAGGCAGGCTTCAGCTGATTAAATCTGTTATTTTTGACATTCAGACTTATTGAGCTCAGATCTTTATTCTCCCAAAAAGGATTATGAAGCTCATAAACTCCCATTGTAGAATCTTCTTATAGACAGGTAAAACAGGCCCTTCAAAGAAAGCACTAGTCTCCTGGGAGAGACTTTGTATGCCAAAGGCAGCAGGAGGGCTAAATATCCTACATATCTGCAACGGGAATAAAGTAGCTGTTACAAAACAACTATGGGCCCTAGCTACAAAAGTTGACAGTATATGGATAAGGTGGGTACATGCCTACTATATCAAATACGCTACAGTGTAGGATTGTTGCATCCCAAGTAATGCTACTTGGGTTGTGAGAAAAGTGATCGAATCAAGGAAGGCTATCATGCTAGCACCTGGATTGCAAGATAATCTTCAAGCAAGACTAAGTCAATTGATTGTGAAGGACAGATTTTCCATCAAAAAGTTATACCTAGCCATGCTACCTGATATACCAAAAGTTTCCTGAAAGAGTATAGTCTTCACTCAAGCATCCACCCGAGGCACAACTTCATCCTATGGCTCGCATTGTTAAAAAGATTAGCTACAGTTGATCGGTTAGCAAAGTTTGGGATTAATGTTGATATGGCTTGTGCATTCTGTCATAATACTATAGAAACACATGAACATTTGTATTTTGATTGTCCAATTCAAGGGGTTTGTGGTGCAGATTACTTACATGGATGGGAATTCATAGAGCTATAGGGACTTGGCAGCAAAAAGTAGACTGGATTATTAGATGGGCAAAGGGAGGATCAGGGAAATGTGCTATCCTTTGTTGTATGTTTGCTATGATCATCACTATAGTATAGAGAGAAAGAAATCAAGTTAGATTCCAGCAAGGAAGCTTCGTGCCTGATAGAGCCTGCAAGGAAATAGCTATGCACATACATATCTGTGGAAGCCAGTACAAGAAATGGACTACACACTTGACGCAACTAAATTCTATGCCTTGATTAGTTACTGTTTTGATATTATTAAGTACTTAGAATAGCTATTCTGATGTTAGAAAGCATACAGTAGCGACTCCATAGGGATGTTAGCGTGAGTCTTGCTGAATTTTCTGTTAGTTTTTACGTTTCTTTGAGAGGCAATTGGTCAGCCTTGCCTTGTTATGTAACTATTACTTGGTGAAATAAAATTCTTTATTTACCAAAAAAAAATTAACCTCTTATTAATTGAACTTTGCATTTTTTTCATCCCATTGCTAGTAAATTTTATAAACTTATACGTTATTTTCTTATATAAAGGATCAAAATGCAAAATTAACAAATTAAAATATGTTAGATTCATACATAATAAGGAACAAACTAGGTACTATAATTTTTTATATATCCAACAAAATGTAGGTACTATAATTTTTTAAGCATAGAAAAACGAAATTCAACATCAACTTTTTCCTTCCAAGTGTTATTTTTGTGAATTGATAACACAAAAAGTTCTTACCACACAATGAAAAAATTAATTAAAGTAAGTAGATTTTATAATAATAATTACCATTCACTAGTAATCTGTAAAATATTTTAGCAACTACAAAGGCGTTGCCTAGTTTTAATACACATTATCATTTCACAATCAACTCTATTG